>NC_057811.1:234467494-234787111 GCF_018294505.1 Triticum aestivum | reverse complement strand
CTCGGCGTCCGTCATCGCTAACGCGACGACGTCCGCCTCGACTCGCGTTACGCTAAGACAGGGTGGCAGTGGTATCACGTGCTCGTCTCGGCGTCCGTCGTCGCTACCGTGACGACGTCCGCCTCGACTCACGTTACGCTAAGACAGGGTGGCAGTGGTGTCACGTGCTCGTCTCGGCGTCCGTCGTCGCTACCGCGATGACGTCCGCCTCGACTCGCGTTACGCTAAGACAGGGTGGCAGTGGTGTCACGTGCTCGTCTCGGCGTCCGTCGTCGCTACCGCGACGACGTCCGCCTCGACTCGCGTTACCCTAAGATAGACAGGGTGGCAGTGGTGTCACGTGCTCGTCTCGGCGTCCGTCGTCGCTACCGCGACGACGTCCGCCTCGACTCGCGTTACGCTAAGAGAGGGTGGTAGTGGTGTCACGTGCTCGTCTCGGCGTCCGTCGTCGCTACCGCGACGACGTCCGCCTCGACTCGCGTTTACGCTAAGAGAGGGTGTCAATGGTGTCACGTGCTCGTCTCGGCGTCCGTCGTCGCTACCGCGACGACGTCCGCCTCGACTCGCGTTACCCTAAGATAGACAGGGTGACAATGGTGTGACGTGCTCGTCTCGGCGTCAATCGTCGCTACCGCGACGACGTCCGCCTCGACTCGCGTTACCCTAAGATAGACAGGGTGGCAGTGGTGCCACGTGCTCGTCTCGGCATCCGTCGTCGCTACCGCGACGACGTTCGCCTCGACTCGCATTACCCTAAGATAGACAGGGTGACAGTGGTGTCACGTGCTCGTCTCGGCGTCCATCGTCGCTACCGCGACGACGTCCGCCTCGACTCGCGTTACGCTAAGACAGGATGACAGTGATGTCACGTGCTCGTCTTGGCATCCGTCGTCGCTACCGCGACGACGTCCGCCTCGACTCGCGTTACCCTAAGATCGACAGGGTGGCAGTGGTGTCACGTGCTCGTCTCGGCGTCAATCGTCGCTACCGCGACGACGTCCGCCTCGACTCGCGTTACGCTAAGACATGATGGCAGTGGTGTCACGTGCTCGTCTTGGCGTCCGTCGTCGCTACCGCGACAACGTCCGCCTCGACTCGCGTTACCCTAAGATAGACAGGGTGGCAGTGGTGTCACGTGCTCGTCTCGGTGTCCGTCGTTGCTACCGCGACGACGTCCGCCTCGACTTGTGTTACCCTAAGATAGACAGGGTGGCAGTGATGTCACGTGCTCGTCTCGACGCCCATCGTCGCTACCACAAAATCATTAGTTATTCATTAAGGTTAAATTGATTCAATGACCAAAGTTCCGCGAGGATATATAGCCCGGAGAGACGAACAAAAATGCGTTCATTTGCCTCAAACTTTAGTGGGGCCCATTTAAGACTTAATCGAATGATTACCCAACAGGTAAAAAGTGCTTTTGTTTCTTCTCATCGAGATAGAGGTAGGCAAAAAGAGGGATTTTCATCGTTTGTGGATCACTCGGATAAACGCAGCAACGCGGGGTATATAACCCTAAGACAAGGTGGCGGTGGTGTCACGTGCTTGTCTCGGCGGTGACGGTGTTGTCAATTAATTTGTATCTGAACAAAAAGATCAAGAACTTGCATCGGACAAAAATGTCATCACTATCCAAAAAAGCATATATAAAAATGTATGTGTTTTCTATACTAAAAAGCAAAAAAAACTATTTAAATAAAAACAGTATTTCGCCGTAATAATCCTCTTATCGATGAGTCATTCTCATGTGTACGGCATTTTGCCATCCTTGGGTGATCCTCCATCTATCTTAGGGTCATGATTTAGTCCTGTTGGGATGATCTGCATACAAAAGAAAATGTATTTTAGTGGTGACAAAAATCTCTAGTAGACCATTGGAAAAAGAAGATGAAGGAAGTTTGAATGGAAAAAGGAAAATGAGGGGACAGGCATGGTTTCAACTTCCCAGTATAAATTCTAACCTATTTGTATTAAAAACAGCTTAACTATTCAGAAAAAAATTATGATCTATATATAATATATTTCGGTATTTGGTCATGTGGCTTCCCTAAAAAAATGAAGCTGACAAAAAGGGCAAGGATTCCAGTACTGATTTTGTGAAGTATTCTTAAGAATCTGACCTTTTCCAGCCAGATGTAGTTAACATTGTTGTGCAACAGGACCCCATGGAGAATACCCTGGAGTCTGTGAGATTTATGTTCATGAGATAAGAAAGAGAAAAGGTTAGAAATCATGGGGGAATGCATACAAACTTGGAAAAACTGTAAAAGAGAAAAAAAATCTGTTTGCAAAAAAGACAGAAAAATGAAGGGAATTTTCCTTTAGTCATACGTACCGAGTAGTCAAATGGAACACCCTGCAGAAAAGAAAAACACGCATAGAAAAAAGAAAGTTATTTTTTCAATGAAAGTAGAAGTTTAAGAACATTGTGAATAACTAAAAGAAAGCAAAAAAATAAACGATGTAGCAAAAACCAGCTAAATAAAAAAGAGGTGGGGTGTGTGTGTGTGTGTGGGGGGGGGGGTTATTAAAGAGATAAGTCAACACTCACATATTTTCTTAAGAGTTCTTTGGTTTCTGGCATCAGGTTTTCATTGCAAGGGTGAGCAACCATGTAGTAAGTTAGACTCTCGCGCATGCTCTTTGCATGCTCCTGTTTTTGTTTTACATAAAAATAACAGTTAACTTGAAGTTAAAAAGGAAAAAACATGTTATATTGGTGTAAAAACGCAGCAGGATATAAGAATAAAAAAGATAAACACCTGTGAGAGACTAAAAAAAATGAGCCTGACAAAAAGCATAAAAAAGGATGAGGTTTTAAGCAGCAAAAAGTTGAGCTACATTACATGGATATGCGATGTGTGTGTTATCAGTTGAACAAAAAAAATACAAAAAAGACGAAAAGGGGTGGTTGCTATGACTTAGGGGTTCGAAACACAAAGTGTTGTCTCCATCATGTCCTTGTACCAACTTCATTGTGAAGATCCCACTATCTGCCCTGCAATTCATAATTATGTTTTTTTGCATCACTGAAGTTAGATGAAAAAAATACTGAAAAGGATCATGCATAAAATTGCTTGAGTTCAGTCGTTGGATTGCATTACTCTTTAGTTGAAGAGCACACACTCCGGAAAGACACACCCATGTCAGTCACATTTACTTGTGATCTCTTGTATGCCAGCTTGAAAGCCGCTTTGAAATTCTTGATTACAAGCTGAGCTTCATCAGCAATCAAGTCGATTCTGTTGTTTGGGCAGAGGACTTCGAACATTTTCTTCCTAAAGTTAGCAACAACCGTGTACCAGAAACTGTACGAGCTTAAAGGTAAAAACACCTGTACATTGATCCAAAAATAAACAAAACAATATTAGCACAAAACGCCATGGTGACTTTTTACTGAAAAATAGAAAAGACATGGGACTTGCATGGAGACTATAAATTATATGGCTTGTTTATTGGACTACGAAAATACCATGTGAATTCGGTCAAGATGGAATCCTATCATTGTCTCCCTCAGGTGAACAGATAACGCCAATGGAGTTTCAAATGCCTTTTGGAATAATTTCTGGAAAAATTTGACCGGATCAAAGATGCATCAAAGGCACCAAGAAGGGGAGGGGGGCTCGCAAAAAAGAAACAGAGCATTGGATGGAAAAAAAGAGTATTGTCTGCACATATTTATGTTTCTGCTTACAGCAATGTCGCATTCGACATAGTATCTTGACCAGTAACTTCGCGGGAGAAGATTGAGCCTATCCTTTTCAGTTTGCTCGGCCATTACTGCTTTTCCCAACATATTGATCACGTACTTATTGACCCGGCCATACACTTGCATGCTCAGGCCAAAAACCCTATGTTCAACCCATGTCGAGCCCATTTGTACTATTCTTGGGCTGCCACAAAATGAAAAATATGGAAAATTCAGAGTGGGAAAGAAGCTTGATGGGAACAAAAAAGAGGAATGAAAAAGGACAAAATATTGCTTGTTATACAGACAGTGCATCCCCATTGAGGAGAAAAAAGGAAGAAAAAACAAAAAAAGAGGAGATTGTACTGAGATACCTCTTTTGCCTTGAATGGGGTGGTATTCGTGACACAATGTCGTTGAAAACAGCACTTTCGACTGGATTTGAGCTGAAGCTGCAACAAATCTCATTGGGCTTGATCTCTGATATGTGCATGTCTTGTGTAACTGATGTGGTATACTGAGTTTGTCTTTGTTGTGAAAACCACTCTTCCTCAATCCTATCGGTAGACTCGATCAACCGCGCTACCATATCAGGGTCGTCCCATGGGAAGTCTTTGTTGGTAGCTGAAGAGGTGCCATGGACCGGTGTTTGTTGGATCTGACCAAGATTAGCGTCGCTTGATGACTGATCTTTCTCGTGTGATGATGCGCTTACAGTTCCTAAAGTGTGTGGCATCTCATGATGAATGTTGCTCGACAACTCATCTGTGTTCTGAAACATCCTTGCCCTTTTTTTCAAAGCAACGCAGTTGTCAGCCATCTCGTTTAAGGACATGCATGTCGTCCTTTTGTTTCTATTAGTGATGTCCTCTGTCGTCCTGATAGGGTCGCTGCTGGTTGGACCTTCACTACCATCAACCTTGGTAAAGACCTTCCATTCTTCAAACAGATTGAGCTCCCTGGAGGTTAATAAATCTGGCTCTCGTGGACTCAGCCGTCGGTGCCAAAATGCTTTCTCGTCAAGAACATAAGAAAGCAAGCTAAAAGTGTGGGTTGGTTCAGCCTCGGTATCTCCAACCTGCACCTTCTGTGGGTACATCCCCTCCAATGCTTCCGTGTAGTGCGGCAGGTCTAGATCGGTCGAAACTGGTATTGTGTCAATTATTCGAAGTAGGCTTTCAACGTTGGGTACCCTGGCATTGGCACATGCTTGTTTGTCCCATTCCGCCAAAACTTCATCACTTGTATCCTCAAAACTCAAGAGCACGGGTACGGGGGCTTTGTTGTTCTTCCTTTGTACTTCAGACAATGGCTTTGTTTCTTCAGCTGTAAAAACGTGGTGCTCTGTTTCCTGCCCTGAGCCACATTCTGCCCCTGTTTTCCTTCAGGATTATCCTCTTTTCCTTCAGCCAGTGTGGTACTTGTCATTTGCAAGCTGAAGTGGCTACCACAAGGAACCGTCGGAGCCACTGAAATGGGCACGCAACTTGAATCTTTGTCTGTGCTATTCTGTTTTTTGCTAGGCGATGAAGAATGCATTGACGGCATCAGTTTCAGCAGGTTCATAAAGTTCTTGGCGAGTACATGTTGCATTGAATCAAAAAGCTCGTTCTGCATGCTATGCATAATCTTTGGAAGCTCGTCTAAAACCTGAAATTTGTAAAAAGAAAAATGTAAGAAAGCAAATATATTTTATTAAAAATAAAACTGCATGCTGCACCTCTAAAGACAAAAGTAAAAAAATACCATCTGGTGGTTTTCCTCTGGAACAATTGAGAGGGTGAACTGCAGGAGTTCATCGTACGAGGCACCTAGTGTGACTTTTGACTGTGTGTTGATTTGACCGAAGGGTGTTTCCGACACATGCTTTGTCTGCCATAAGTTTTGTTATGTTTACACCATGTCAGAATCATAGGGGGTGGCTGAGAGAAACCATCTTTCTTCAAGGGAAGAGTGCGAGGATGGTTAAATCCTCAAACAAAAGGATTTGTGTGTTTACAAAAATAATTACCGGGAGCCTGCCGTAAAGCAATTTATCGCTGCTTGTGCAGTCCCGCCTTTCATATTCTGCTACAATTTCAGACGTCCAAAGTGAAATCCGTGGCCGCTTGCTTGTGACCGGCATGATGTCGGTGTCAAGAAATTCAAAGTATATGATCTGCGCAAGAGGATGAAGAGCAAAAAAGAGATGAAAAAAGAAATATTGTGCTTGAAGAAACCCTATATATATATTCTGTCAAATAGACGTATGTGGATATGAAAGAGAGAAAGAAAAAAAGAAGTATCCATAATATGCTTTGTATCTACACACCGTGAGTGTTAAGAGATCCCCGCCGAGCACCGTTGTGGCTCCAGCCTTGTAGCTATCAATTGACGCCACAAGCTTGTCAAGGACAGCCGTGCAGAAGTCGAATGAGCCAATCTGTTCAGGGTCTTCCAGAATGTGGTAGTAATCTGGACTAGCAGCCCCATGGCTTGAAGAGCAGAGGAGCACGGTGAGCGCATACATTGTGAAAATCCTTTTGAATGAATCTCCATCTAGCCCAGGTTGTATCAAGTTATCCAGCTCGTTTATGGTCGGGTAGTTTCCTTTGCATTTTGTCTGCTGAGCAATCAGTGATCTAAGTGCTGGGTTTTGCTTCTTCTCTATGGTTTTTCCGCCAAGTGGTATCCCCAGGACCTGGTGTATGCAGTAGGGTGTGATTGTGAACTTGAACCCATTGGGGAGTTCAATAGCCCTTGAGGGTACATCAAAGTTTGATGCCAGATAATGAACGACACCGCGCGGCAGAGTATCACATTTTAGGTCAAGCAGATGATCCAGGCCCATGCTACGGGCAAGCTGCCTTTGATCTAGAGTTACATGCTGCGCCGTCGCCATGAATTTCCGTAGCGAGAGCTTTGTTGCAAAATCCTTTAAACAATCATTTATTAAGAAAAAAAGATCAGCGAGTGCAAGGAATATAAACATTTCTGCAGTGAAGAAAGTGATCAATTGAGATAAATTATGTAAATGCAAAAATTAAAAGGAACTCACTGCTCTTGCCTGCTCAGCCATGGTTGATATAAAATTCTATTGGTTGGATGTATTGAAGAAAGCCAACAATTTCCTTGTTCCCTTCGAGTTATTAGCAACTCCTAATGCCAAATCTGAAATCTGAGAGAAGATTATTCATGATTATGTGAGAACTGTGAAATGACAGTACTCAAAAGGAAGTAATTAAAAAAAGTTATGCGTCATTTGGTGTAAAAAATGTGAAAAGACCATGCTTAGCATCTTTATATTACAAAAAAAATGTATGAAAAGTTAACAAAAAGTAACAATTAACATCTTTAGTGCAGTACAGCATGCTGAGCATTGTTAGTTTGTTTTTGATGAAGAACAAAGGTCAACATGAGTACTATAAAAAAGTACTCTGATAGGCTGTGCTAAGGATAAGATGTTTCTTGAAGCCTAGCTTGATTACTACGAAAAATAAAAACAGCAGATAGGTAGCAGAAATTTATACTAGAGAACAGGTAACACATGGTTAGTGGAGCAAGTAGAAGCAACACTTCATTATCGCAATTAAAAAAAAACATCTTCGGCTACTGGGAGGAGGGCAAAGTCTCGTATCCTTTCCACTCATAAACAAATGCAAAAGGAAATCAGTGCCTGCACTGTTTAACACATCTCTGCTCAACACCCGGGAAAAGAAAAGTTGATGAAGGTGCACATCAGGAAATAATTCTATGTGCTTGTGAGGACAAGCTGTGTTGATCAGTGCTTTCTGTTGCTCTGCTTGGGTCCTAAGACCACAAGAAAGCATATGCATCCATGTTCAGGCTCCTGTTTCTTAGAGCATTGTTCAGGTCAAAGTGGCAACTAATCACCACAAGGCGCCAAATGCTAACCTGTGTGTATTGGTGCACTCAGTGGCCCTCATGCAAACACAGTGACCCACTGTGCATTTCCCATATACATTACTGCAATAAATAAACCAAAGCAAATGCAGCAGCTCAACACAAACCCTGAATAATTGGCCATTCTGACTGAATAAGTGAATATGTATGTAGCCACTAGCCTTTTTTCCCTGCGCCATCCACAGTGCTCCCAGGGGTGACAAAGATTCATCCACACAATGAAACCATATCATGGATCATGCATGCACCACAACAGCAACAGCACAGATCAAAACAGACACATCATGCGCCTGATCTCCCAAGCATCAGATCTCAAGGCCGGCCCAAGCACTGGATGAAGACTGTTGAGGGGCAAGATTCAGAGTCTGTGTCAGCCAGTGGCGTCGCCCAACACCACGCTCAAAGGCACACACCACCACAGCCACAACACAGCATGCATGAACACTCACTCACACACACACAACCACATAAGAGGCATTGAAAAGAACAATCAATGGGAAGGGGATGCAGGGCATGACCATTTAAGGAAGCATCCTTGAATAAACAAATGGGGGCCAGATTTTAGATTCAACACCTGAATTTGTGAAAATGCCCCCTTTGGATCAGAATGCGCAACCAAAAATGAATACAACAATGCACAAATCAGTCAAACATTCCCAAACAAAATGCTGAATTATGATTTAAACTACAGCTTTTCTAAGATGTAACTTTACAACTGGTGATCAGCCGCATGGTCTTGATTATCTTCATTTGGATTATGTAAGCATATATTAATATGCTTGGCATGTTAAAACAGTCAGGTGTATTTGCTTTAATCATAATCCACATAAAGATGGGGATTAGAGCAGTGACATATGAGAAATATACCCATGTTTTCCACTGCTCTCAGATTTTAGAGAACGGACATTAGAACCATAACCATGTCGCCCGTTGCTCTTCAATTTGATGTATATTTAGATAACGAGCTAAGCAAGTATTAGGCAAAAATGAAAAACATACTACAGAATACACATGGGTCTCATCCAGCAGTGGGGTGTGTGGGAGAGGGTTGGAATCCTTCCGGATCTGAGGAAGGCGTGTGCTAAAATGGTAAAAATATATGGTCGAAATGGGGGACGAGAACGACCAGAAGGGCGTGAGATCCAGACTTACTCAGTTCGTGATGGCGTCCGTGTAGAGCTCCCGCAAGGTGATGGGGAACTCCACCGCCATCCTCCGTCCTCAAGTTCCCCGTCCGCCCACCGGATTTGGTTGCTGTTGCCCCGGGTGTGGATCAGGTGACGGGAGAAGCCGACGCTGTGCGCTAGTCAATTTGGACTGAAAAAAGAAAAGAAGTAATGGAAGATAGAAAACAGGGGGTCCAGTGAAAACAAATCAATTTTGTACTTACCCTTTTAGTCCTTCCGCGCCGTCCAGATAGGTGATATAGAATAAAAATAAACTACGGGGATAATTCTGAAAATAACCACATCGTCTTCAACCTCAAAAACCCCTAACCCCCCGTGATTAGAGAGAGAAATCAGGATCAAATTCAGGTCGTGATTCTTTGCACCGGCCGAAACTTTTCTTGGGGGAGGGGCGGATCTTTAGACAATTAGCTTGATTCCCCTCTCCCCTTGCTACACCCTTGGCGATCCCATCACGTGCCATCGCCCAGCCCCCTTTCCCATCACACACAGAGCCAAAAAATTGGAGGGGGGTGGGGAAAGGAGAGAGGAAGCGATCTTGGCTGCAGTTGTCGAGCGCATAGCTGGGTAAGGATGGCTCGTCATTGATACAGCGAAGCACCCTTGCTGAGAGCAAAACTAAAACAAAGAGAAAGGGATCAAAAAAGAGGAATTGAGCAGGAGGGCTTCGCAAAAAAAGGCACAGGGAAAAAACAAAACCAAGACAAAAAATGGTGAGTTCTCCTCCACCATTTTCTTTGATTTGCTCTTCCATTGTGAAAATCCCTTTACATTTTATCTGCTTCTCTGATTAGTAGTTAAAAAACAAACATACCTGATTTGGGGAAAAAATTCAACACTGATAGAAGGAACAAAGTGGGTGAAAAGGAGCAAAAAAATATGTTGTCCATGATGGTTTTTTGTCCCAGAAACTTGATGTATATATCAAATGTAAAGTCCAGGACGTGTTGAAAAAAACCGTGATCATTCAATAATAGCTTAGGAACGTTGTTACATGACAAAGAATGCATTGTACTTTTTGAGCCATTTTGAAACTGCTGCTGTGTTTACAGAACCATGATTCTCATGGAAGAAAATTAAAAAGAAAATGAACACAGGATGTTGTCTGGCACTCTCTTTCTTCAGTTTCGACAGCAAAAAAGAATGCACCGGGATCTTGAGGATTCTTTCTATCTGTAGGAAATATATATAGTATGTAAGCGGAAAAAATATTAAAAGAAGAAATGAACTGGATATGTGACTTCGAACAATGCACATTTATGATTTTGCAGGAAAAAGACAAGTGACTGTTCTAATTTGCATTTCTTTTTTCTTCCTTTTCAGATGACCAGTGCTGGTGTGATCTCTCCGCTAGTAAGAGAAATGATGAATGCTGGTTCATCAAGCATGCCAATGCACGTTTTACTGGAAAGATTTACACAGGTATCACCCCCAACCCCCTCTCTCTTTAATAATTCTTTGTAGCAAAAAGCAAGAGGTTCAATAAGTAGAAAAATGCTAACTCTGCCACTCCCCTCCTCCCCGTTCCCTCTCATGGAACACAAAAAAGTCATTTGTGCAGAGGCGTCGCGCTAGAGAGGAGCAAGAGAATATTCAAGAGCTTGCGGCAGTTGAGGCTACCATAAATTCGGCGAGTCATTCAGCTAATATTGCTTTTGGCATGGCGGGGCCAGGGGCTTTCGCGGGAACAGATCCTCATGAGCATAAAGAACCTGCACTGTTTGATTTAAACGAGGTACAAAAGAAACATGACTTAGATACCTATGGTTTGATGAACAAACACAAGTTGCATGCATGTTGTTTACTAGCAAAAAAGAGATAAAAATGAGGAGCTTATAAACACAAATGCTTTTCTATGTGCCGCCCCCAGGCTATTGATGCATATGAGGATGGTCCCGATGCAGCAGGCACTTGGGTTGATGATGTTCTCGACATGGATACAACAGAGTCACATGAGCAAAGGCAGCCACCACTCTTCGACTTGAATGAGGTATGAAGAAAAGGAAACTATGACTCTTATGGGATGTTTTGAAAAATGCACAAGTTTGTGAGGTGTACCTATCTAAAAATAACCAAAAAGAGAAAAATACTTACAGAAAAAAGGAATTGCATCTGTATGTTTTTCCCAGGTTATGGATATACATGAAGATGAGCTTGCTGAGGGTGGATACGTTGCTTCCGCAGTCCACCAGGCGCAGCAAGGCCCGACTCCGGTGGATCGTGCAGCTGTAGCCACGGACCAGGGAGATTCGGTGCTGGATGGTGTTGAACAGACTGATGGTGTGGCTGCAGACCCAGAGCTTCAAAGTGCACTTGAACCTGAGCCCCCGACAGCCGAGGAACATGATATGGACCGAATGTTTGGTAATGGTGATTATCCATCTGTCCGGGAAATCATGGAAGCTCCTGCGCCGGAGCCAGGTCTTGAGTTCGATTCGAGGGACCAAGCATTCTTCTTTTTCGCCTCATATGCCCGGCGTATGGGTTTTGCGGTAAAAAGGGACACCACATATGAGTCGAGGGTTTCAAAGCACATAAACAAGCAGTCATTCAGCTGTAACCGGAGTCGGGCGAATGCGTGCAACGATTCTGCGCTGAGGAAGAGGATGACTTCCAGAATCAACAGGACAATGTGCCCAGTTAAGATAATAGTGAAGGAGGAATCTGGACGATGGGTTATAAAATCCACAAAGCTTCAGCACAATCATGAGCTGGCTCCCAGTGAGTGGCTGGTTAGGTTTATGAAGTGCCACAAAAGGATGTCTGAATCTGACAAGGCATTGATTGACATTCTTCAAGAAAGCAGAGTGCCCCCCAGGAAAGTGATGACCATATTCAGGAGGATGATGGGGAGCTTCAGAGGAGTACCTTTTGATGCTAAGTATCTGAGCAACCGCAATGCAAAGAAAAGACTTAAACACAAGAACAAAGACATTGAGGAGCTGCTGAAAATTTTCAAGAGCGTTGAGGATAAGATGCCAGGTTTCAGTTACCAGCTCCAGGTCGACGCACACAACACCGTTAGAAGTGTACAGATCAGATCGGTAGAGCAAACTACAGCCAGTTTGGGCAGTTTGTCTCTTTTGATACCACCTATTCCACAAACCAGTACAATATGCCATTTGCCCCTGTGGTTGGTGTGGACAACTATGGAAAGACTGTCCTGTTTGGTGCGGCATTGTTAAAGGATGAGAAGGAAGACACATTCAGGTGGCTGTTTCGAGCATTTCTGAGGTCGACGGGGGGTCTGCACCCGGAAACCATAATAACAGACCAGGATGTCGCAATGCGGAATGCTATACGTGCTGTCATGTTGCACTCAACCCACCGCTTCTGCAACTGGCACATCCAGAGGAAAATGAAACAGAAACTAGTCACTTTCTTTGCTGCCCGAGGAACTTTGCATGCAGAGCTCCGGAGCCTAATCAGGAACTCGTTCACGCCTGAAGAGTTTGAGAGCGGATGGCACGCTCTGTTGGAGAAGCATGATGCTCAGGATGAAACCCACCTAAAGCGGTTGTTTGAAATCAGAGATGAGTGGGTCCCTGCGTACTACATGGACAAATTTTTCCCATTCACGTCATCAACTGGGAGGAGCGAGAGCACCAACTCTCTGTTCAAAGGCTACGTCCTCCGAAAAGACTCGATTGCGACGTTTTTCAACCAGTACCAGATTGTGCAGGAAAAGAAGCATAGCGACCTTGATCGACTGAGAGAGAAATCAGAACTGAGAGAACAACGTTACTGGAGTTACGACCCTATGGAAAGAGAGGCTGCAAAGATATACACACCACCAATATACGCCAAATTTGTGGAAGAGATGAAAAAAACCACAGCTTACAGAGTTGAGGTCGTTGCTGCTGCTGGCGAAACAAGAACATTTCTGGTGACAAGGCGGGGCAAATACCAGGACGCAGAGTTTTCAAAGAGGATATACACTGTGTCAATATCACCTGATGATGTCTACCGCTGCTCATGTTCCAAGTTCAGTCGGGACGGTATGCATTGCTGCCACGTCCTAGCGGTAGCAAGACACATTGGGTTGAGTAGCCTCCCTGAAAGCTTTATAAATCCTAGGTGGACAGTAGCTGCAGGGCATGTGTTAGCTATGATGACGGATGGAAATGTTGGTCAAAATGGACAGAGAACACACTTGACAGTCAGGCATTCTATAGTCATGAGCCAGGTGTCCGACGCATTGTCAAACGAATGCACGGACGACAGGTCATACGACCTGTTCGTGGAAGGAATCGGTGAGGCAATAAACAAAGTCAGGTTAGACAAGCGGCTCCGCCAAGAACAACAACTCTCAGGTGGGAAGCGACGGTGTATTGATGATCCTCAGCAGCTGAATGTTGATGCCAGGCAGGAGGGGGATGGCGACCTGCACATCCCTATGCAGGTGCATCAAAACATTGTGTCTACCATTGGTGCGTCTAGCATGGGTGGCGTTGAGGTGCATCAAACATTTGGTTTGAGAGACCCCCCGCTGTCACGCACAAAAGGTTTCAAACTTGGTGATAGGCCAAAGACCATGTATGAAAAGGCTTCTGATAAGCTTAAGAAACAAAAAGCAGCAAGGAAGTGTTCCAAGTGCAGGCTGCCAGGCCATAAAAAGCCACAATGCCCCCAAAATAACCCAGTAATGCTTAAATTTTCTGGACTAGCAGTGTTAATCTTATAGGATTTATTATGGCTATCATATTTTCTTATATAGAAAGCAGAAGGGACTAATTCCCTTTATCTGTCCTCCAAAAACAGGCGACATAACGCGGCGTCGTGGGCTGGACTAGAGAGCTACAACGCGCATAGGATGCTATGGGAAAAGAAATGGAGGCAATTATCTTCTTGGGGCACTTCTTTTTTTGCATGGTGGACGCAGAGAGAAACGATGAGCATTTTTACTTGTGTGTATGTTACTGAACCTGATACTAGCAGGAAGAACAGTGTACGAAAAAAGGAAGTATCTTGTAAGGCCTGTGTTGTCGTTTTAGTGTGAAAGACTGCCTATAAAAAGATAATTATGCTGTAAGTTATTGACATTTACGCTGTAAGTTATTAACCTACGATAAATCAGGGGAAGGAAAGGGATGTTCTTCAAATGATGTTACCATTGCTTAGACACCTTTGCGGTGCTTTCAATTGAAGTTTTTCATCTCTTACTCATCCCTGTACAGGTTAGGTTGTCTATGGAAATATGTCAACCTGAATATCACCCTTGCTGTTCTGTGGTTCTTGTGATCTGATGATGAATTTCTCCTCCTACAGAAAAGCACAACAAAAAATTAGGAGTAGCGAGAGAAATGAGTTGTTCCTTTCTACTAAGAGGGGGTAAACTGATGTAAAAATAATGGCAGCTGCTGATTTCTTTGAACAATATTCAGTTTTCATACATTAACTTGCTACAGAAAAACAAAAGCGATTTTCAGAGATTTAGCTCATTCTCTGAACAATGGCAGCTGCTGATTTCCTTGCACAGTGTTCAGAATTCATACAATAAATTGCTACAGAAATACAAAAAAAGATTCAGAAAATAATTCCTTCTTGAACAAATGACAGTTTTCTGTCAGAATTCATACGACAACTTGCTACAGAAAAACAAAGCGATTTTCAGAGAATTAGTACATTCTTGAAACAGTGGCAGCTGCTATCTCTTTGAAAAGTGTTCAGAATTGAGTTCCAAAATAGATTCCCACAACAGAATTAAAATGAACTGCTAGTCTTAGTTCATTCACTTTAAAAATGCCATTGTTTCAGAGATACATTTAGGGATTTTCTTTTTCCCATATCCACAGCCGGTTCCGATACTTCTATGGATTTTCGCAGAGATACTGCTACGTGGTGCTCCGCCGTCAACGAAAGATGAGACCAAGGTGGATGAGTTGCTGGCAAAAAATCTGATTTTGTGTGAAACAGTAAACAATCTTCTTTTGTGAGAACAGAGCCACCAAGGTGGTCTGCTTTTCTTCAGTTTTGACATACACACTCCTTCTATTTTCTTCTCCACCATCCTCACTGGATTAGTCATTCCAAAACATTTAAATCATCTTCTCCCTCCTCATGCTGAAAACTAGCAACTTGTACTCTGACGCCATTATCAGAGCAGAGCTGCCAAAATCGACATCCCTGTGCTGCTCCCTGTCAAATCTGGGTGTTCGTGAGCTCGGAGACGGTGGCCGCTGGCAGCCATGGACTCATCGGAAGGAAGAGGGGAGGGAGAGGTGGGTAGTACCGGGACATCCTCGGAGTCGACGCGGACGCCGTTGGTTAGCTTGGTGATGCGGGTGTGGTCGACACGCGGCGCGAGGTCCGGCCCAGGTAGGAGGCGCAGGAGCAAGGTCGTGTCGAGCACACGCCGGAGCCCGTACGCCGCCGGACAGGCACCGCCTCGCCGTATTGACCGCTTCCGCCCCTGGACCTCGCGGAGCCGGTGATGTCGCTGCGCCTCGCCCTATTGGCCGCTGTAGCCCTTTGACCTCGCGGTGCTCATGCGGGCACGGCGCCTCGCCGTATTGGCCACCTCCCTCGCGACGCCCGCGCTGACCTCGCGGCACTCGTGAGGCGCCTCGCCGAGGAGGGGGAGGTGAAGCAGCAGGGCAGCCGCCGTAGAGCCGTGGAGGATGGGGATGGAAAGGCAAAAGGGAATAGGGGCACGGCTGGACTTTTCCAGAAAAGGAAAAAAAAGCTAGAAAGGGAAAGGGAATAGGCGGAGCGATGCGCGCGGTCGGAATCGATCGCGGGAGCGATCGATCGCCAAGGAGTCGTTTCGATTTCTTTCCTTTTCAACCGATCCAAGTTTTCTCTCTCCTTTTTTTTCTCCTTGACCAGATAAATGTCACAAGTACTAGTTAAAAGCACTAGTCACGCTACTCCACATGCTGCTCTTTTTTTTGCCTTATGTTCACTGGTTAAAGATAATGTGCGTACCTTCCTTTCCTTGTATTTCGCTCTCACTATTTTTTTTCAAAGCACTACTCACGGTTTCCAAAGGAAAACAATCCCAGCAAGGCAACAACCGGACCAAAATATCTACTCTTTGGAAACGCCCCCTCTATCTTCCAAATTCCAAACATGACAACCAGCTCTCCTTGATTGACGCGTAGAATTCTTTTTAAAGATTTATATCCTTCCCAAAAGCAAATAACTCATGCGGGATTACTTCCAAAAATGCCAGCCGAGCTGTGTTTTTTCTTCTTTTTTCTTTTTGTTCAAAACTTTCCTTACTAGTTCCTTCCGTTTTTCTCTCTCTGTTCCTTTTATTCCGCGAACTTTTTTTTCAACCGAAGAACAAACGCATCTGATATTTATTTGTTTCCTTTTAGTACCGATCCAAGACGTTCCCAAAAAAAACTGCACGTAGGAGTCAATCCAAAGTTACTACCAATCGGACTAAATGTTTGTCTTTTCTATCCCTTGCCGCGCTCTCCACGTCTCCCGTAAGGAAGCTGTTTTTTTTTCAAGATCCTTTCCAAACCGATCAGCTCTTTCTTTCTTTTATTTTTATTTCTTTCCAAAGTTAAACAACCAACGTGGGAGGGAATCACGTCCCAGATCCAACCAATCTGCTCCGCTTTTTTTTCTAGCTGATTCGATCTCTTTCCTTATCTCTCTTTCCAAACATACATGCATGCACGGCTAATCATGATTTTTTTTTCCTTCAATATCCAAACGTGGCAACTATCTCTCTCTTTTTTTTGATCGATCAGAACTAGCCAAAACTGAGTCCACCAAAATCAATCGCAACAAGATCACAAGAAGGATGTGGCCGAACCCCCTTTTTTTTATAAGTAGGCTGATCTGACTTGCCTTTCTTTTTCTATCATGGTGGACCGGTCCAACGAAAAAACCAGCAAGCGTGAATTGCTAGGACTCCACCCCACGTACACCTTTCCTTGGAACCCAAACCCAATCTGCCCTTTTTTTTCTTCTGCTATTTTTTCCCTTAGTGTCCAAATACCGAATCTGCTATGTAGCCTTTCTTGTACAAGAAATGAATCAGCCAACAACAAATCCAATGCCTAATCTCCACTTCGTTTCTCTTTCTTCTTTCCAAAACGTGATGATCAACGTTGGCTGCTCCCTGTTTCTGTATCTCTTTGCGTTCCAAGAAAACTTTACGTGCAACCAATAACGCAATCTTTCCTGACAATAACAAAACGCCACTTCTGCTCGGTGGATGCGACAAGAATTATGGCGGTGAAACAGATCGAGAAGATGACGACTTACGACAATTGCGGATGGAGGTGACAACGGGGATGGAAAAATAAATGGCAGCGGAATATGACAATGAGGTGGATGATCGTGCATGTGGATGCGGCGTGAACAAAACGTGACTAGAACTTGAAACTCTAAAAGACTAGATACCAAAACCAGCAACTCGACACACGATGCAACCGAAAATTCAACAATGCAAAAAAAACTAAGTGGCAATGGTGAAAAGGCTCAGACTGACTGGGACACGGATGGACTAATCTAACTTTTTTGTGGCTTTTTCTTGGACTATAGGTATGAAGAACAGATGCAGTCTAAGACTGAAAAACTGGAAAATCTCACCGAGCAACCTGAAAACTGATACCACTTGATAGAGGCGAGGGTCCCGATCTTTCGATGAGATGATAACTATCGATTTGGTGGAGCCGACTTTGACGATCCGACTACAAACGTGCACGACGTTGCGCCTTAGCAATCGCTAAACCAAATTCGAGAGGTTATCGACCACGCCGGAGCACGATCAACCTGACCACGAAGGTCTATTCCTGCAAGCAATCGAAGAACAAGCAAGAATATGATTAAGCAATCTGAATATTGCGAATATGGATGAAGTATTGATAAAAGTGGGGTTTCATAAGCGGACTTGGTCTGGTCGTTGGACACAACTGAAGTACACGAAGTTGCACCGATGGCTAACTTTTAACTAAATAAAACCCCAGTCTAAATGATGCCTTAAGGGCTATATTTGTAGGGAAAAGAGAGGGGACTTTGTCCACCCTTGGCAAGGTGGGACTAAAACACCTCCTAAGTCATTTTCCCTACAATATGGACTCTAAAAATAGATTACATGGGCCTGGCCCAAAATAAGGTGGCGCAACACCAATAATAAGCTATGGATGAAATTTATGAAAGGCCATCTTGTATATTTCGTCCATCATCTTGTATGTCATCATGGTGGCTTCAAAGTCCGGAAATCTCCACTTGAACCTCCGTTCTTATTCTCTTCGCACGCACCTTCATCTCCGTGCTTGACCATGCTCCAATGTTCAACCTTCTTGTCCGTGCTAGGCCCTTCAATTGCAAGCAACACAAATGTATCTAAGTTAGGCAGCATCATATTCTCATGAACACTAGAAACATTACCAAGAAACGGAAGTACCTGATAATTTAATTGGCGTATCTGAGCTCTAGCAACTGTTCCAAGAGGTAAAACAGTAGGGGATACGGGTGTAACTGTGGTAGCCATGTCCTTATCATCAACGTGTTTTGAGTGTGCAGGTTACAAAAGCTGAGCAAAATCAGAGGCATAATTTGTTCCATACAAAGGGAGTTGTAAAGGAACGTTTTGTTCGCGTCATCATAGATGGAGGGAGCAGCAACAACTTGGCTAGCATGGAGATGGTGGAGAAGCTATCTCTCACAACAAGACCACATCCACATCCTTACTACATCCAATGGTTCAACAACAGCTGATAGAGGCAAAGGTGTCCCGTCTTTCGATGAGATGGTGGCTATCGTTTTGGAGGAAGTCGACTTTGACGATCCGACTACGAACGTGCAAGGACGTCGCGCCTTAGCAATCGCTAAACCAACTCCGAGAGGTTATTGACCACGCCGGAGCACGATCAACCTGACCACGAAGGTCTGTTTCCTGCAGGCAAACGAAGAACAAGCAAGAAACTAAGTTTGCAATCTGGATATTGCGAATATAAGAGGAAAGCTTTATTGATCAAGGTGGGGTTCTGTGACGCCTTTGTCTGGTCGTTGAACACAAACGAAGTATGCGAAGTTGCAGCTATGGCGAACTTTTAATCTAAACAAAACCCAAAGTCTAAACGGTGCCCTAAGGGCTGTATCTATGGAGGAAGAGGGGGGGAATTTCGTGGCCCTTGGGGAAGGGGTCCGAAACCAACCCTATCTCTTGTTTCCCCACACATACGGACTCTAAAAATAGCCTATACTTATGTATTTTGAAATTACATGGGCCTGGCCCAATAATAAGGTGACGCAGCACCTAGAATAGCCTCTGGACGAAATTTATGAAGTGGCATCTTGTATATTTCGTCCAAGGCTTCATTCACTCCTTATGGTGGCTTCAAAGTCCTGAAATCATCACTTGTAACTCCGTTCTTGTTCCCCTTGCGCATGCCATCAACTCCATGTTTGTTCTTGCTCCAATGTTCATCCTTCTCCAAGCTAGGCCCTTCATTTGTAAGCAAAACAAAAGTATCCAATTTAGGCAGCATCATATTCTCATGAACATTAGAATCATTACCAAGAAACGAAAGTACCTGGTAATTTAATTGGCGTGCGCGAGCTCTAGTAATTGGTCCATTATATGTAACAGTAGGGGCTGTGGGTGTAACAATGGTATTGATGTCCTCATCATCCTCCCCTTCTTGAAATGAAGTCATGCTCGACGGAAGCTCATCTTCCTCACCCAAATAAGGCTTCAAATCTGCAATGTTAAAAGTGGGACTAACCCCAAAATCTGCAGGTAGCTCAAGTTTATATGCATTATCATTTATTTTCTCTAACACCTTAAAAGGACCATCAGCACGTGGCATTAGCTTTGATTTGCGCAAATTAGGAAATCTATCCTTACGCAAATGTAACCAAACAAGATCTCCAGGTGCAAACACAACATGTTTTCTACCCTTATCTCCAGCAAGTTTATATTTAGCATTCATACGCTCAATGTTTTCCTTAGTTAACTCATGCATTTTTAAAATCAATTCAGCACGTTCTTTAGCATCAAAATTAACCTTCTCCGAAGATGGAAGAGGCAACAAATCAATTGGTGCACGAGGTAGGAAACCATACACAATTTCAAAAGGGCACATCTTAGTAGTAGAATGCAATGAACGATTATAAGCAAATTCAATATGAGGCAAGCATTCTTCCCACATTTTCTTATTATTCTTCAAAACAGCCCTAAGCATAGTAGACAATGTTCTATGACTACTTCAGTTTGTCCATCAGTTTGGGGGTGACAAGTAGTACTAAAAAGCAGTTTAGTCCCCAACTTAGCCCATAAACATCTCCAAAAGTGGCTAAGAAATTTAGTATCACGATCTGAAACAATAGTATTTGGCACACCATGCAAGCGAATAATTTCACGAAAGAACAAATCAGCAACATTAACAGCATCATCGCTTTTATGACATGGTATAAAGTGTGCCATTTTCGACAATCTATCCACGACAACAAATATGCTATCCCTCCCCTTCTTTGTTCGAGGTAAACCTAAAACAAAGTCCATAGATATATCCTCCCAAGGAACACTAGGTACAGGCAAAGGCATATATAAACCATGAGGATTGAGTCATGACTTAGCTTTTTGACATGTAGTGCAGCGAGCAACAAAACGCTCAACATCCCGTCTCATCTTTGGCCAAAAGAAATATGTAGCAAGTATATCCTCCGTCTTCTTCACGCCAAAGTGTCCCATTAGTCCTCCTCCATGCGCCTCCTTCAACAACAAAAGACGAACGGAGCTAGCTGGAATGCATAGCTTGTTAGCACGAAACACAAATCCATCATTAACGACGAACTTGTTCCATGTTCTACCTTCTTTACAATTCTGCAATACATCTTTAAATTCAGCATCATGCACATATTGATCTTTGATGGTCTCCAAACCAAATATTTTAAAGTCAAGTTGTGAAAGCATAGTATAACGACGAGACAATGCATCAGCAATAACATTTTCTTTACCCTTCTTGTGTTTAATGCATCAGCAATAATATTTTCTTTACCCATTTAGCATGTCTATAGTTCAGTTTTGCTTGACTTTTAATGTGTTTCAAAGATTCATGATCAGAATGTATAACAAATTCTTTGGGCCATAAATAATGTTGCCATGTTTCTAAAGTCCGAACAAGAGCATATAATTCTTTATCATAAGTAGAATAGTTCAGACTAGGCCCACTCAATTTTTCAGAAAAGTATGCAACAGGTTTGCCATCTTGTAATAACACACCTCCTAATCCAATTCCACTAGCATCACATTCAAGCTCAAAAGTCTTATTAAAATCAGGAAGTTGGAGTAAAGGAGCATGTGTCAACTTATCTTTCAATACCGTGAAGGCTTCTTCCTGTGCGGTACCCCAAACAAAAGGCACATCCTTCTTTGTAAGCTCGTTCAGAGGTGCAGCAATGGTGCTAAAATCTCTCACAAAACGCCTATAGAAACCAGCGAGTCCAAGAAAACTCCGCACTTGTGTGACCGTTTTGGGCTGCGGCCAACTCTCAATAGCTTCAATCTTGGCTTTATCAACTTCAATTCCCTGTGGAGTAACAACATAGCCAAGAAAAGATACTCGGTCGGTGCAAAAGGTGCACTTCCCAAGGTTACCAAACAAACGTGCATCACGTAGAGCAATAAAAACATCACGTAAATGTTCCAAATGTTCTTCCAAAGATTTGCTATAAATCAGTATATCATCAAAATAGACTACCACAAATCGTCCAATGAAAGCACGTAAAACTTCGTTCATTAGTCTCATGAAAGTACTAGGTGCATTAGTTAACCCAAAAGGGATGACTAACCACTCATATAAGCCAAACTTAGTTTTAAATGATGTTTTCCATTCATCTCCCAATTTCATACGAATTTGATGGTATCCACTACGCAAATCAACTTTGGAGAATATTGTAGAGGCACTCAATTCATCAAGCATATCATCTAGCCTAGGAATAGGATGACGATAACGAATAGTAATATTATTAATGCCTCTACAATCAACACACATACGCGACGTACCATCCTTTTTCGGCACTAGAATAATAGGAACAACACAAGGACTAAGGGATTCGCGAATATAACCTTTGTCGAGCAGCTCCTATACTTGACGCATAATCTCCTTCGTCTCCTCTGGATTGGTACGGTATGGTGCACGGTTGGGTAGCGATGCACCGAGAATTAAGTCAATTTGATGCTCAATCCCTCGAATAGGTGGTAATCCCGGTGGCACGTCTTGTGGGAAGACGTCGGCGAACTCCTGCAAAATGTTAGTGACTGCAGGGGGCAAAGAGGAAGGCACGTCCTCGAATGAAAATAATGCCTCTTTGCACACAAAAAGCATAGCAAACAGATTGGCTAAAAACTAGCTCATCAATATCAGATTTGGTGGCAAGTAAACATGCACTTTTCAATTTAATTTCAGAAGCAACACTAGATGGTTTATGATGTAGGGTGGAACCCTATATAGCCGATCTTTCACGAAAGGAGCGGATCCCAACTAAGAACACGAAGAACACGAGGGGAAACACGAGGGAAGACACGAGAGAATCACTCAAACCAACAATAACAATCACACATGTGCTAGATCCTCGAAACACAAAGAGATACATGATCCAAATCCAACAAGGGACGATACATAGGTAACCGGTTCTTCTCCGAAAGGAGGTCTTGAAGGGGGCCACCCAAGAGGGGGTCTTGAATCCAACGTGGATCGTCTCCGAAGAGGGGTCGCTGTCTCTCTCGAGGAGGAGATCCGTATGGATGAGCAATGCTCTATCTCACATATGAGCTAAACCAATGCTAACCCTAGAAAGATGGAGGAGAAAGAGTATATATAGTCTAGGGAGTCGAAGGGGTACACGGGCCTCGGCCCTTACTGTGCGCAGACAGAGGTGGCCGGATGTCCGGGGCTTCGGGAGAGGCCGGATGTCCGGGCCTTCAGGAGAGGCCGGATGTCCGGGCTGGAGGGCAAAACTTCTGGATGTTCTGTAGCGTGGCGCCGGATGTCCGGGCTTTTGGCCGGATTTCCGGGCTGGGGCCGGATGTCCGGGCTGGACGCAGGATGTCCGGGCCCTGTAGGCTTGGGCGTCTGGCCTGCTGCTGCTGTGGATGCTCCAGGGGCCGGATGTCCGGGGTCATGGCCGGATGTCCGGGGCCTGGAAGGTGAACTTGCCCGTTTCCGTTGGTTCTCTTCATCCATGGACTTGGCGGCTTGTCTGTCTTCACGTGCATCCTCGGGAGGCTCCTCTTGACACCTAATCATGCATAGCATATTGGACTTAGGTAGTAGCCATGTCTCGAGTGGATCATATGTGATATCACTAAGGAAGGAAGTCACCTCGTTCTCGAGAGCTCTAGCTCGTGCTCGTGTCATAGGTCCTCTTGGCTCTTGATGAGACGATGGTAGATCCATGGGGATGATCGTAGGATGCTCCGCATCAGTTTATTATTAGGCTTCATTTGTTGCTCAAATTCTTTTGCCACAATCTGATTTTCACTCTTATTTTTCTCCTGTTTTGCTTTATTAACTCTATGAATATCATCTTTCAAAATGGAATCAGGAGTCATAGGAAGCAAAGTAATATTTGTATCCTTATGAACAAGAGTATACTGATTGTTTCTACCATGGTGTACAGAATTTTAATCGAATTGCCATGGTCTACCAAGTAATAAGGAACATGCTTGCGTAGGTACCACATCAGAATCAACATAATCAGCATATGTAGAGATACTAAAATGCACCCGAACAGTACGTGTTACCTTAACCTTGCCGCTGTTGTTGAACCATTGGATGTAGTAAGGATGTGGATGTGGTCTTGTGGTGAGAGATAGCTTCTCCACCATCTCCATGCTAGCCAAGTTGTTGCAACTCCCTCCATCTATGATGACGCGAATAGAACGTTCCTTCACAACTCCCTTTGTATGGAACAAATTATGCCTCTGATTTTGCTCAGCTTGTGTAACCTGCACACTCAAAACACGTTGAGCAACTAAACATTCATACCTGTCAGCATCTTCAGCAGCCATGTATTGCGTCTCATGATCAGAATCATCTCCACCGTGTTCTTCATGTGTAATAAGAGCCAAAGTCTCCTCATCATAGTCATTAGCGGACTCATACCCACCATCCTCAGTAGCAATCATCACACGCTGAGATTTGCATTCTCTCGCAAAATGTCCTCTTCCCTTACAACGACGACAAATAATATCACTTGTGTGCCCTGTTAACGCCATGGAAGAAGAAGAGCTCTGTGCAGGCCCGGCAGGTGCGCTCTTGGCAGATAGTGGCGGTTGTGCCTGCTTTCTTGTATCACGGCTGGAGGTGGAACCTGATGGAGGTGCTGGTGTAGTGGAAGTAGAAGATGCACGCGGTGTCCATGATGAAGGTCGACCTACAGAAAAGTTAGTTCGCGCCAATGCTTGTCGATCCTGCACTTCACGTTCAGCTTTACAAGCAAGATGGAATAAACGAGTGATATTATTATAATCCTTATACTCTAGAATGGTCTGAATCTCTCTATTTAATCCACCCATAAAACGTGCAAGCATAGCTTCATTCTCCTCAACAATACCACATCTAATCATGCCAGTTTGTAATTCCTGATAATATTCTTCTACAGAATTTTTCCCTTGTCGTAAACGCTGCAGTTTTTGAAGCAATTCACGTTGATAATATGGTGGAACCCAACGAGTACGCATAGCAGTCTTCAAAGCAGCCCAAGTAGCTGGAATAGGATATAATCTACAATGTTCAGACCACCATACACATGCAAAACTAGTGAAAGCACAAACAGCAGCAGCAGCAACCCGTCTCTCCTCGGGATATTGTAAACATGTAAAACGTTGTTCAGTTTCTAACTCCCAAGTAAGGTATACATCAGGAATGTATCTACCCTCAAACGGTGGAATATTCAATTTCAGTTTAGGAACATGGTCATGACCTCGTACCTGAGGTGGTGGTGCAGGCCTACCGTTGCGAATATATACCTGAGGTCGACCTGCTGGTGGTGGTGCTGGTGGCTGCATGTAGTTCTAATTTTGATCAACCTCATCCTCATAATCGCTCGCATAATCGTCATCCTCCTCAGCCGCCGCAGTAGCAGGAGCCAAAGAAGCATCAACAGTAGGTGCAGCGACACCCGAATTTTGACCAGTCTCAATTGGAACGCGTTGTGCTCGTCCCACTTGATTTGGAAGGCGGCGTTGGAGATGTGGTTGTTGTTGTTGTAGAGGTGCGACAGGTGCAGCCGGTGGTGGTTGGGGAAGACGCTTGAGCAATTCATTAAACTTGTTATCCAGCTTTGTCTCGAACGACTTCTCCACGGCATCTATCCTCTCCATAGCCTCTTCAAATCTGTTTAGCACATCTGCCACCTGGCCACTCATCATTTGCTGAAATTTATCATGCAACTCCTTGTTCGTCATGTTCTCCCAATCAGTCTCATCGGCTTGTGATCCTGCCATGGTTAGCAGCAATAGAAACACAAAAGAATATGATCCTACAGACTACTAGGAAGTGGTGGTGATGGTGGTGTGTCACAAATCCTTCAAGCGAATCTCAAATTCTTACCAGTTCTTACCCAGCAGCAGGTGGTGATCGGCAACCGTTGTAGTCAAAACTCTCAAAGCTTGGATAGAGCGATTACCAGGGAGAGTCAAACGCATGACGTAGATGTAGGTGGAGCTGGGAAGGCTTATAATATGGGAGCAAAAAGGGTCAGCAATAATCAATTCAGATATGCAAAGTTGAATAAACGCTCAACGACGGTACTATGCTGGTCCTAGGCTAGACCGAGCTAGAGACGCGAGCCTAGAACACTAACAAAATCACGGCGCTGCACGTAAACAAGGGAGGAGCACACTCTGAATTTTTTTTCTCTTTTTTTCACTTTTTTCCTCTTTTTTTTGCTCCGCAACAATTTTTTTTCAAAAAAGTCTACAAATGGTCTAAAAACTGCCTAGCCAGAATTTTCCAGACTTAGTTTTTTTTTGAAACTGGAACTATTTTTCTACTGCGGGTAACACAGAAGTTTGGGAGTCCTTCTCTGTCACGACTCGGAGTATGGCGTGATCTGGAAATCCAAAACAGAGTAACAAAATACTGGACTTGGACTAGGACTGGTGGCGGAGATGAATCTGGTGGAACTCGGACTGGTGGTGGAGATGAATCTGGTGGAACTCGGACTGGTAGCGGATATATGTTGCAGGTGTACTCGGATTGGCGTGATGGCGGCGGATATGTGGTGGCGTATATGGACTCGGATTGGCGGTGAATATGTGGTGCTGGTATATGGCAGCGGCGATGAAGTTGGTGCGGTGGTGGTATATGGCAGCAGCGAGGATGATGATGCGGTGGTGATATATGGCAGCGGCGACGTGACAACCTGTGAACAGAACTCGAAACTCTAAAGGACTAGACGCTAAGACCAGCAACTTGACACGACAATGCAACCGCAAATTCAACAAAGCAAACACAGAAAAGATTATGCAAAGGCTCAGATTGGTTCGGATAGGATGAACTAACCTTTAATTTTTTTTGGCTTTTTCGTGGACTATAGGTATGAAGAACAGACTCGGTCTAAACTACGAAAAACTGTAAAATCTCACCGAGCAACCTGGAAATTTGATACCACTTGATAGAGGCAAAGGTGTCCCGTCTTTCGATTAGATGGTGGCTATCGTTTTGGATGAAGTCGACTTTGACGATCCGACTACGAACGTGCGAGGACGTCGCGCCTTAGCAATCGCTAAACCAACTCCGAGAGGTTATTGACCACGCCGGAGCACGATCAACCTGACCACGAAGGTCTGTTTCCTGCAGGCAAACGAAGAACAAGCAAGAAACTAAGATTGCAATCTGGATATTGCGAATATAAGAGGAAAGCTTTATTGATCAAGGTGGGGTTCTGTGACGCCTTTGTCTGGTCGCTGAACACAAACGAAGTACGCGAAGTTGCAGCTATGGCGAACTTTTAATCTAAACAAAACCCAAAGTCTAAACAGTGCCCTAAGGGCTGTATATATGGATGAAGAGGGGGGAATTTCGTGGCCCTTGGGGAAGGGGTCCGAAACCAACCCTATCTCTTGTTTCCCCACACATACGGACTCTCTAAACAACCTATACTTATGTATTTCGAAATTACATGGGCTTGGCCCAATAATAAGGTGACGCAGCACCTAGAATAGCCTCTGGATGAAATTTATGAAGTGGCATCTTGTATATTTCGTCCAAGGCTTCATTCACTCCTTATGGTGGCTTCAAAGTCCTGAAATCATCACTTGTAACTCCGTTCTTGTTCCCCTTGCGCATGCCATCAACTTCATGCTTGTTCTTGCTCCAATGTTCATCCTTCTCCAAGCTAGGCCCTTCATTTGTAAGCAAAACAAAAGTATCCAATTTAGGCAGCATCATATTCTCATGAACATTAGAATCATTACCAAGAAATGAAAGTACCTGGTAATTTAATTGGCGTGCGCGAGCTCTAGTAATTGGTCCATTATATGTAACAATAGGGGTTGTGGGTGTAACAATGGTATTGATGTCCTCATCAACAGCGGCAAGGTTAAGGTAACACGTATTGTTCGTGTGCATTTTAGTATCTCTACATATACTGATTATGTTGATTGTGATGTGGTTCCTATGTAAGCATGTTCCTTGTTACTTGGTAGACCATGGCAATTTGATAAAAATTCTGTACACCATGGTAGAAACAATCAGTATACTCTTGTTCATAAGGACAAAAATATTACTTTGCTTCCTATGACTCCTGATTCCATTTTGAAAGATGATATTAATAGAGTTAATAAAGCAAAACATGAGCAAAATAAGAGTGAAAATCATATTGTGGCAAAAGAATTTGAGCAACAAATGAAGCCTAATAATAAACCATCTAGTGTTGCTTCTAAAATTAAATTGAAAAGTGCATGTTTACTTGCCACCAAATCTGATATTGATGATCTAGATTTTAGCAAATCTGTTTGTAATGCTTTTGTGTGCAAAGAGGCATTATTTTCATTCGAGGACGTGCCTTCCTCTTTGCCTCCTGCTGTCACTAACATTTTTGTGACGCCCGGATAATCAAGCTACAGTAACCTCTGCAAATGATGCCACGTCACCTCTATTACTGTTGTTAATTTCGCGTTAGTTCGAAACCGATTCAACTTCAAATTTAAAATTGAGTCAAACAATTAAAGTTTTCAAAAGTCAAAACTAAAATTTTCGGAGTGAACCAAATATTGCACAGATAATTATGGTGGAGAAACCACACCTTTATAAAATGTTAAATACTATGAGATGAATAAAACAGCAGCAAAACAATTATTTAAATACCTTTGTTAATTAATAAAATGTCAAACTAATTTAATTGAGGACTAGACTTTTTGAGTATGCACTAAGTTGAAATACTAATTTAGATACTAAGTATATATTTTACTAAAACTAAAATAATAGGAAACAAAACTATAACAGAAAAGGTAGAATAAATAAAAGTAAAAAAACAAAGCAAAAGAAAGGAACCCCCCTGCTGGGCCGCGGCCCAGCTGGCCATCGGGCCGCCAGGCCGGCCCAACCGCCCCCATCGGCCCACCTTATCCCCTGGGCGACCGAACCCTAGCGGTTCAACCTCCCCACTCGCACCCCACCCCCACGATCCCCTTTCCCCCCACCCCGAGCGGGATCAAGATCGGGCCAACGCCAGATCACCGCCGCCCAAGTCTTGTCATCACTCCCCGGCCGCCG
The DNA here is from genome assembly GCF_018294505.1 of Triticum aestivum. NCBI lineage: Eukaryota > Viridiplantae > Streptophyta > Magnoliopsida > Poales > Poaceae > Triticum > Triticum aestivum. The sequence goes on along the minus strand of NC_057811.1, from coordinate 234,758,639 downwards.
CCGCCCTTCCCGTCGCCGGATCATCGTCGCCTCATCCTCATCCCCTCCCCGATCCAGAACTGGTTCGGGGCACGACCTCTACGCCGCCCCGAACCGCCGTCGCCGAGCGCCATTCGCCGAAGCTCCTCCGTCGTCGCCGGATCTCGCGTCTCCGTCCTCCTCCCCGCGCACCACTGCCACGTACCCTACGACCCGCCGTGAGCATCGCCTCTCCCATCTCTCCCATGTCCCCGCTCTCCCGTCGACCGCGCTGTCCGCTCCCCGCACGTGGCCGCCCCCCTCTCTGCTCTCGCTTTCCCCCGCTAGCTCACGCACGCCCTGGCCGCGCCTCGCCCTGTCCGGCCGTGCTCGTCGCGTACCACGCGCGCCCTGCCGCTTTCCACCTCGCCCGTCTCGCGCCCCGACCTCCCCGTTGCGGCCCTTGCTCGCCCTGTCCCCGCATGCCTCGCCAGCGTTCACCGTGGTCGCGTTCGACCACCATCGACCCCACTTCGCACCGCCCTGGCCCCTTCCCTCGTGCTCGTCCATCGCCGTTGACCGCGGTCCTGCACCATCCTGGTCGCCGTCGCCGCCCGGTCCAGTCCCTGCCTCCGGCCGCCCTTGGCCGCCCGTCGCCTCCCTGCCTCTCCCACCACCACTGGTCGCCCCTATGCCCCCTGCTCCGCCCGGCTGCAGCCTGCTGGAGCTCCACGCCGGCGCGCCCGCTCCCGGCAACCGCCCCGCAACGTCCGGTCGGGTGCACCCCCGTTCGGGCTGTGCCCGCACGCCCTTCGCCCGCTAGCGCCCAGCGCTCGCTCGGGTGACACCCGCACCCGAGTGCCCGAACCCGATAGGCTTTTGGCCCAATGACATCCGGGGCCCAGCCCTAGAGCGTTTAAAAAAATAAAATAAAAAAAAAATGAATTAATAATTAATTAATTAGTGAATTAATTAAGTTAATTAATTCTCTTTAATTAATCTAATTAACTAGTTGGTTTAATTAAACAGTAATTGGATTATCTAAATCCTAATTAACCTAAACAGAGTATGACAGGTGGGTCCCGCACGTCAGTTTGACCCAGTCAACGCCCTGTTGACTGCTGACATCATGCTGACGTCAGCATACACTATTCTGGATAAGTTGATTTTAAATAATTAAGTAAATTCTAAAAATGATTAAATCTTTTAAAATTAATATAAAATAAACCGTAGCTCGGATGGAAAAACTTTGTACATGAAAGTTGCTCAGAATGACGAGACTAATCCCGATGCGTAGCCCGTTCGTTTGCCACACATCCCTAGCATAGCGAACGTGCAACAATCCACCTCCGGTTCATCTGTCTGAAAACGTCAAACACCGGGAATACTTTCCCGGTTGTTTTCCCCCTTCGCCGGTATCGCCTACTACTGCGTTAGGTCACCCCTAGCACCGCGTATTGCCTTGTTATAGTTTGAGATGCTTTGTGTGCTCTGTATTTACTGTTTCTTCCCCCCTCTTCTTCTCCGGTAGACCCCGAGACCGGCGCTGATGCCATCGAGTACGACTGTGTCACCGACGCCCCCTCCTTGCCAGAGCAACCAGGCAAGCCCCCCCCCTTGATCACCAGATATCGCCTATTCCTTCTCTCTACTACTTGCATTAGAGTAGCGTAGCACGTTACTGCTTTCGGTTAATCCTATTCTGCTGCATAGCCTGTCATTGTTGCTACAGTTGTTACCTTTACCTGCTATCCTAATGCTTAGTATAGGATGCTAATGTTCCATTAGTGGCCCTACACTCTTGTCCGTCTGCCATGCTATACTACCGGGCTGTGATCACTTCGGGAGGTGATCACGGGCATATGCTATATACTTTATACTATTACATTACTTATGATACTGTTCGGAGATGGGGGCTGAAGGGGCAGGTGGCTCCATCCCGGTGGAGGTGGGCCTGGGTTCCCGACGGCCCCCGACTGTTACTTTGTGGTAGAGCGACAGGGCAGGTTGAGACCACCTAGGAGAGAGGTGGGCCTGGCCCTGGTCGACGTTCACGGATACTTAACACGCTTAACGAGATCTTGGTATTTGATCTGAGTCTGGCCACTGGCCTATACGCACTAACCAACTACGCGGGAACAGTTATGGGCACTCGGCGTCGTGGTATCAGCCGAAGCCTTCGCGACGTCAGTGACTGAGCGGCGCGCGCCGGATTGGACTGGAACGCCTGCTAGGCTAGGTCTGCTTCCGGCCGCGTTCGCAACATGCAGGTGTGCAGTGGGCGATGGGCCCAGACCCCTGCGCCATAGGATTTAGACCGGCGTGCTGACCTCTCTGTTGTGCCTAGGTAGGGCTGCGACGTGTTGATCTTCCGAGGCCGGGCATGACCCAGGAAAGTGTGTCCGACCAAATGGGATCGAGCGTGTTGGGTTATGTGGTGCACCCCTGCAGGGAAGTTTATCTATTCGAATAGCCGTGATATTCGGTAACAGGACGACTTGGAGTTGTACCTTGACCTTATGACATCTAGTACCGGATACTTAATAAAACACACCCTTCCAAGTGCCAGATATAACCCGGTGATCGCTCTCACATAGGGTGACGAGGGGAGGATCGCCGGGTAGGATTATACTATTCGATGATACTTGGTGAACTTACCGTCTACTCTCTTCTACATGCTGCAAGATGGAGGCTGCCAGAAGCGTGGTCTTCGACAGGATTAGCTATCCCCCTCTTATTCTGGCATTCTGCCGTTCAGTCCACCGTTATTGCCCCTTTACACAGATACCGATGCATATGTAGTGTAGATCCTTGCTTGCGAGTACTTTGGATGAGTACTCACGGTTGCTTTCTCCCTCTTTTCCCCCTTTCCATTTTACTTGGTTGTCGCAACCAGAGGTTGGAGCCCCGGAGCTAGACGCCGCTGTCGACGACGACCCCTACTACACCGAGGGTGCCTACTACTACGTGCAGGCCGCCGCCGACAACCAGGTGTAGTTTAGGAGGATCCCAGGCAGGAGGCCTGCGCCTCTTTCGATCTGTATCCCAGTTTGTGCTAGCCTTCTTAAGGCAAACTTGTTTAACTTATGTTTGTACTCAGATATTGTTGCTTCCGCTGACTCGTCTATGATCGAGCACTTGTATTCGAGCCCTCGAGGCCCCTGGCTTGTATTATGATGCTTGTATGACTTATTTATGTTTTTAGAGTTGTGTTGTGATATCTTCCCGTGAGTCCCTGATCTTGATCGTACACGTTTACGTGCATGATTAGTGTATGATTGAATCGGGGGCGTCACAAGTTGGTATCAGAGCCGACTGCCTGTAGGAATCCCCCTTCCACACTCCTTGGCCGAAGTCGAGTCTAGACATTGCAAAACTTTTACTAACATGGCTATGTGGCTTACGGGCCCACGTCGCCATTGGGTGGTATTAGGATCTTTTATTCCTCGTCTATACTCTAGGATTCTAACCTCTCTTCTATTCGGGTCAAATGATTTTCTAAAATCTAACTTTAGGTTCTTGAAAACACTTTCTCCCAGAGAGCCCTTCAGTCCAGATGATCGCCGGCTGCACCTGAAGATTTCGAAGTTACTCTCCGATACTCTTTCGAGACTTTGTGCCCGTTGCTTTTGCAATTCCCTACCACCGAAATATCCCTATGTATAAATACATACACTTGTCGTTCTTACTTTTATTCCCAGTTGATCTTGTTATTACAAGATCACCTGAAATCCTCTCTATTGTTCCGATAATATTTTCAGCTTACTGCCCTGCAGTTCTTGCCTCATGAATACCCCCTACGGATAATTCCTCGCAACTGCGAGTATCCGTTCTTCCCATGTTGTTCATATGATGCACAAGATACATTAAGATGTTATCTCATCTTCCGGTAATCCTCTGTCCGCTATTGCTCTGCAGTTGTGTGCTTGCATTTGGTTGTGTTCCATAAGACGAGCATTATTCATTTAGTATCCTTTGTCATTATCATTTCGAGTCTCTTGATTCAATATGCTGTGAATGCTCGCAACCCTCAACCGGACCCTAGAATTCATCCTTCTGGCTCAGATGTCATTTTGAACAGGAGCTGGTTCTCGACCAATCAAATTACTGTCGATTGTACCCCAGTCTATTGAACTTATCCACCCTTGATCAGAGCGTCTGCTTCTGAACCTTCGATTTGGAAATCATAATTTCTTTGATACCTAAGCATTGAATCATTCAAATGTTCTATGATCTGATGCCCTTGCATTCTTTCTTCAACTGGTAGTGTGCTGATGCTCACATCAGCTCCGCTATGGACCGTTAGATCCTTTGTTGGGTTATTATTTGATAGTGTCCTTCATATTTAATCGCCTTGTGAATTCTTCCCTGATACATAATGCCATTAGTAAATGCTATTCTCTGATTTGGCCAACCATGCTCTGCTTTCGAGCTGGTGATATTTACTCTTGAAACTTGTGGTACGTGTTTCTAAGATGTCCCGATGGGTTGAAGCTATGCCTTTTCTTATCTGTGTAAACCTGGAAGCTTCTACGGGTCATACCCTAACGGTGTTATGCCAAATAAAATTTTAGCACTACAACTTCATCAAACGCGAGGAGTGAATGAAAGGTTATGCATTGGAGAAGTGGGAGTCGACCTTGAACTTTGTGTTCATGCCCATGGACACGATGTAGAACTTAACATGGAAGTTGCTCGTAAAAATAATTACCCCCTTGTTATAAGTTCATCTTGTATCCGTGGTTCAATCATTTATGATCGTGGTTTCCGACCATATTGTTCTTCTTTGATCCCATTTCTCTGACAAGTTTAAGCACTTGTCTTCTGCAGAGCAATGCCCTAGTACAACCTCTACTTTGATCTGTCGTCGAGTATTACCCCCCTGGTATCTCGAGATTATCATGGAACTGCATAACTTCTTATGAGTTCTTCATCAAGTACATTCTCACCGATTCCAATTTTTCACGGGCTCTGAGTTATTAAACACTCAAAGACACCGATAACTGAACCGAGTCCGCACTGCGATTAAACAACTCTTAGTAACCTTTTTTTACTTATGAGTTTGTACCCGATCACGTCATTCCTAGCATGATCGGCTACATCATTATCATGCTAATTTTAACTGTGCTACCTGGTCCTTCTTCCCGGAGCACAATTTTTGACGATGCGCTAAGCTTACGTCGACTTTCCTCGTCATATCTTTTTGCCTTGAACAACAAGCTGGATTCCGAGTTTGTGACGTACTCGTGGTTCCAATAACTTTTCGCTTCATCATTCCTTTGACTTGATGTCATCACCGATTGATTACATCTTCATGAAATCTCTCGACAAATGTGTCATGATCATCATCAACATCCTGAGCTCTTCAAGGATATCGATCGAATTCATGTTGAGAAATACCATCCTTGCCCCTTGATGATTTGTGTTATCATCGCCAACATCCTTGTCTTCCCTCAACACAAATGTGTTCATGTTTTGGATTGAATCTTTAGTTCCTTGCTATCTAACATCTGTTCTTCTTTACCTTGGAGGATTACCATCTTTTATGTCAAGAAGGTCGTGAGAATTTCTCCACCTCCTAAAAATTCTTGGTATAGTGATACTTCTCACCATCACCATTCTTTCTTGGTCCCCGTGTTGATTCCAACAAGTGAACGGTGTTGTTTGGATTCTTTCCTTCTAGCTTTGAAGTTAATGGTCGACATTTCATTCTTAGACCATTGGTTATCGAATCACCATTATAGCATCGGTCATGCTACCTAAGCTCATATTTCGGGTGCACCTTTCAACCAATGTTTAATTGGGTATGTTTTCCTCGAGCATATCTCCTTATATCATTTGATCTGACAAATGTTATCTCTTTGTCCACATGATTGTGGAAATCCATCTTTTGGAAATCTCGATGAATTGTCGTTTAGTTCATCAGCCACCCCCTCATCCTCTTCTTGGTTTAATGATGAACTCTTGTTTCGGAACTCGCTTCCATAGATCATTTCCGAGAATCTCAGAATGTCATCTCGACAAATTGTGTTGCACCTTTTCTTCTCAGGCATCCTGATGTCTGAGGTATCCTGACACCAATCGGATCTGAATCTCGGTCAGATGTGATGGTTGGGACATATTTCCAAGAGTTATATCATTGGTCTCTACATAACCCGGTAAGGTGGTGTCTTTGCCTAGCACACCTGGCCGGAGGACCCATTGTTAGAGTTTTCCTTTTTAGCAAGGTTATCCATTCTTTCATGAGGAAATTGTAACACTTATTCTATGGGTTGTTCCTGATGGATCCTTTGTGTATCCAAAGTCTGACCTTTGCTTAAAGACCATGTCAACGCTATCTCGAAGCATGTATGTGGTACTCCGATTTTCAATAAGAACATTTGAAGCACAATGCAAAAATTTCTTATTAAATACCAAAAACACCGTTGTATGGGCAATGTCATGATATTTCTCTCCCCTTTCCTAAAGGGTTTTCTACGTTATATCCTGTCATGGATATCATGCTCTGCTTGTCCTTGGGAAGGATGTACCCCTGAAATATGTGTTTAAACACATTTTTCCTTTCCATTGTTCTGTTTAACCTGATGATCACATTTTCCTTTCCATTGGTTTGTCTGACCTTTCTTGTGATCTATATGATCTAAGCAGTAATATTCCCGGCTTATGTGAACACCTCAGTGTACAACTTTGTCAGTAAGACCCTGTTATTATTGTTGATGACTTTCCGGTAACCACCGATGGACGAGAACTTCGCCTATTGGTCCGCCTCGTTCAACGAGCAGGAAAATGGGTCTCTTCGTCCCTCGCCCTTGGTACCGATGTTGTTGCCGACATAACCGACAGACTATCCTCTGACATGCATTGCTTTCATGATCGTGCAAGACGTCACCGACCTTCCTGCTTTTAACCCACATGGTGGGCCCATAACCCATAGTTCCACAGGATCGAAACCTGACTCTCCTGTACACCCCCTGTTCCCAAGGTTTTTTTCTCACGCTTGGCTTCGTATGTAATTCACGAGCCACCTTCCGAGAGATCGTCAATTCCGGTATCAGACGCAATAATTGTTTCCATGGCATTGAAACCCTTTCACGCTCTGTTTCAAGCATCGAACGATTGTCTATCTGCTTGATACTTCTTATTGGGATTTCTTATTTTGCTCTCGATGTTTATCTAAGTTTAATTCGAGAGATACTTCCTGCCACTTCCCCTGAGCTATCTACCAGATAATCAACCTTGATAGGACTGTTCTTCCGAAGTTACCCTTTATTCTTTCGTAAGTACGATGGAGTTCCCGAAGAAAGGGTGTCGACCTCATCATGATGACCTGAAGCAAATAAATGAAGACATCAACGTAATGGATCGAGAATTTCATAACCATATCTTTCCCCCTTATTCCACCTCTTAAAATCTCGGGACGAGATTTCTTGTAGTTGAGGAGAATTGTGACGCCCGGATAATCAAGCTACAATAACCTCTGCAAATGATGCCACGCCACCTCGATTACTGTTGTTAATTTCGCGTTAGTTCAAAACCGATTCAAATTCAAATTCAAAATTGAGTCAAACAATTAAAGTTTTCAAAAGTCAAAACTAAAATGTTCGGAGTGAACCAAATATTGCACAGATAATTATGGTGGAGAAACCACACCTTTATAAAATGTTAAATACTATGAGATGAATAAAACAGCAGCAAAAACAATTATTTAAATACCTTTGGTAATTAATAAAATGTCAAACAAATTTAATTGAGGACTAGACTTTTTGAGTATGGACTAAGTTGAAATACTAATTTAGATACAAAGTATATATTTTACTAAAACTAAAATAATAGGAAACAACACTATAACAGAAAAGGTAGAATAAATAAAAAGTAAAAAAGACAAAGCAAAAGAAAGGAACCCCCCTACCTGGCCATCGAGCCGCCAGGCCGGCCCAACCGCCCCCATCGCCCCACCTTATCCCCTGGCGACCGAACCCTAGTGGTTCAACCTCCCCACTCGCACCCCACCCCCACGATCCCCTTTCCCCCCACCCCGAGCGGGATCGAGATCGGGCCAACGCCAGATCGCCGCCGCCCAAGTCCTGTCATCACTCCCCGGCCACCGCCGCCCTTCCCGTCGCCGGATCGTCGTCGCCCCGTCCTCATCCCCTCCCCGATCCAGAACTAATTCGGGGCACGACCTCGACGCCGCCCCGAACCGCCGTCGCCGAGCACCATTCGCCGGAGCTCCTCCGTCATCGCCGAATCTCGCGTCTCCGTCCTCCTCCCCGCGCACCGCTGCCACGTACCCTACGACCCGCCGTGAGCATCGCCTCTCCCATCTCTCCCATGTCCCTGCTCTCCCGTCGACCGCGCTGTCCGCGCCCCGCACGTGGCCGCCCCCTCTCTGCTCTCGCTTTCCCCCGCTAGCTCACGCACGCCCTGGCCGCGCCTCCCCTATCCGGCCGTGCTCGTCGCGCACCACGCACGCCCTGTCGCTGTCCACCTTGCCCGTCTCGCGCCCCGACCTCCCCGTCGCGGCCCTTGCTCGCCCTGTCCCCGCATGCCTCGTCAGCGTTCGCCGTGGTCGCGTTCGACCACCACCGACCCCACTTCGCACCGCCCTGGCCCCTTCCCTCGTGCTCGTCCACCGCCGTCGACCGCGGTCCTGCACCAGCCTAGTCGCCGTCGCCGCCCGGTCCAGTCCCTCCCTCTGGCCGCGCCCTTGGCCGCCCGTCGCCTCCCTGCCTCTCCCACCACCACCGGTCGCCCCTCTGCCCCTGCTCCGCCCGGCTGCAGCCTGCCGGAGCTCCACGCCGGCGCGCCAGCGCTCGCTCCCGCCAACCACCCCGCAAAGTCCGGTCGGGTGCACCCCCGTTCGGGATGTGCCCGCACGCCCTTCGCCCGCTAGCGCCCAGCGCTCGCTCGGGTGACACCCGCACCCGAGCGCCCGAACCCGATAGGCTTTTGGCCCAATGGCAGCCGGGGCCCAGCTGATGAGGACATCAATACCATTGTTACACCCACAGCCCCTGCTGCTATACATACTGGACCAATTACTAGAGCTCGCGCACGCCAATTGAATTATCAGGTACTTTCGTTTCTTAGTAACGATTCTAATGTTCATGAGAATATGATGCTGCCTAAATTGGATACATTTGTTTTGCTTACAAATGAAGGGCCTGGCTTGGACAAGAAAGATGAACCTTGGAGCAAGTTCAAGCATGGAGATGATGGCATGCGCAAGGGGAACAAGAACGGAGTTACAAGTGATGATTCCAGGACTTTGAAGCCACCATATAGAAACATGTCATCCATCATGAGAGGTTTGTTATTATGTATAGCATAATGGAGACTCAAATTGTGTAAAGCATCACAAGAAATATGTAGAGCATTATTATTCATGGAATGCATATGGTGCACGCAATTATGGGAATCATGCCAAGGATGGAATGCATCAAATTCTCCTAATATGTATGAGGAAACTATGGGGGTCTCCTCATGAGAATAAGTGGAATATCACATGGAGAATATTGACAACATCGAAAACAATGCATAGTTGGAACAATGTGATCATGGCATGGCATAGTAGATGAATTGCGCAAATCATGTAAAGGAAGCATGGCAATATCATCACATGAAAAACAAAAGCCAATGACCATCATCTCGTCATCTATGCCATAAGTGCAAATGGGATTTATTTTAATGGGGCATGCATAGTTACTATGTTGAGATTGAAATGATGTAATATGGGATATCTCACTCATAGCATATGACAAGTTCAATGGATTGTCAAACATGAAGTGACCAATAGAATTTTCACATGAAATCCTATGGAGCATAGCATCACAACTAGGCAAATCAACATGCTCATCATCATATTCATCATAAATTGGTAAGTCAAGACATGAAGAAGTCGCACTAGCATGAAGCATTGGAATAGGTGGATCAACATCATGCAAGAAATCATTGGTAAGATAGTCCACTAGTGGGACAAGAGAAGCATCATCACCTATGTTACCTTTGGAGCATCGCTCATGTGTTGTAGGTGAGGTGTCGAAGATCCACTCGTAGTCATCTTCATCTTGATGGAACCATGTGGGGGGTGCATCATCGTCCACAATGGCCATCGTCGTCTCCAATTGAGGTATGGACTCGTCGAGGATAGGCATGTCGTCATGTAGGAGACCTAGCACCAAAGAACGAAACACACTCGGAGTAGAGGTTAAGTCGTTAGAAATCATAGTGGGCTCACATGCCGTTTCAACTACCTCACTCACTAAGTGTTGTGGCTCACTCACTCCCTCAAAGATGCTCTCACTCATATTGTTGGTGGAGTCACTCAAATGGCGCTCAACCTCACATAGGATGTGTGGCATGCTCTCATGTGTGGGGCTAGTGGTGGTCACACTCATCCTCTCATAGGTAATGCACTCAATGTCATATAGGGTGGAGTCACTCATCTCACTCATGGGTTGGTGGCTCTCCTCACATGGCAATTGGGTCATCTCATGATATGTGGGTGTCGAAGAGATGTCGGTGCAAATGTCTCCATGCTCAGCTCCTATCGCCGCCTTGGTTGAAGGGATAGTCCCATGCTCAACCTACTTGTCGCCGTCTTGTTGTTGGAGGCCCATATGATGTGGCACCTCGTAGCTCGTCTCCATGACCGAAGGGAATTTCCCATGCTCGGCCGTCTTCCTTGAGGGGCTTCCGAAGATGGAAGTGTCGCCCTCGCTTGTAGGTGGTCGCCTTGGACTTGATGAAGTCGTTGTAGGCGTACTCGTGGGAAGTAGGCAAAGATGCCGTACGTCCAAATGCGAAGATGCCTTGATAGCAGTTGGCGAAGATGCCGAAGTGGTCGTAGTAGCCGTAGCTCCGTCTTGGTGGTGCTCATCTCGCGGTCTTCTCTTGTGCTCATGAAGCTTGGACTTGTACGTTTGCGCTTGTGGAGCATCTTCATGTTGATGGTGCCGTTGTCGCACTTGAGCTCGTAGTAGATGTCGTTCGTCGTCGTTGTGCACATGATGCTTGGAGGTGTCTTGCCCTTCATGACGATGTTGGCGATGGTCGCCATGGAGATTTGGACGTGGACGACTTGCGCTTGCATCTTGTTTGCGCTCCGAAGACGATCGACTTTCTCGCCGCCGCCTTGAGGATGATGAAGGGGAAGAAGACTTGTAGTCGGCCACCATGTCGCGTAGTTGATCCTTTAGCTCGCCCAACTTGGTGTCGATGTTGTCCCTTTTCCTTGCTTCGGAGTGGTGTATGTCGATGGCGAGGTTGTCGAGGCGCTCTCGCAAGGTAGATTGTGTGCCTTGCATTTGTCGTTGTAGATCGAAGATGGACGCTTTGGTGATGTAGTTGTTCGCGCCGTCGTTGTTGTCGAAGACCGGAGATGAAATGCCTTGCCTATCCATCACAAGACTCGAGCAAATATGAGTGGGAGAAAGAGAAGAACTTATACCAAATGTACCTTGACCGATGTTGAAGATGGATCAATGATCACTCAATGTGTAACAAGGAAATAGCACAATTGGTACCAATTCTTCTCGGCTTCTCACACCTACACAAATAAGGCTTATGGTGGAGCTCGGTGATGATAGTGGCACAAAAATTTGATGCAAAATGTTATCAAGAGTCAATAATGTTGAAAGAGATTCACAAATTCGCAAGTGAAACAAGTAGACCAATAGCAAAGAATGGCACACGGAAACACACACACGGATAGATAAATGGGGTCGTGCAACCAAGGAATGAGCACAAAATGTGGAGTCCACGGAAAACGCTCGTGTTGCACAACTCAAGAGAGACGCTAGCACGATTGCTCTATAGGCGGATACGACACTTGTGCACAACCTATGATATGCAAAATGGATAAACTTCTATCCCAAGTATGCTATGTACGTATGGTTCCCGGTGTTTCTCTCAAGATGATCCAAGATGATCGGATATGACAATCTTATATGCAATGTGGTATGATGCTATGGCACTTGCTTACAAGCTCTTTGTTCACTCTCTTTTGCTTAAAAGCTTATTCTCTTTTTTTATATGTATGGCCACTTTTGCTCAATGCACAAACCAAGATAGCAATTGTGTATATGCGGGAACAATCTTTGTGACACAATGGGTGATATGATACCAAGATGATATGGTATGTATGCAATGGAAGGTGTAGATCACTAATGTGCACAAGTAACGTTGCCGGCAATACTCAAATGGCTAGTCTCGATAGGCAAGTGACGCAAAATGGGCTAGGGGTTATCAATGCAATTGCAAGGGGAATATACAATGGTGTCGTCGAGGTTACCGTCCTTGGCGATGATGAGTGGCGGTGTTCTTGATGTAGATACCAAGATGATGGAGACTCGTCCCTAAGTAGCCGAAACACCTTAGGAAACGGAAAAACCACAACTCAAAATCTCAAGGACAAAAGTCAAACGGTGGTAGTGGAAAGCTGTGGTGGTTTTGCGGAAGCTCAATGGGATTGCGGGAATGCAATCCTGGGTTTTGAGACACAATGCGGAAGTGGAGGGTAAGGTGGTGAACTATACACGATGTCGGAGTTGGAAGACGTCCCTAAGTAGCCGAAACACCTTAGGAGACACAACTCACAACACAAACAAAATTGGGTTAAGTTGGGTTGTTGTCGGAAGTGTATGGTGGGTAAGCCTATGCAGTAGTGGTGGTGGTTGATGAAGAAGCAACCGTCCCTAAGTAGCCGAAACACCTTAGGAGACTTGAATCATAACTCAAACAACCACAAATGCTAAGGGGAACAAAATGTGTTAGGTTGCGGAAGTCGGTGGTGGTTATGCAGAAGTTATGGTGGAAGCCCTAGGCAAAGATGCCATAGTGTTAAAAGTTTTATGGAGTCAAATGGTGATGGGACCTATCTAGAGGGATAGAGGATGTCAATAGCTACTCAACGAGCTAAAGAACGCGAAAATCGGACTCCGGATGTGAAAGTTACGGTCAAAACGGTGAAACATGGGAGGCTGATTCTCCAGGGGTCGGACATCCGGGGTTGGGTCCGGATTTCCGGGGGTCATTGTCCAGAACCGTGCAGATTTGGTGCTCCAGGAGCCGGATGTCCGGCTTGGGGCCCGGATGTCCGGCTCGACGATTCCAGATCGGGATTTGGACATCGAAACTCGATTTGGGGCGGAAATGGATGATTTCGGGGGCAAAATTTGATGAATTTTGTGGATGGAAAGGGGGAAAAGATGGGGGAAAGCTAGATCCACTTGAAACGAAGCAAATCCGTGGATCAAAATCAACAAAACATCATCAAACCAACAAATCACAAAAAAAATTGGGAGCTATTTTTGGTGGGGATTTTCGAATTTAGGACGAAATCAAGCAAAAGAAGGCTAGAAACGGTGGGAGGGACTCCACATACGTGATCAACGTGGCTCATGATACCATATGATACGGGGATAACCCGGTGTAGGCCGATCTTTCACGATTAGAGTGGGTTCCCTCGAAGAACACGATGAACACGGGGAAGAAAGGAGAGAAATCACAAGGGGAAACACTCAAGAACAAGTCCAATCACGCATCCACTAGACAATCAAACACACAAGATCCACAAGGTACATGAACAACAAAGGGAAAGATACAAGGTAAAGTTCATCTCCATGAGGAGGTCTTGAAGGGGGCCGCCCAAGAGGGGGCCTTGATGATATATCCCGCAGGATCTTCTCCTAGATGGAGGTCTTGGCCTCCATAAGGAGTAGTAGTCTCTCTCTTTCTCAAGAGTAGAGTGGTACAAGGAGCAAAGCTCTCTATCAAATGAGCTATCACTTTGCTAACCCTAAAACGTAGGTGGAGGGGGAGTATATATAGTCTAAGGGGCGAAGGGGTACATGGGCTTTCGGCCCGGATACACTGCACGTAGGCAGGAGGGCCTGGATGTCCGGGCGACAAACGGGATGTCCGGGCAGGGAGGCCGGATGTCCGGGCTGAAGAGGTTCAGCTTCGAGACGTTCTGTGATGGGCGCCGGATTTCCGGGAGCGGATGTCCGGTGGCTCGCGACGGGCCGGATGTCCGGGCTGACTTAGCCGACTCTGGTGCTCTCTCGATAGCCGACGCCGGATTTCCGGGGCTGGGGCCGGATGTCCGGGACATGTCCGGATGTCCGGCTGCTGGGGCAGCTGGCTCTTCTTCCTTCTCCTTACTTCGCTCCCGCGCACACTTGGCCTTGGTCCTTGGGCTCTCCATGATCTCCTCGGGTGTACCTGAGTATGCACAAGGTCCGCGCTTGAAGTAGCATCCATGTCTTACATGCGGAAAGGGAAGATTCGGAAAGGAGCGAGTTCACCTTAGGTCCAATGGCGTAGGCTCGAGTGTACATGGGGATGATCGTAGGATGCTCCGCATCAAGGAGGGGTCCGAAACCCACCCTAACTCTTGTTTCCCCACACATACGGACTCTAAAAACAGCCTATATTGAAGTATTTCGAAATTACATGGGCCTGGCCCAAAAATAAGGTGACGCAGCACCTAGAATAGCCTCTGGACGAAAATTATGAAGTGGCATCTTGTATATTTCGTCCAAGGCTGCATGCACTCATTATGGTGGCTTCAAAGTCCTGAAAGCATCACTTGAAACTCTGTTCTTGTCTCCCTTGCGCATGCCATCAACTCCATGCTTGTTCTTGCTCCAATGTTCATCCTTCTCCAAACTAGGCCCTTCATTTATAAGCAAAACAAATGTATCCAATTTAGGCAGCATCATATTCTCATGAACATTAGAATCATTACCAAGAAACGAAAGTACCTGGTAATTTAATTGGCGTGCGCGAGCTCTAGTAATCGGTCCAGTATGTATAGTAGCAGGAGTTGTGGGTGTAACAATGGTATTGATGTCCTCATCATCCTCCCCTTCTTGAAATGAAGTCGTCCTCGACGGAAGCTCATCTTCCTCACCCAAATAAGGCTTCAAATCTGCAATGTTAAAAGTGGGACTAACCCCAAAATCTGCAGGCAGCTCAAGTTTATAAGCATTATCATTTATTTTCTCTAACACCTTAAAAGGACCATCAGCATGTGGCATTATCTTTGATTTGCACAAATTAGGAAACCTATCCTTACGCAAATGTAACCAAACAAGATCTCCAGCTGCAAAGACAACATGTTTTCTACCCTTATCTCCAGCAAGTTTATATTTAGCATTCATACGCTCAATGTTTTCCTTAGTTAACTCATGCATTTTTAAGATCAATTCAGCACGTTGATTAACATCAAAATTAACCTTCTTCGAAGAGGGAAGAGGCAACAAATCAATGGGTGCACGAGGTAGGAAACCATACACAATTTCAAAAGGGCACATCTTAGTAGTAGAATGCAACGAATGATTATAAGCAAATTCAATACGAGGCAAGCATTCTTCCCACATTTTCTTATTATTCTTCAAAACAGCCCTAAGCATAGTACACAATGTTCTATTGACTACTTCAGTTTGACCATCAGTTTGGAGGTGGCAAGTAGTACTAAAAATCAGTTTAGTCCCCAACTTAGCCCATAAACATCTCCAAAAGTGGCTAAGAAATTTAGTATCACGATCTGAAACAATAGTATTTGGCACACCATGCAAGCGAATAATTTCACGAAAGAACAAATCAACAACATTAACAGCATCATCGCTTTTATGACATGGTATAAAGTGTGCCATTTTCAAGAACCTATCCACGGCAACAAATATGCTATCCCTCCCCTTCTTTGTTCGAGGTAAACCTAAAACAAAGTCCATAGATATATCCTCCCAAGGAACACTAGGTACAAGCAAAGGCATATATAAACCATGAGGATTGAGTCGTGACTTAGCTTTTTGACATGTAGTGCAGCGAGCAACAAAACGCTCAGCATCCCGTCTCATCTTTGGCCAAAAGAAATGTGTAGCAAGTATATCCGTCTTTTTCACGGCAAAGTGCCCCATTAGTCCACCTCCATGCGCCTCCTGTAACAACAAAAGACGAACGGAGCTAGCTGGAATGCATAGCTTGTTAGCACGAAACACAAATCCATCGCTAATGACGAACTTGTTCCATGTTCTACCTTCTTTACAATTCTGCAATACATCTTTAAATTCAGCATCATGCACATATTGATCTTTGATGGTCTCCAAGCTAAATATTTTAAAGTCAAGTTGTGAAAGCATAGTATAACGACGAGACAATGCATCAGCAATAACATTTTCTTTACCCTTCTTGTGTGTAATGACATAAGGGAAAGTCTCAATGAATTCAACCCATTTAGCATGTCTACGGTTCAGTTTTGCTTGACTTTTAATGTGTTTCAAAGATTCATGATCAGAATGTATAACAAATTCTTTGGGTCATAAATAATGTTGCCATGTTTCTAAGGTCCGAACAAGAGCATATAATTCTTTATCATAAGTAGAATAGTTCAGACTAGGCCCACTCAATTTTTCAGAAAAGTATGCAACAGGTTTGCCATCTTGTAATAACACACCTCCTAATCCAATTCCACTAGCATCACATTCAAGCTCAAAAGTCTTATTAAAATCAGGAAGTTGGACTAAAGGAGCACGTGTCAACTTATCTTTCAATATCGTGAAGGCTTCTTCCTGTGCGGTACCCCAAACAAAAGGCACATCCTTCTTTGTAAGCTCATTGAGAGGTGCAGCAATGGTGCTAAAATCTCTCTCAAAACGCCTATAGAAACTAGCGAGTCCAAGAAAACTCCTCACTTGTGTGACTGTTTTGGGCTGCGGCCAACTCTCAATAGCTTCAATCTTGGCTTTATCAACTTCAATTCCCTGTGGAGTAACAACATAGCCAAGAAAAGATACTCGGTCGGTGCAAAAGGTGCACTTCCCAAGGTTACCAAACAAACGTGCATCACGTAGAGCAATAAAAACAGCACGTAAATGTTCCAATGTTCTTCCAAAGATTTGCTATAAATCAGTATATCATCAAAATAGACTACCACAAATCGTCCAATGAAAGCACGTAAAACTTCGTTCATTAGTCTCATGAAAGTACTAGGTGCATTAGTTAACCCAAAAGGCATGACTAACCACTCATATAAACCAAACTTAGTTTTAAATGCTGTTTTCCATTCATCTCCCAATTTCATACGAATTTGATGGTATCCACTACGCAAATCAACTTTTGAGAATATTGTAGAGCCACTCAATTCATCAAGCATATCATCTAGCCTAGGAATAGGATGACGATAACGAATAGTAATATTATTAATACCTCTACAATCAACACACATACGTGACGTACCATCCTTTTTAGGCACTAATATAATAGGAACAGCACAAGGACTAAGAGATTCGTGTATATAACCTTTGTCGAGCAGCTCCTGTACTTGACGCATAATCTCCTACGTCTCCTCTGGATTGGTACGGTATGGTGTACGGTTGGGTAGCGATGCACCGGGAATTAAGTCAATTTGATGCTCAATCCCTCGAATAGGTGGTAATCCCGGTGGCACGTCTTGTGAGAAGACGTCAGCGAACTCCTGCAAAATGTTAGTGACAGCAGGGGGCAAAGAGGAAGGCACGTCCTCGAATGAAAATAATGCCTCTTTGCACACAAAAGCATAGCAAACAGATTTGCTAAAATCTAGCTCATCAATATCAGATTTTGTGGCAAGTAAACATGCACTTTTCAATTTAATTTCAAAAGCAACACTAGATGGTTTATTATTAGGTTTCATTTGTTGCTCAAATTCTTTTGCCACAATCTGATTCTCACTCTTATTTTTCTCCTATTTTGCTTTCTTAGCTCTATTAATATCATCTTTCAAAATGGATTCAGGAGTCATAGGAAGCAAAGTAATATGGCTATCCTTATGAACAAGAGTATACTGATTATTTCTACCATGGTGTACAATATTTTTATCAAATTGCCATGGTCTACCAAGTAATAAGGAACATGCTTGCATGGGTACCACATCACAATCAACATAATCAGCATATGTAGAGATACTGAAATGCACACGAACAATATGTGTTACCTTAACCTTGCCGCTGTTGTTGAACCATTGGATGTTGTAAGGATGTGGATGTGGTCTTGTGGTGAGAGATAGCTTCTCCACCATCTCCATGCTAGCCAAGTTGTTGCAGCTCCCTCCATCTATGATGACGCGAACAGAACGTTCCTTCACAACTCCCTTTGTATGGAACAAATTATGCCTCTGATTTTGCTCAGCTTGTGTGACGTGCACACTCAAAACACGTTGAGCAACTAAACATTCATACCTGTCAGCATCTTCAGGAGCCATATATTGCGTCTCATGATCAGAATCATCTCCACCGTGTTCTTCACGTGTAATAAGAGCCAAAGTCTCCTCATCATAGTCACTACCGGACTCATACCCACCATCCTCAGTAGCAATCATCACACGCTGAGATTTGCATTCTCTCGCCAAATGTCCTCTTCCCTTACAATGACGACAAATAATATCACTTGTGTGCCCTGTTGATGCCATGGAAGAAGAACTCTGCAGGCCCGATAGGTGTGCTCTTGGAAGATAATGCTGGTTGTGCCTGCTTCCTTGTATCACGGCTGGAGGTAACAGCTGATGGAGGTGTCGGTGCAGTAGAATGTGTGGAAGTAGAGGATGCACGCGGTGTCCATGATGAAGGTCGACCTGTAGAAAAGTTGGTCCGCGCCAATGCCTGTCGATGCTGCACTTCACGTTCAGCTTTACAAGCAAGATGGAATAAACGAGTGATATTATTATAATCCTTATACTCTAGAATGGTCTGAATCTCTCTATTTAATCCACCCATAAAACGTGCAAGCATAGCTTCATTCTCCTCAACAATACCACATCTAATCATGCCAGTTTGTAATTCCTGATAATATTCTTCTACATAATTTTTCCCTTGTCTTAAGCACTGCAATTCTTGAAGTAATTCACGTTGATAATATGGTGGAACCCAACGAGTACGCATAGCAGTTTTCAAAGTAGCCCAAGTAGCTGGAATAGGATATAATCTACAATGTTCAGACCACCAAACACATGCAAAACTAGTGAAAGCACAAACAGCAGCAGGAACACGTCTTTCCTCGGGATATTGTAAACATGTAAAATGTTGTTCAGTTTCTAACTCCCAAGTAAGATATATATCAGGAACATATCTACCCTCAAATGGTGGAATATTCAATTTCAGTTTAGGAAGATGGTCATGATCTCGTACCTCATGTGGTGGTGCATCCCTACCGTTGCGATGATATGCATGAGGACGACCTGGTGGTGGTGGTGCTGGTGGTTGCACGTAGTTCTGATTTTGATCAACCTCATCCTCGTAATGGTCCTCCACCTCTGCAGTAGCAGCAGGAGCTACAGAAGCATCAACACCAGGTACAGCAGCTCCAGAAGTTTGACCATCCTGAAGCGGAACACGCTTCGCTCGTCCGAACTGATTCGGAAGGCGGCGTTGTTGTTGTCGTTGTAGAGGTGCGATAGGTGCAGCCGGCGGTGGTGGTGGAAAACGTGAAAGCAATTCAGCAAACTTGATATCGAGCTTTGTTTCAAACGTCTTCTCCATGCCATCTATCTTCTCCATGGCCTCTTCAAATCTGTTTAGCACATCTTGCACCTGTCCACTCATCATTTGCTGAAACTTATCATGAAGCTCCTTGTTCGTCAAGTTCTCCCAGTCAGTCTCATCGGCTTGTGATCCTGGCATGGTTAGCAGCAATAGAAACACACAAGAATATGATCCTACAGACTACTAACAAGCGGTGGTGGTGGCGGGTGTCACAAATCCGTCAAGCAAATCTCAAATTCTTACCAGTTATGACCCAGCAGCAGGCGGTGATCGGCAAGCGATGTAGTCAAAACTCTCAAAGCTTGGATAGAGAGATTACCAGGGAGAGTCAAACGCACGATGTAGATGTATGTGGAGCTGGGAAGGCTTATAATATGGTAGCAAAGAGGGTCAGCAATAATCAATTCCGAGATGCAAAGTTGAATAAACGCTCAACGACGGTACTGTGCTGGTCCTAGGCTAGACCGTGCTAGAGACACGAGCCTAGAACACTAACAAAATCACGGCGCTACACGTAAACAAGGGAAAAGCACACTCTGGAAAAAAATTGCTCTGTTTTTTTGCGCTCTTTTTTTTCGAAAATTCACTATAATGGCGAGTGTCTCAAAACTCTTCCCAGGTCAAACTGACGGGATGGGCACGAATTTTTTTGACTATTTTTTTCAGAAATCAGGGTAGCAACGACAAAAAAGTGCGACAAAAAATCACTATGATGGCGAGTGTCTCAAAAGACTCAGAAAAGCCTAAAAATAGGTTAGGGAAAAATATTTTTGGTCGCCCAAATATTTTTTTTGAAACCTACTCAGGCAAGGAAACACGAATCGGAATTTAGATGGATCTCGAAAACAAACCTAGTATGAAAGGAACTTGGATTGGTGGTGGATATATGGTGGTGCTATATGGCAGCGGTGGTGGTATATGGCAGCGGTGGTGGTAGGATATGGATATGGATCGGTGGTGGTATATAGATACGGATTCGGAGCGGTGGTGGTAGGTGGCAGGGGCGATGATAATGGTGCGGCGGCGGCGTGACAACTTATGACCAGAACTCAAAACTCTAAAAGACTAGACGCTAAGACCAGCAACTTGACACGACGATGCAACCGTAAATTCAACAAAGCAAAATACTGAAAAGACTATGAAAAGGCCCAGACTGGTTCTGATAGGATGAACTAACCCTAAATTTTTTTGGCTTTGTCGAGGACTATAGGTATGAAGAACAGACTCGATCTAAACTACGAAAAACTGTAAAATCTCACCGAGCAACCTGGAAATCTGATACCACTTGATAGAGGCGAAGGTGTCCCGATGTTTCGATGAGATAGCAATCGTTTTCTGTGGGAGTCGACTTTGATGATCCGACTACGAACGTGCGAAGACGTCGCGCCTTAGCAATCGCTAAACCAACTTCCGAGGGGTTATTGACCACGCCGGAGCACAATCAACCTGACCACGAAGGTCTATTTCCTGCAAGCAATCAAAGAACAAGCAAGAAACTGAGATTGCAATCTGGATATTGCGAATAAAAGAGGAAAGCTTTTTTTAATGAAGGTGGGGTTCTGTGACGCCTTTGTCTGGTTGTTGAACACAAACGAAGTACGCGAAGTTGCAGCTATGGCGAACTTTTAATCTAAACAAAACCGAAAGTCTAAACGATGCCCTAGGGGCTGTATATATGGAGGAAGAGGGGGGGGGGATTCGTGGCCCTTGGAGGAGGGGTCCGAAACCCACCCTAACTCTTGTTTCCCCACACATACGGACTCTAAAAACAGCCTATATTGAAGTATTTCGAAATTACATGGGCCTGGCCCAAAAATAAGGTGACGCAG
This sequence comes from Triticum aestivum, assembly GCF_018294505.1. Taxonomy (NCBI): domain Eukaryota; kingdom Viridiplantae; phylum Streptophyta; class Magnoliopsida; order Poales; family Poaceae; genus Triticum; species Triticum aestivum. Next base: position 234,737,332 of record NC_057811.1, on the reverse strand, counting down.
CACCTAGAATAGCCTCTGGATGAAAATTATGAAGTGGCATCTTGTATATTTCGTCCAAGGCTTCATGCACTCATTATGGTGGCTTCAAAGTCCTGAAATCATCACTTGAAACTCTGTTCTTGTCTCCCTTGTGCATGCCATCAACTCCATGCTTGTTCTTGCTCCAATGTTCATTCTTCTCCAAGCTAGGCCCTTCATTTGTAAGCAAAACAAATGTATCCAATTTAGGCAGCATCATATTCTCATGAACATTAGAATCATTACCAAGAAACGGAAGTATCTGGTAATTTAATTGGCGTGCGCGAGCTCTAGTAATCGGTCCAGTATGTATAGTAGCAGGGGTTGTGGGTGTAACAATGGTATTGATGTCCTCATCATTCGATCAGTTGGCCTCTACGGTGGTGGCTTGTCCTACTTATATAGGCCCTGGTCCTCTCCCAAAATATTGAGCGGGAAGGGAGCCAACAACGGCCAATTTGAAAGGGGACAGCTAGTACAGCTTATCCTGGCAAAAGTAGTCTTCGCCTACAAAAGGCTCTGGTGGTGACGCCGCCTTGAGCTCCATGGTAACCTCCGTCTTGCCGTCCTGCTGGTCTTGATCTCATTGCACTGATATGGAAACCTTTGCTTGATGTCTCGGTACTCCGCGCCTGCGCTCGCCTCCTTAGCACCAAAGAGGAAACAAGGACGCTGCGCGCACTGGCGCCCGCCTGGTCACGATCGTCATGGCTCACGTCACGAGGACCTCGCGAGGTTTGCCTTGCCTTGATCTCTCCGCCCCTCGCGAGCTGCCTTGTGAGGCCGCTCCTGAGGAGGTCTTGCGTCGTCCGCCTCGCGAGGCTTGGCCCCTCGCGAGGGTCTTGAATGCCTTGTTGGTGCAGATGGGCCGCACAGGCCTGCTAGCAAAGCCACGCCATGGACGGCGGGTAGGCAAGTCTGGGGACCCCGTTCCCAGAACGCCAACAAAAACATGATCATCTCATACAATAAAATTTAGCATCATGTCTTGACCCTATCACATCACAACATGCCCTGCAAAAACAAGTTAGACGTCCTCTACTTTGTTGTTGCAAGTTTTACGTGGCTGCTACGGGCTGAGCAAGAACCGTTCTTACCTACGCATCAAAACCACAACGATATTTCGTTAAGTATGTGCTGTTTTAACCTTCACAAGGACCGGTCGTAGCCACACTCGATTCAACTAAAGTTGGAGAAACTGACACCCGCCAGCCACCTGTGTGCGAAGCACGTCGGTAGAACCAGTCTCACGTAAGCGTACGCGTAATGTCGGTCCGGGCCGCTTCATCCAACAGCATCGCCGAATCAAAGTATGACATGCTGGTAAGCAGTATGACTAGTATCGCCCACAACTCAATTGTGTTCTACTCGTGCATATAACATCTACGCACAAACCTGGCTCGGATGCCACTGTTGGGGAACGTAGTAATTTCAAAAAAATTCCTACGCACACGCAAGATCATGGTGATGCATAGCAACGAGAGGTGAGAGTGTTGTCTACGTACCCTCGTAGACCGTAAGCGGAAGCGTTTATCAACGCGGTTGATGTAGTCGTACACCTTCATGATCCGTCCCGATCAAGTACCGAATGTACGGCACCTCCGTGTTCAGCACACGTTCAGCTCGATGACGTCCTCGCCTTCTTGATCCAGCAAGAGGGCCGAAGTAGTAGATGAGTTCCGGCAGCACGACGGCGTGGTGACGGTGTTGGTGAAGAACAATCTCCGCAGGGCTTCGCCTAAGCACTACGAAAACTATGACGGAGGATAAACTAGAGGGGACGGGATTGCCGGCACACGGCTTGGTGTTTCTTGATGTCTCTTAGGTGCTAGCCCTACCCCTCTATTTATATGTTGAGCCTTGGGGTCGAAACTTGGAGCAAAAGCCTCCACAAAGTCGGTTTCACCCGAAAGGCAAGAGTCCTTCTCAGACTCCAGGGCCAGACGCCAGGGTTCCCGGCGTCTGGACCCAGATGCCAGGGACCCTGGCGTCTAGCCCTTGGACTCCGCAAAACTTCCTTTTGCGCTTTCCAAAACCTTGTGGGCTTTCCCCTTTGGCCCAAATAAAGTGTTCTCGTACCCAAACATTTCAAGAAACATCCGGAACCCCTTCCGGTGAATTCCGGAACCCTTCCGGAGACCAAACACTATTATCCCATATATCAAACTTTATCTCCGGACCATTCCGGAGTTCCTCATCATGTCTGTGATCTTATCCGGAACTCCGAACAACATTCAGTTACCAACATACGTAACTCATAAATACTATATCGTCAACGAACGTTAAGCGTGCGGACCACTTCTCTAGTCAATAACCAATAGCGGAACCTGGATGCCCATATTGTCCTACATATTCTACGAAGATCTTTATCGGTCAAACCGCATAACAACATACGTTGTTCCCTTTGTCATCGGTATGTTACTTGCCCGAGATTCGATCGTCGGTATCTCAATACCTAGTTCAATCTCGTTACCGGCAAGTCTCTTTACTCGTTCCGTAATGCATCATCCCGCAACTAACTCATTAGTTACATTGCTTGCAAGGCTTATAGTGATGTGCATTACCGAGAGGGCCCAGAGATACCTCTCCGACAATCGGAGTGATAAATCCTAATCTCGATCTATGCCAACTCAACAAGTACCATCGGAGACACCTGTAGAGCACCTTTATAATCACCCAGTTACGTTGTGACATTTGGTAGCACACAAAATGTTCCTCCGGTATTCGGGAGTTGCATAATCTCATAGTCATAGGAACATGTATAAGTCATGAAGAAAGCAATAGCAATATACTAAACGATCAAATGCTAAGCTAACGGAATGGGTCAAGTCAATCACATCATTCTCTAATGATGTGATCCCGTTAATCAAATGAGAACTCATGTCTATGGTTAGGAAACATAACCATCTTTGATTCAGCGAGCTAGTCAAGTAGAGGCATACTAGTGACACTCTGTTTGTCTATGCATTCACACATGTACTAAGTTTCCGGTTAATACAATTCTAGCATGAATAATAAACATTTATCATGATATAAGGAAATATAAATAACAACTCTATTATTGCCTCTAGGGCATATTTCCTTCACAAACAAGTACCATTTGTCTCCTTTTGCACCACTCTCCTCTTTCTATCTCTCCCACACGCGGACCCGCCCTAGCTCCTTCCCTATATACATATATGTCATGACTCTTTCCATAGCTCCCTAATGTATCATCGTTCTCAATCTCGCACGTTGTTCTCTACACCTTCTATTCTAGATATCTCATGAAGTCTGTATCACACACATGATCGCTCACTTCCCTTGCGTCTGCGTACATAGGCAACTTTTGAACAACATCAACCTTGCCTCCTTAGCTATACGCCACTTTTTCACACAAACGACCCCTCTCTCCCCCTCTCTTCCTCTCTCTCTCCCTTGCTAGCTCTCTCTCTCTCGCTCTCACACCCCTCTCCCACACACACTCGATGTCTCCTCCAAATAGTTTGCTCCCCACCCGCACCCATGCTATCGCGCTACTACACATGCCTTTCCCTCTCTTTGACACACATGTCACACCTTTCCCCCTTTCCCTCCTAGGTTTACATCATTAGTAGTCTCTCTTCTCCACATACACACACTCCCTCTCACACACACAGACACGCACAAACACGCACAAACTCCCATCTATCTAGATCCTTCTTTTAAGACACACACCCTTGCATATTCTCTCCAGCTCTAGGTATGTATATATCCCCCCTCTCTCTCTCTAGATCACATGCACACCAAAATTCTCCATCTCTCTAACTCACACATCTCTCCCCATGTCTGCATGTGTGTCTCACACACTCACTCTCTGATTATGTCTATGTGTCTCCACGTTACACAACACAAAGCCCCATGCACATGTCTTTCTCTATCCTCCACACACAAAGACACAAAGAATCTCTTATCATTGCCTCAGTCTCTACACATATCACACACGCACGCGCTGTCTCTCTCTCGTACACACGCTCAACCAAGCTTTGCCCATGAATAACTTACCGTCTATTCATCAATAGTCGTGGTAGTACGACGAACACGAGATGTGAAAAAGAATAAATCCACACGTGCGTAGACCACCTAGTATGACTACTAGGACTAGAGCGAGCCGAAAGCACGCCGCCGTCACCCCCTCCTTATCGGCGATGGGAAAACCTTTGTTTTACACAGTAAGAAGTCATCGTGCTAAGGCCCCACATGCTCAGCCGTTGAATATAATGTAGATCCAAGTTTATGGAAAAAGTATCCATATTACGTTTGTATCTCCATACTTATATCTCTTCTTACAAAAAAAACCCGAGTTGGTGATGATGGTATGCCTGCCATCTTGCAATATAGACCATCCGAGCTATATGTGACGAATAGAAATTAAACTAAAAGATACCCGCACCTCTCTCCACATTTGCAGACAAGGCCTTCCCTCGTTCATCCTTATCTCCCACAACCTCTGATACGGGGCTTACCCGGTGTAGGCCAATCTTTCACGATTGGAGTGGGTTCCCTCGAAGAACACGGGGAAGAACGGAGAGAAATCACAAGGGGAAACACTCAAGAACAAGTCCAATCACACATCCACTAAACAATCAAACACACAAGATCCACAAGGTACATGAACAACAGAGGGAAAGATACAAGGTAAAGTTCATCTCCATGAGGAGGTCTTGAAGGGGGTCCGCCCGTGAGGGGGTCTTGATGATATATCCCGCAGGATCTTCTCCTAGATGGAGGTCTTGGCCTCCAAAGGAGTAGTAGTCTCTCTCTCTCTCTCTCAAGAGTAGAGTGGTACAAGGAGCAAGGCTCTCTATCAAATGAGCTATCACTTTGCTAACCCTAACTAGGAGGAGGGGAGTAGTATATATAGTCTAAGCCACGAAGGGGTAAGTGGGAAAGGGATACATGGGCCTCTTGCCCGACTCTGCGCGCAGGCAGGCGCCGGATGTCCGGGCTGGGGGCCGGATGTCCGGGCTCTCGTGAGACGCCGGATGTCCGGGGCAGTTGGCCAGATGTCCGGCCCGAGCGGGGTGGCCTTCTGTTGTGTTCTGTCGCCGATGCCGGATTTCCGGGGGAGGCGCCGAATGTCCGGGCTTTGGCGAGGCGCCGGATGTCCGGGACCTGTAGCACTTCGGCTGCTGGGCTCTGCTGTAGTGGACATCTCCAGGGGCCGGATGTCCGGGTCCTGGGAGCTGTCTCCGTCTTCTTCCATCGTCGCTTCCAGGCTTCCCTCGCGGATGGTGTAGTTGTTCCTTGGTGCTTGCACTCCTCCTCGTCGTCCGTAGTGTTCCGACAATACCTATGCATGCACACGAGTGGAGTGTCAAGTAGTATACCATCCTCGAAGGTGTCAAGTGAGCACGTGTAAAGGAGATGATTCACCATTGTGTATGTGAAGTAGATGTCGCACGTGTCACTCGCCGAACAGACTCTTGACATGGTGATGTCCATAGGATGCTCTGCATCATCTCCCCTCCCTTGGGAAAGATCCGACCTCGGATCGAAAACCAAATCACCATGGGAAAGAGATGGCTTCGCCGTGTAGAAGTGGACGTTCACCAAGTACTTGTCATCTTGAAGCTCGAAATGGGCACTCTCTAATGTCGCACCGTCTTGTGATTCCTTCAAAAGGAGTAAGGACAACAAACACTTGGAAAAACAAATGTGGTTAGCGTTAGTGCAAAACCAAGCAGTCAAGAGGTGAGTCACCAAACAAGTGTCGTCATCATGCAAAGCATATGGTGTGACAAAGGATTCTGACATGGCACGTAAGTATATCAATCGAGCACAAGCAAAGATATCATGGGGACAAGCATGTAAATGTGATGTAGTGATGCAAATATGTGTGTCAAGAAAATAAGCATCTACCTCGAGGTCATAGCAAGCATTCACAAATTGCTCAATGAAAGGTCTATGGTAGGCATATGAATCATTTACAACAGCAAATAAAATGAAGTGTCTAAACACATGGGTCAAGTGCAAGACAATCCAAGCATAATGTGCATGGGGTGTAGTGAATATCGTGTGGCACTCAACACAATGGAAAGAGCAATTGTTCATCATGTGTGAGGCAATCAAGGCAAGTATGTAGCAATCAATCGGACATGGCATATGTGAAGTGATGACATTGTTGCAACCAAACATATGAGAGGAGCAAGTAATCCAAGAATTGGATGCAACACACAAGGCATATATATCATGTTGCATGGGACGGTGAAAATGACAAGTCGAAGCAAGATCTCTAACAAGTGTGCAATCAAGTGGTCCAAGATGAACAATAAGTCTCATGGTGCAAGCAACACAAGTAGTATGATCCGCAATATCCATGCTCAAGAAAGATATCACCTTGATGGCGTGTCCTTGTGCATTCTTCACAATGCCGAAGTGGTAGGAAAGGTGGTGTAGAAACGAGTCGTGGTTGAATGTATGAGGCTCGCTCTCAAGAGCTCGAATGGTCAACTCACGTGAAGCGGAAGTCGACACAAAGTCCAAGTATCCTACACATGCACACAACAAAAGAAAGAACGTATGCGCATGGTAGATAAACACATCATCCATCATGATGGTTCTCTTCTTTTGCACATAACCATTAGAAGCACAAGTGCATGAATAATATGATGCAACAATGGCTATATTCATGGCACGAGGTATATGGTGCAAAGAGTTAAGACAAGCATGCTTCACAAGGAATATGTCAAAATCTCCAATTATATGTGAGAATGCTATGGGGGCAAACTCATTATCAAGACTAAAGGCATTGTTGCACTCAATACATGTTCAATCATCTAGCATGAGGGAGGCAACATATGGAGAGATATGACAAGAAGCAATAACAATCATGTGCAAAGCATGTAGATGGTTGTCATCAACCGCATGAAATGAGCAAGTATGAACCATCGGTGATGCAACAAGGCACGCAATCATAGTAATCAAGTCGGGCAAGCTAGTAGTGCGAAGATGCAACATACTAGAGGAAATCATGGCAATCATGTCATGTGAGCAAATAATAGGCATAGACAATGCACATGACATTTCGCAAGCACGAACACAAAGCAAGATCATAGTATCATCATAGGCATGGGGCACAAAGCAAACATGGCAATAAGAAGTGATATCTCCACCAAGCTTGCAAATACACATACATGTACTAGAATCAATCATCATGTGTAATGCAAAGCATGGGTCACAAATGCATGGCAAAGGCATAGGAATGGGCATATCATGCAAAGTGAACATGGCAAGATGGGCATAGAATATGTATTGGACAATAACCCATAGCCAAGTGAGGGTCATGTAGAAGAAATGCGCGAAGTATTTGCACGAAGAGAGCGGTGGGAAAGGCAATCCATGGGATCCCAAGTCATCATTGCTCTCTAGAGCTCGTTTTGTCAACTCGTGGGATTGCGAGGTTGACAAGTATTCATGGGTACCTACACAAAAGAGACACAAACAAAAGAAATTGTGTGTGTGGTAAATGTACACATCATACATCATGATGTGTATGTGCACGTGTGAGTAAGCACAAGGTAAGCATCGCTTAAAGAAATTTGATGCATGGTATAAGAACATGTCGTCCATCATGAAATAATAGTTGTTATGTATAACACGATGGGGATGCAAATTGAGCATACAAATATATGGCACATCAATATGATTTTCATTCATGGGGAGCATATTGTGCATGCAAGTATTGGGATCATGCAATGGATGGGATGAATCAAAATCTCCTAAAATGTATGAGGAAACTATGGGGGTCTCCTCATGAGCAATATTGGAAACATCATATGGAGAAAATGGACAACATCCAAAACAATGCATATCCCAAGCTAGGTGGTCATGGCATGGCATATGAGATAAATGATGCAAAGGGAGCATATCAATATCATCACAAGAAAAACAAATACCAATAACCATGGGCTTGTCATCTATGCCATAAGTGCAAATTGGGTTCATCTTAGTGGCATATGCATAGTCACTATGAAGAGATTGCAAATATGACATATGATTGATCTCATGCATAGCATATGACAAGTCAAGCGGATTGTCAAACATGATGTGACCTAAAGAATTATCATAAGAAATCCTATGTAGCATGACATCACAACTAATATACTCCACATGAGAATCATCATACTCATCGTAAATGGGCAAGAAATCATCACATGAGGAAGTCGCACTAGCATAAATCATGGTACTAGGTGAATCAACATCATGCAAGCAATCAATGTCAAGAATGTCCACTAGTGGGACTAGAGCATCACCTTCACCTATGTTACCTTGTTCATTCCACTCAAGTGGTGTAGGTGAGGTGGCAAAGACCAAATGGTGGTCATCTTCATCTTGATGGAACCATGTGGGGGGTGCATCATATTCCACCATGGCCATCGTCTTGTCCAAAGGAAGGACATAGTCGACGCGAATCGGCGTGTCATCATATATGGGACCTAGCACCAAATGAGAAGACACAATAGAGGTAGAGGTTAAGTCATTAGAAATCGAAGTGGCCTCACTGATAGAGGCAAAGGTGTCCCGTCTTTCGATGAGATGATGGATATCACTTTGGTGGAACTCGACTTTGACGATCCGACTACGAACGTGCGATGACGTCGCGCCTTAACAATCGCTAAACCAACTCCGAGAGGTTATTGACCACGCCGGAGCACGATCAACCTGACCATGAGGGTCTGTTTCCTGCGAGCAAACAAAGAACAAGCAAGAAACTGAGATTGCAATCTGGATATTGCGAATATAAGATGAATGCTTTATTGATCAAGGTGGGGTTCTGTGACGCCTTTGTCTGGTCGTTGAACACAAACGAAGTACGCGAAGTTGCAGCTATGACGAACTTTTAATCTAAACAAAACCCAAAGTCTAAACGACGCCCTAAGGGCTGTATATATGGAGGAAGGGGGGGGATTTCGTGGCCCTTGGGGAAGGGGTCCGAAACCAACCCTATCTCTTGTTTCCCCACACATACGGACTCCAAAAATAGCCTATACTCAAGTATTTCGAAATTACATGGGCCTGGCCCAATAATAAGGTGACGCAGCACCTAGAATAGCCTCTGGACGAAAGTTATGAAGTAGCATCTTGTATATTTCATCCAAGGCTTCATGCACGCATTATGGTGGCTTCAATGTCCTGAAATCATCACTTGTAACTTCGTTCTTGTCCCCCATGCGCATGCCATCATCTCCATGCTTGTTCTTGCTCCAATGTTCATCCTTCTCAAAGCTAGGCCCTTCATTTGTAAGCAAAACAAATGTATCCAATTTAGGCAGCATCATATTCTCATGAACATTAGAATCATTACCAAGAAACGAAAGTACCTGGTAATTTAATTGGCGTGCGCGAGCTCTAGTAATTGGTCCAGTATGTATAGCAGCAGGGGCTATGGGTGTAACAATGGTATTGATGTCCTCATCATCCTCCCCTTCTTGAAATGAAGTCGTCCTCGACGGAAGCTCATCTCCCTCACCCAAATAAGGCTTCAAATCTGCAATGTTAAAAGTGGGACTAACCCCAAAATCTGCAGGCAGCTCAAGTTTACATGCATTATCATTTATTTTCTCTAACACCTTAAAAGGACCATCAGCACATGGCATTAGCTTTGATTTGCGCAAATAAGGAAATCTATCCTTACGCAAATGTAACCAAACAAGATCTCCAGGTGCAAACACAACATGTTTTCTACCCTTATCTCCAGCAAGTTTATATTTAGCATTCATACGCTCAATGTTTTCCTTAGTTAACTCATGCATTTTTAAGATCAATTCAGCATGTTGTTTAGCATCAAAATTAACCTTCTCCGAAGATGGAAGAGGCAACAAATCAATAGGTGCACGAGGTAGGAAACCATACACAATTTCAAAAGGGCACATCTTAGTAGTAGAATGCAATGAACGATTATAAGCAAACTCAATATGAGGCAAGCATTCTTCCCACATTTTCTTATTATTCTTCAAAACAGCCCTAAGCATAGTAGACAATGTTCTATTGACTACTTCAGTTTGTCCATCAGTTTGGGGGTGACAAGTAATACTAAAAAGCAGTTTAGTCCCCAACTTAGCCCAGAAACATCTCCAAAAGTGGCTAAGAAATTTAGTATCACGATCTGAAACAATAGTATTTGGCACACCATGCAAACGAATAATTTCACGGAAGAACAACTCAGCAACATTAACAGCATCATCGCTTTTATGACATGGTATAAAGTGTGCCATTTTTGAGAATCTATCCACGACAACAAATATGCTATCCCTCCCCTTCTTTGTTCGAGGTAAACCTAAAACAAAGTCCATAGATATATCCTCCCAAGGAACACTAGGTACAGGCAAAGGCATATATAAACCATGAGGATTGAGTCGTGACTTAGCTTTTTGACATGTAGTGCAGCGAGCAACAAAACGCTCAACATCCTGTCTCATCTTTGGCCAAAAGAAATGTGTAGCAAGTACGTCCTCCGTCTTCTTCACGCCAAAGTGTCCCATTAATCCTCCTCCATGCGCCTCCTGCAACAACAAAAGACGAAGAGAGCTAGCTGGAATGCATAGCTTGTTAGCACGGAACACAAATCCATCATTAACGACAAACTTGTTCCAGGTTCTTCCTTCTTTACAATTCTGCAAAACATCTTTAAAATCAGCATCATGCACATATTGATCTTTGATGGTCTCCAAACCAAATATTTTGAAGTCAAGTTGTGAAAGCATAGTATAGCGACGAGACAATGCATCAGCAATAACATTTTCTTTACCCTTCTTGTGTTTAATGACATAAGGGAAAGTTTCAATGAATTCAACCCATTTAGCATGTCTACGATTCAGTTTAGCTTGACTTTTAATATGTTTCAAAGATTCATGATCAGAATGTATAACAAATTCTTTGGGCCATAAATAATGTTGCCATGTTTCTAAACTCCAAACAAGAGCATATAGTTCTTTATCATAAGTAGAATAATTCAGACTAGGCCCACTCAATTTTTCAGAAAAGTATGCAACAGGTTTACCATCTTGTAATAACACACCTCCTAATCCAATTCCACTAGCATCACATTCAAGCTCAAAAGTCTTATTAAAATCAGGAAGTTGGAGTAAAGGAGCATGTGTCAACTTATCTTTCAATACCGTGAAGGCTTCTTCCTGTGCGGTACCCCAAACAAAAGGCACATCCTTCTTTGTAAGCTCGTTGAGAGGTGCAGCAATGGTGCTAAAATCTCTCACAAAACGCCTATAGAAACCAGAGTGTCCAAGAAAACTCCGCAGTTGTGTGACCGTTTTGGGCTGCGGCCAACTCTCAATAGCTTCAATCTTGGCTTTATCAACTTCAATTCCCTGTGGAGTAACAACATAGCCAAGAAAAGATACTCGGTCGGTGCAAAAGGTGCACTTCCCAAGGTTACCAAACAAACGTGCATCACGTAGAGCAATAAAAACAGCACGTAAATGTTCCAAATGTTCTTCCAAAGATTTGCTATAAATCAGTATATCATCAAAATAGACTACCACATATCGTCCAATGAAAGCACGTAAAACTTCGTTCATTAGTCTCATGAAAGTACTAGGTGCATTAGTTAACCCAAAAGGCATGACTAACCACTCATATAAACCAAACTTAGTTTTAAATGCAGTTTTCCATTCATCTCCCAATTTCATACGAATTTGATGGTATCCACTACGCAAGTCAACTTTGGAGAATATTGTAGAGCCACTCAATTCATCAAGCATATCATCTAACCTAGGAATAGGATGACGATAAGGAATAGTAATATTATTAATGCCTCTACAATCAACACACATACGCAACGTACCATCCTTTTTAGGCACTAGTATAATAGGAACAGCACAAGGACTAAGAGATTCGCGTATATAACCTTTGTCGAGCAGCTCCTGTACTTGACGCATAATCTCCTTCGTCTCCTCTGGATTGGTACGGTATGGTGCACGGTTGGGTAGCGATGCACCGGGAATTAAATCAATTTGATGCTCAATCCCTCGAATAGGTGGTAATCCCGGTGGCACGTCTTGTGGGAAGACGTCAGTGAACTCCTGCAAAATGTTAGTGACAGCAAGGGCAAAGAGGAAGGCACGTCCTCGAATGAAAATAATGCCTCTTTGCACACAAAAGCATAGCAAACAGATTTGTTGAAATCTAGCTCATCAATATCAGATTTTGTGGCAAGTAAACATGCACTATTCAATTTAATTTCAGAAACAACACTAGATGGTTTATTATTAGGTTTCATTTGTTGCTCAAATTCTTTTGCCACAACCTGATTTTCACTCTTATTTTTCTCCTGTTTTGCTTTACTAGCTCTATTAATGTCATCTTTCAAAATGGAATCAGGAGTCATAGGAAGCAAAGTAATATTTTTATCCTTATGAACAAGAGTATACTGATTGTTTCTACCATGATGTACAGAATTTTTATCAAATTGCCATGGTCTACCAAGTAATAAGGAACATGCTTGCATGGGTACCACATCACAATCAACATAATCAGCATATGTAGAGATACTAAAATGCACACGAACAGTACGTGTTACCTTAACCTTGCCGCTGTTGTTGAACCATTGGATGTAGTAAGGATGTGGATGTGGTCTTGTGGTGAGAGATAGTTTCTCCACCATCTCCATGCTAGCCAAGTTGTTACAGCTCCCTCCATCTATGATGACGCGAACAGAACGTTCCTTCACAACTCCCTTTGTATGGAACAAATTATGCCTCTGATTTTGCTCAGCTTGTGTGACCTGCACACTCAAAACACGTTGAGCAACTAAACATTCATACATGTCAGCGTCTTTAGGAGCCATGTATTGCGTCTCATTTTCAGAATCATCTCCACCATGTTCTTCACGTGTAATAAGTGCCAAAGTCTCCTCATCATACTCACTAGCGGACTCATACCCACCATCCTCAGTAGCAATCATCACACGCTGAGATTTGCATTCTCTCGCATAATGTCGTCTTCCCTTACAACGACGACAAATAATATCACTTGTGTGCCCTGTTGACGCCATGGAAGAAGAAGAGCTCTGCGCAGGCCCGGCAGGTGTGCTCTTGGCAAAGAGTGGTGGTTGTGCCTGCTTTCTTGTATCACGGCTGGAGGTGGCACCTGATGGAGGTGATGGTGAAGTGGAAGTAGAGGATGCACGTGGTGTCCATGATGAAGGTCGACCTACAGAAAAGTTAGTTCGCGCCAATGCCTGTCGATCCTGCACTTCACGTTCAGCTTTACAAGCAAGATGGAATAAACGAGTGATATTATTATAATCCTTATACTCTAGAATGGTCTGAATCTCTTTATTTAATCCACCCATAAAACGTGCAAGCATAGCTTCATTCTCCTCAACAATACCACATCTAATCATGCCAGTTTGTAATTCCTGATAATATTCTTCTACAGAATTTTTCCCTTGTCGTAAACGCTGCAGTTTTTGAAGCAATTCACGTTGATAATATGGTGGAACCCACCGAGTACGCATAGCAGTTTTCAAAGCAGCCCAAGTAGCTGGAACAGGATATAATCTACAATGTTCAGACCACCAAACACATGCAAAGCTAGTGAAAGCACAAACAGCAGCAGGAACACGTCTCTCCTCAGGATATTGTAAACATGTAAATCGTTGTTCAGTTTCTAACTCCCAAGTAAGATATATATCAGGAACATATCTACCCTCAAATGGTGGAATATTCAATTGCAGTTTAGGGAGATGGTCATGATCTCGTACCTGAGGTGGTGGTGCCGGCCTACCGTTGCGAATATATACCTGAGGTCGACCTGCTGCTGGTGGTGCTGGTGGCTGCACGTAGTTTTGATTTTGATCAACCTCATCCTCATAATTGCCCACATAATCGTCATCCTCCTCAGCCGCCGTAGTAGCAGGAGCCAAAGAAGCATCAAAAGTAGGTGCAGCGGCACCCGAATTTTGACCAGTCTCAATTGGAACGCGCTGTGCTCGTCCTACTTGATTTGGAAGGCGGCGTTGGAGATGTGGTTGTTGTTGTTGTAGAGGTGCGACATATGCAGCCGGTGGTGGTTGGGGAAGACGCTTGAGTAATTCAGTAAACTTGTTATCCAGCTTTGTCTCGAACGACTTCTCCACGGCATCTATCTTCTCCATAGCCTCTTCAAATCTGTTTAGCACATCTCCCACCTGGCCACTCATCATTTGCTGAAATTTATCATGCAACTCCTTGTTCGTCATGTTCTCCCAATCAGTCTCATCGGCTTGTGATCCTGCCATGGTTAGCAGCAATAGAAACACAAAAGAATATGATCCTACAGACTACTAGGAAGTGTGGTGATGGTGGTGTGTCACAAATCCTTCAAGCGAATCTCAAATTCTTACCAGTTCTTACCCAGCAGCAGGTGATGATAAGCAACCGTTGTAGTCAAAACTCTCAAAGCTTGGATAGAGCGATTACCAGGGAGAGTCAAACGCACGATGTAGATGTATGTGGAGCTGGGAAGGCTTATAATATGGTAGCAAAAATGGTTAGCAATAATCAATTCAGAGATGCAAAGTTGAATAAACGCTCAACGACGGTACTGTGCTGGTCCTAGGCTAGACCGTGCTAGAGACGCGAGCCTAGAACACTAACAAAATCACGGCGCTACACGTAAACAAGGGAAAAGCACACTCTGGAAATTTTTTTTTGCTCTTTTTTTTCGCGCTCTTTTTTTTGCGCTCTTTTTTTTTGCGAAAAATCACTATAATGGCGAGTGTCTCAAAACTCTTCCCAGGTCAAACTGACAGGATAGGCACAAAATTTTTTTGACTATTTTTTTCTGAAATCAGGGCAGCAACGACGAAAAAGTGCGAGAAAAAATCACTATGATGGCGAGTGTCTCAAAACACTCCCCGGGACCTAAAAATAGGATAGGGAAAAAATATTTTTGGTCGCCGAAATTTTGGCCTAAAAACTGCCCGGGGGTCTCCGGACTTTTTTTTTCCGAGACCTACTCAGGCAAGGAAACACGAAACGGAAAATAGATGGATCTCTAAAACAAACCGAATATGAAAAGAACTCGGATTGGTGGTGGATATATGGTGGTAGGATATGGCAGCGGTGATGGTATATGGTAGCGGTGGTGGTATATGGATACGGATTGGTGGTGGTATATGGATACGGATTCAGAGCGGTGGCGGATAAGCAATAGTGGTAGATGGCAAGGCGATGATGATGGTGCGGCGGCGGTGTGACAACTTATGACCAGAACTCGAAACTCTAAAAGACTAGACTCTAAGACCAGCAACTTGACACGACGATGCAACCGCAAATTCAACAAAGCAAAAACCCTAAAAAGATTATGCAAAGGCTCAGATTGGTTCGGATATGATGAACTAACCCTACTTTTTTTGTGTGGCTTTTTCGTGGACTGTAGGTATGAAGAACAGACTCGATCTAAACGACGAAAAACGGTAAAATCTCACCGAGCAACCTGGAAATCTGATACCACTTGATAGAGGCAAAGGTGTCCCGTCTTTCGATGAGATGATGGATATCGCTTTGGTGGAAGTCGACTTTGACGATCCGACTACGAACGTGCGATGACGTCGCGCCTTAGCAATCGCTAAACCAACTCCGAGAGGTTATTGACCACGCCGGAGCACGATCAACCTGACCACGAGGGTCTGTTTCCCGCGAGCAAACGAAGAACAAGCAAGAAACTGAGATTGCAATCCGGATATTGCGAATATAAGATGAAAGCTTTATTGATCAAGGTGGGGTTCTGTGACGCCTTTGTCTGGTCGTTGAACACAAACGAAGTACGCGAAGTTGCAGCTATGGCGAACTTTTAATCTAAACAAAACCCAAAGTCTAAACGACGCCCTAAGGGCTGTATATATGGAGGAAGAGGGGGGAATTTCGTGGCCCTTGGGGAAGGGGTCCGAAACCAACCCTATCTCTTGTTTCCCCTCACATACGGACTCTAAAAATAGCCTATACTCAAGTATTTCGAAATTACATGGGCCTGGCCCAATAATAAGGTGACGCAGCACCTAGAATAGCCTCTGGACGAAAGTTATGAAGTAGCATCTTGTATATTTCGTCCAAGGCTTCATGCACGCATTATGGTGGCTTCAATGTCCTGAAATCATCACTTGTAACTCCGTTCTTGTCCCCCATGCGCATGCCATCATCTCCATGCTTGTTCTTGCTCCAATGTTCATCCTTCTCAAAGCTAGGCCCTTCATTTGTAAGCAAAACAAATGTATCCAATTTAGGCAGCATCATATTCTCATGAACATTAGAATCATTACCAAGAAACGAAAGTACCTGGTAATTTAATTGGCGTGCGCGAGCTCTAGTAATTGGTCCAGTATGTATAGCAGCAGGGGCTGTGGGTGTAACAATGGTATTGATGTCCTCATCACTCACTCTCTCTATGTGGTGGTTCACTCACTCCCTCAAGGTAGGTGCACTCAAAGTCACATATGGTGGAGTCACGCATCTCACTCAAGCGGTGGGGGTTGTCGCTCTCCTCACATGGGAATTGGGGTACCACATCATATATGGGGCTAGTAGTGAAGTCACTCTCACTCTCAATATGGTGGCACAAGTCACGCAAATCATCATACGTCACCGTGGTCGAGGTGAAATACTCAACCGTCTCATCGCCGCCACCATGGATGAAGGCCGAAGATGGCACATCATCACTCTCCTCCATGACCGAAGGGAAAATCCCATGCTCGATCATCTAGTCACCGTCGCCGTGGATGAAGGCCGAAGATGGCACATCATCACTCTCGCCTCCTAAGATGGAAGCATTATCCTTGCTCGTCACCATGTTGCTCGCCTCCAAAGCATGGTCCTTGAAGGTCTCCGTAGTCGTACTCGTCGCCGCACCATCTTGAAAAAGAGTCGCGGAGGACTCGGCATCATCAATGCCACAAAGAGGGATGGCGGTGAAGTCGGACTTGGGAGCATCGTCTTGGAGCTCATCGGGCTTGGACATCTTGGTGGTACTAGCCTCATGCTCGTCGTCTTTGAGTTTGGTCTTCGAGAAGTGTGCTTGGGGTGGAGAAGCCTTGGCCTTCATGAGTTCTTGTTCCGCCTTGAGAGCACCAATGTAGTTGTCGGCGAGGGACTTGTATTTCTCGAGGAAGATAGTCTTGGAGATGTCGTTGTTCAATCCCATCATGAAGTGGAACTTCATTGACATGGGGTCGTCCATGCCGGCTCGTCGCAAGGCTTTCTTCATCTCCTTGAAGTACTCGTCGATGGACTTGGATCCTTGGATGGTGTTCTCCAATTGGCGTAGAAGTTGTTCCATGTAGGTTGGAGGCACGAACTCTCGCCGCAAAGCTTTCTTCGTCTTGGGCCAATTCATGTCGTAGCTCTCCGAAGGTGTGTGCAACCACCATGTCGAGGCGTAGTCGTGGAAGTTTCTTGTGGCGCACTTCACTTGATCTTTGGGAGGACCTTGATGTAGCTTGAGGTAGTCTTCCATTAGGTGCTCCCACTCGAGATACTCCTCGGGTTCTTGAGTCCCATAGAAAGGAATCTCATGGTCGGTTTCGAGGTCATAGTAGCTCATGGAAGTCGCGGACTTGAGCTTGGGGAGCTTCTCTTGAGCGTAGTCTTGAGGTGCTTGTTGGCGAAGATGTCGTATGTCCGTAGGCTAAGATGCCTTGAAGTCGCTTGGCGAAGATGCCAAGGGAGATGGTGAAGTCGTTGAGCGGTTGTTGGTGTTGAGCTCTTGACCTTCACGTTCGTGGTGGTGATGGTGTCGATGCCGATGTGACCCTGCCGGAGATGGTAGCTCGGAGGCATGTGCTCTTGAGCGTCTTCTCGAAGATGAGGAAGATCGCTTGATGAGGGCTTTGATCTCCTCCATTTGAGCATTCGTCTTGGCATCGTTGGAGTTGTTCGTGGCATCGAACTCGTTGTTGTTGTTGTAGACCAAGGGTGAAATACCTTGCCTATCCATCACAAGACTCAAGTAGAGGTGAGTAGGAAATGAGATAAACAATACCAAGTTACCTTTTCCCAAAGTTGAGGATGTATCCCGTTTCACTCAATGTGAGATGAAAGAATAGTGGAATTGGTACCGGACTTGTTCACTCACACCTACAAACTAAAGCTTATGGAGTAGCTCGGTGAGGATAGTGGCACAAAAATTTAATGCAAAATGTTAGCAAGAGTCAATAATGTTGAAAGAGATTCACAAATTCGCAAGTGAAACAAGTAGACCAATAGCAAAGAATGGCACTCGGAAACACACACACGGATAGATAAATGGGGTCGTGCAACCAAGGAATGAGCACAAAATGTGGAATCCACGGAAAATGCTCGTGTTGCACAACTCAAGAGAGACGCTAGCACGATTGCTCAATAGGAGGATACGACACTTGTGCATAACCTATAAGATGCAAAATGGATAAACTTTCTATCCCAAGTATGCTATATATGTATGGTTCCCGGTGTTTCTCACACAATGATCCAAGATGATCAAGTATGATACCATATAATATATTGTGATGCTATGGCTATTGCTTACAAGCTCTTTGTTCACTCTTTTTCTTTGCTTAAAAGCTTATTCTTTTTTCTTTTCTTTTTTTGATATGGCCACTTTTGCACAATGCACAAACCAAGATAGCAATTGTATATACGCCGGAACAATCTTTGTGACACAAGAGATGATATGATGGTACTAATATGATATGGCATGTATGCAATGGAAGGTGTAGACCAATGATCCCTAATGTGCACAAGTAACGTTGCCGGCAATACTCAAATGGCTAGTCTCGATAGGCAAGTGACGCAAAATGGGCTAGGGGTTAACAATGTAATGGTAAGGGAGAATGTACAATGATGTCGTCGAGGTTACCGTCCGTGTCGATGATGAGAGGCGGTGTTGTCGATGTGAACCCATTCCTAATTAGCCGAAACACCTTAGGAAACGGAAAAACCACAACTCAAAATCTCAAGGACAAAAGTCAAATGGTGGTAGCGGGAATGCGGTGGTGGTTTTGCGAAAGCTCAATGGGATTGCGGAAGTCGAGGGTAAGGTGGTGAACTATACACAGTGTCGGAGTTGGAAGCACGGTCCCTTAAGTAGCCGAAACACCTTAGGAGACACAACTCACAACACAAACAAAATTGGGTTAAGTTGGGATGGCGGAAGTGTATGGTGGGCAAGCCTATGCAGAAGTTATGGTGGTGGTTGATGAAGAAGCAACCGTCCCTAAGTAGCCGAAACACCTTAGGAGACTCGAATCGCAACTCAAACAACCACTAAAGCTATAAGGAACAAAATTGGTTAGGTTGCGGAAGGCTATGGTGGTTTTGCGGAAGTTATGGTGGAAGCCCTAGGCAAAGATGCCAAAATGCCAAAATTTAGATGGAGTCAAATGGTGATGAAACCTATCTAGATGGATGGGGGATGTCAATAGCTACTCAACGAGCTAAAGAACGAGAAAATCGGACTTCGGATGTGAAAGTTATGGGCAAAACGGTGAAACACGGGAGGCTGATTTCCCAGGGGCCGGGTATCCGGGGGTAGGGGCCGGATTTCCGGGGGTGTATGTCCAGAACCGTGCAGATTTGGTGCTCCAGGAGCTGGATGTCCGGCTTGGGGCCCAGATGTCCGGCCAGATGGCCCGGATGTCCGGCCCGACGATTCCAGATCTCGTTTGGGGCGGAAATTTTTGAATTGGGGGCGGAAATGGATGATTCCAAGGGCCAAATTTGAGAGATTTTGTGGATGGAAAGGGGGAAAATATGGGGAAAAGCTAGATCCACTTGAAACCAAGCAAATCCACGGATCAAAATCAACAAAACATCATCAGACTAACAAATCACAAAAAAATTGAGGGCTATTTTTGGTGGGGATTTTCGAATTTAGGACGAAATCAAGCAAAAGAAGGCTAGAAAACGGTGGGAGGGACTCCAAATGCGTGATCAACGTGGCTCATGATACCATATGGTACGGGGCTAACCCGGTGTAGGCCGATCTTTCACGATTGGAGTGGGTTCCCTCGAAGAACACGATAAACACGGGGAAGAACGGAGAGAAATCACAAGGGGAAACACTCAAGAACAAGTCCAATCACACATCCACTAAACAATCAAACACACAAGATCCACAAGGTACATGAACAACAAAGGGAAAGATACAAGGTAAAGTTCATCTCCATGAGGAGGTCTTGAAGGGGGTCCGCCCGTGAGGGGGTCTTGATGATATATCCCGCAGGATCTTCTCCTAGATGGAGGTCTTGGCCTCCAAAGGAGTAGTAGTCTCTCTCTCTCTCTCTCAAGAGTAGAGTGGTACAAGGAGCAAAGCTCTCTATCAAATGAGCTATCACTTTGCTAACCCTAACTAGGAGGAGGGGGAGTAGTATATATAGTCTAAGCCACGAAGGGGTAAGTGGGAAAGGGATACGTGGGCCTCTGGCCCGACTCTGCGCGCAGGCAAGCGCCGGATGTCCGGGCTCTCGTGAGACGCCGGATGTCCGGGGCGGTTGGCCGGATGTCCGGCCCGAGCGGGGTGGCCTTCTGTTGTGTTCTGTCGCCGATGCCGGATTTCCGGGGGAGGCGCCGGATGTCCGGGCTTTGGCGAGGCACCGGATGTCCGGGGCTGGCGCCGGATGTCCGGGACCTGTAGCACTTCGGCTGCTGGGCTCTGCTGTAGTGTACATCTCCAGGGGCCGGATGTCCAGGCCAGGGCCGGATGTCCGGGTCCTGGGAGCTGTCTCCGTCTTCTTCCGTCGTCGCTTCCAGGCTTCCCTCGCGGATGGTGTAGTTGTTCCTTGGTGCTTGCACTCCTCCTCGTCGTCCGTAGTGTTCCGACAATACCTATGCATGCACACGAGTGGAGTGTCAGGTAGTATACCATCCTCGAAGGTGTCAAGTGAGCACGTGTAAAGGAGATGATTCACCTTTGTGTATGTGAAGTAGATGTCGCACGTGTCACTCGCCGAACAGACTCTTGACATGGTGATGTCCATACGATGCTCCGCATCAACCTCATTGTTGAGCAATTAAAAAGGAAGCCTCTGGAACAAACTGGCGTGGTGGTCGCTGCGGGCGTCGTCTATCCCCATGCCTCCGCTCAGTCCGACCACCAATCACCACCACGCCCCACTCCTCCTCACCTTATCTCTCCTCTTTCTCGAGATATCATTAGTTTTTACACATGGGATTACTCCCGCATGGGTCAATCACAACAGGTGTTTTATAAAGAAAAATGCATCTTGATGTTCTGTGCAATGCACGACATCTTGCTAGTACTCCTATAGGATACTTAGTTGGTGATGATGGTGTGTCAGCCATCCGTCATTTTTGACCATTAGATCTAAATCTATTGACTATGAGGTAAGTTGTTGCCTTTTCTCAACAACATCCCACTTCTCTACCAATTTGCAGAAACCTTAATTAGTAACCTAAAACCAACCACATCCCTCCCTCACCTCACCAAAACAGCCCAAGGAATATATTCTGATTGAAACATAATAGATTTCTAGTGATATATGTATATCAAAATTAGAGTGTTTTCTATCAAGTTTGTGAATAAATATTATTCTAATTATGATCAGTTGTAACGCACGTGCACATTGCTAGTATTTTCAGCCATGCAAAAAATTCTAGTATTTCCATAGTTTTGAGTTTTTCATCAAGATATTACTCACTCATGGTTGACATTTAGTTTGAATTACATACACATAGGCACTATGTAACCAGCCATGCTTATTGGCTTCCAAAGCTTACCTTCCACTCATACTTATAGTATATAGAGTATTAAAACTACCACTTTCAACCAGCCCTGGGAGGAAACTATTGTACAAAATATAGCAAAAACATACCCAAAATTTCTTAATCCGCGCCAAAAAACTACTACCTAGTGCCCACACGTCCGTGCTAATGAGGCAGCTTAAACCAACACATTTTGTTTGACCGTTGACATGAGGGACCCACATCTGACCTTCTATCATGTTCTTCCTCCTCCAATCATTAGCTTTCCTAAACATTACTTCAAACTTTTCTTATGCGTGTTCGTTGGTGGTGCCGGTGATGAGCAAGCTGGCCACCGCTCCGCTGGACGGGCCGGACGCCGCACTGGCCTCCGCACGGGTTGGTTGGCTGGCCCGAGCATGGCTCACGTGTGAACAAGCCGTTGCGCTGGCCTTCGCTCGAGCGAGATGACTGGCCTTAGCGCGGCGCGTGTGAGCAAGCCGCCGCACCGCCGTGCCAACCTAGCTAGCAAACCTTGCAGACAAGCTGCTGGATGCATCCAGCAAGGTGTGTGCTATGTTGGCTAGCTAGCGGTCGCAAGCGCCGAACGGAGCTGGCATCCGGGCTGCCGGAAGATGGGCTTCCGCGCCACCGGCGCTTTTGACCTTGCCTTCTGCCAGCGGCGGTAGCTGTGTCCCATGGCCGAGGAAGGCTAGGTGGACGGGCCGGAGGTAGGAGGTCACTCGGGGATTTTTGTCCAGACTGACATGTAGGTGCCACAAGTCATAACACCTAACTTGTCAGTCAAATAGAAGGCGTTGACTTAAGGGGCGACATGGGTTGAAACGTGCCTATAACGGGACTTTGTAGAGTAGTCGTTTCTTGGTAGGGTTGGTTGGTAAGTGGTAGTTTCTTGGTATTAGTGGTTTCTTGTAAGGAACAATGTACTAGCGACAAAAGGCGATTCTAGGTTGTGTTGTACTCCAACGAGTACTACTAGTAGTTGCGGGAGTGTATAGCTCGTTTTGTGGGTTCAATCCCGGCCGAACGCACGACGACCTTTTTTTAAATAGTAACCTCGTTGCGAGCCAATATTGTACACTGGTAGTTTGACTTTTGAAGTCGAACGGACGTGTCGCACCACAATTTGGGTGCACTAGATAGCCCAGTCACATGAACTGGTTTCCCCTACCATCGTCTCGTGGCTCGCGTACTAGAGTAGTACTCCTATATATGAATTCACACCATGCAAAGTTTCTCGTCCGCGTGCTTTCCCTAGCCGCACCTCGCTTGCAACTTCCACATCAGCTACCATATTTAAACTAGTGCCTCCACATTAAGCCCGAGGAGCCGGAAAAGCCTGGTGCGGCATTGGGAACTGTGCAATATGTCTCTGTACGTAAAGTGCTACTCTACTGTAGCTTGTGGCATTGCACGCATGGACTTCGCTCCATTATCGGCTCTATAAAAGAAATTCCTCTTGACGTGATTTTTTTGTTTTGAAATGGAGGCAAAAGCTTTGCCTCATCTCATTCATAAAGAAGGAACTAAAACAAAGTTCGACGAGATCCATTATACCTCCACAAATGGAAGCGAAAACCCTAGTCTCGTTGTATCAAAGAACTCAAATGTTTTGCCCCCGCAGCAACTGTCGCTGATAAATAGGCTGCTAGTGTGTGCATGAGAGGAGCGGCTGAGTAGGCCAGCTACGCGCTTGAATAGAGCACGGGAGTATGCACTACGCAGGTGTACTTTCCCTGCATTGATAGTACATCGATGGTTCTAGAGAACAGTAGTACCCTCCACTAGCAACTGTAGCTCCTTGGCCTTGAGATTCAAGAGTTCAAAACTAGTGCACTATAGAAGCACAGTACATCGCACTAATAGTAGAAAGTAGTAGTACTACTGCTACATTACTACGTAGTAAATAATAGCCTCACCATTGATAGAGGCGAGGGTATCCCGATCTTTCGATGAAATGATAACTATCGATTTGGTGGAGTCGACTTTGACGATCCGACTACAAACGTGCACGACGTTGCGCCTTAGCAATCGCTAAACCAATCTCCTGAGGTTACTGAGGATGCCGGAAGCCTGATCAGCCTGACCACGAAGGTCTATTCCTGCAAGCAATCGAAGAACGAGCAAGAATATGATAAAGCAATCTGAATATTGCGAATATATATGAAGTATTGATAATGGTGGGGATCCGTAAGCGGTCTTGGTCTGGTCATTGGACACAAACGAAGTACACGAAGTTGCAATGGCTAACTTTTAACTAAACAAATCCCAAGGAAAAAAGCTACTAGATGGATCTACTTATATAGGAGCAAGGGGTGGCGGCCAAGGAGGTGGGAGGACGTCCCAAGGCAGCCTAAAACCAACCCTAGGTCGTACAAGGCTCATGGGCCCAAGTGGAGGTGATGCAACACTTTTGGACTTGTTGTTTGACTTGGATTCTGCTGCAGTGTCAGATTGTTTCGTCCATATCTCAACGCTCCGGACGAATTTAAAGGTGAATCCAATTGGGTTGGAAAGGGGACGAAATCTAATTTCCAACAAAAAAAGAATCACCCAATTCGGAGTCCGTATGAAAAAGTTGTTGGCGTTTTGAGTCAGGTATGTCTGTGGAGTCCGAATTTGAATCCAGAACATGAGAGACTTTGACTCTATCTTCTCTTGGCCCAAAAGTGACGTGAGAGGACTTTTTTGAACAGAACCTAAACTTCTCCTTTTGCCTTATCTTCATATGTGGATTGTACAAATGTCCCATACACATGCAGTTAAACAAAATACAAAAGTGTGTGAAGTATTTTTGTTCTAGATAACATAAATAGATTATTGAATAGTTTGCACTAGAAATCACCTCACAAATATGCATGTATGCAATATTTTTGGTCATATCCAAGGTAGTCATGTCCTCATCATCCTCCCCTTCTTGAAAACAAAGCCGTCCTTGGCGTTGCTTAATCTGAAATCTGGCTAACAAAAGAGACAAGGTGTACACGTTGTATATGTATATGTCATCCGTTTTTACCGATCTCATTTGGTGCACATGTGGCACAGTTATACAAGAGCACCCTTCAAAAGTCGTGAAATGTAAAGCCAATATATTATCACAAGAAGTCAAAGGCATGAAAATATTGCAACTCAGTTTGCACATATAAGTGAAGCTCTTATTCATATCAAAAGATTTACAATGCTTATCATTAAACCATCCCAGCATTGATGAACCATCACCAAGATTAGAGGTCATATAAAAATGATTAAACATTGGCATAATTATTTTCAAACATATTTGATCCAAATCTGATTTATTCCCTGATTCACTTGATTCTTTTGCATCGATAGTTAATTCAATGGGTTCACTCAAAATTATTTGATCACATGGCAAAGTTAAATCATCAACGTAGTCCTCTAAAGTAGCTGGTGTGGTCAAAGTAGTGGGTAGCTCACCACACGATGCACTTAAATTGACAAGACATTCATCATACTCATGTGGAGGTGGAAGATTAGTACCTTTGTCATTACCTCTTATGATCAACTCAGATGATGTAGGCACTCTCGGTGATGATGTGTCACATGGTGGAGGTGATGTAGTCCTCACAACAACGGATGTGGTTGTCATAGTATGCCTAGTTGTTGAAGGGACAACCGTATTGACTCTTGGAATGTGCATCTCGCGCTTGTTCTCCTTGTGGGCAACACGTCGTTTTATTTCCTGTTCAGCTTTGCAAGCAAGATGAAACAAATGGTCCATAGGATAACACTCTTCATGAATTAGTATCTCCTGAATGTCACGATTTAATCCTCCCCAAAATCTATCCATAAAATCTTCTTCACTTTCTTCTAAAGAGGAATGCAGCAAGGTGGTTTGTAAAGTATCATAATATTTTGTTACGGTGTCACTACCTTGTTTTAAATGTTGCAACTTTGTAATCATGTCACGAGTATAATAAGCGGGAATGAATGTATGTCGCATGGCAAGTTTCAAATCATCCCAAGTAGTAGGTATATCATTAGGGTGTAACCGACAATATTCACTCCACCAAACTACAACATAACAAGTGAAAGAACCAACCGCAACCTTAACTTTTTTACGTACATCAAAATTATTGGAAGCAAATATATTATTTATGTCAAACTCCCATTCAATATATAAAGTAGGTCTAAAACATCAATTAAATGGTGGTATAGAAACATTAACCTGATCATGTGCATTTGGATGTTTGTGCACCTCTCGTGACGGTTGTGGTATTTGCATAGGTGATGGCACGTCTCCCACGATCGACAAACCCCATGAATTTGACTCTAGATCCTGTCATGATTAGTAGAAACAAGAAACAAAATTCAAGAATAATGTTCCTATGAACTACTAGGATGTGGTGGTAAAGCGCTCACAGTAAAGCAAATATCAATATCTTACAAGTTCTTACCAAGCAGCAGGTGGTGACAGGCAACCAGCGGTGTCAAATAACTCTGAAGATTGTGTAAAGCGATTGCCAGGGGAACGTACGTATACACGGTGCAGAAATATGTGGAGCTGGGTTGGCTATATATGGTAGCAAAATATTAGCAATAATCAATTCAGAGATGCAATGTTGAATAAACGCTCAACGACGGTAATGTGCCGGTCCTAGGCTAGACCGGACTAGAGACGCGAGCCTAGAGCACTAATGAGGTCACGGCGTAGCACAACTAGCATTAACGAAGGATACTAAGTAGCTCTGGACAGCAAGATATAAGTGAAGATCACAACGAAAGTAACGATAATGATGAAAAACAACTGCCAAGCAGGATATGTAACAACTCTCTCTCCAACTTTCCTCTTGAAAAGTTTGAGCCAATTTTCTGATAACTTTTTTCGAAGAATGCTACTAACTCAAGCTTTCCAATGCAAAAAGAATCACTCAATTCCGAATTGATATGAGTCAAAGAATTCTAAAACTGGCCTGAAAAACTGGAATAAGTTGTGTCCGCGAACTTCGGAGGGCAAAAAGACCTATTTAGAAGACGATTTTGAGGTGTCAAATATTGAACTAACCTCTACAACTATTTAGATGCGGCTCGTCGCTAGCTTTCATTTGAGTACTCGCGGAGCCAAAACGGACTTCGTATGAGGAAGTTATGCCTATTTTACTGAACAGTGCACAAAACAGATTTCAATCCGAATTCAACTACGAGATTGAGTCTAGATAGATCCGAATTTTTTTTTTCTTCTCTCTTTTTTTCCTCACACTTTTTTCTTTTTCTTTCTCTCTTTTTTTTCTCTGACTTTTTTCTTTTTTTTCTCTCTTTTTTTCCCTGTCTTTTTCTCTCCCTCTTTCCAAGACAAACTAGATAAGATGCAGATTGGATCAAACGAAGATGTGAATGACCTCAACTATGATTGTGACAATGAAATATGGGTATCATGTGGTGGAAATTGATGGATGGTGTGGTGGACAGCGGAAGGGATAACGATGCAGCGACGACGTGACTAATGTGAATAGAACTCGAAACTCTAAACAAACTAGACACTAAGACCAACAACTCGACACGACGATGCAACCGATAATTCAATAATGCAAACAATGAAAAGAAAATTGCAAAGGCTCAGACTGGCTTGGACAAAAGGATGAATAGATCTAACTTTTTTGTGGCTTTTTCTTGGACAATAGGTAAGAAAATAAATCTAATCTAGGGGAAACTGGAAATTCTCACCGAGCAACCTGAAAATGATACAACTTGATAGAGGCGAGGGTGTCCCGTTCTTTCGATGAAATGATAACTATCGATTTGGTGGAGTCGACTTTGACGATCCGACTACAAACGTGCACGACGTTGCGCCTTAGCAATCGCTAAACCAATCTCCTGAGGTTACTGACGATGTCGGAAGCACGATCAGCCTGACCACGAAGGTCTATTCCTGCAAGCAATCGAAGAACGAGCAAGAATATGATAAAGCAATCTGAATATTGTGAATATATATGAAGTATTGATAATGGTGGGGATCCGTAAGCGATCTTGGTCTGGTCATTGGACACAAATGAAGTACACGAAGTTGCAATGGCTAACTTTTAACTAAACAAATCCCAAGGAAAAAAGCTACTAGATGGATCTACTTATATAGGAGCAAGGGGTGGCGGCCAAGGAGGTGGGAGGATGTCCCAAGGCAGCCTAAAACCAACCCTAGGTCGTACAAGGCTCATAGGCCCAAGTGGAGGTGATGCAACACCTTTGGACTTGTTGTTTGACTTGGATTCTGCTGAAGCGTCAGATTGTTTCGTCCATATCTCAATGCTCCGGACGAATTTAAAGGTGAATCCAATTGGGTTGGAAAGAGGACGAAATCTACTTTCCAACAAAAAAAGAATCACCCAATTCGGAGTCCGTATGAAAACGTTGTTGGCGTTTTGAGTCAGGTATGTCTGTGCAGTCCGAATCTGAATCCAGAACGTGAGAGACTTTGACTCTATCTTCTCTTGGCCCAAAAGTGACGTGAGAGGACTTTTTGAACAGAACCTAAACTTCTCCTTTTGCCTTATCTTCATATGTGGATTGTACAAATGTCCCATACACATGCAATTAGACAAAATACAAAATTGTGTGAAGTATTTTTGTTCTAGATAACATAAATAGATTATTGAATAGTTTGCACTAGAAATCACCTGACAAATATGCATCTATGCAATATTTTTGGTCGTATCCAAGGTAGTCATGTCCTCATCAACCATCGTGGGGCACTAGGCACTACCACTATGCGTGCCCGCATAACTTCCTTAACCAAGGGACGAGGCCCTGCGATTACGCTCTTATCTCCTCCTCGGCAGTTCGCCTCCCCCCGAAAGACCAAGGCAGTTCATCGCTGCTCCCATGGATTCGCCAGCGGTTCTCCTCCTCGTCGGGGCTGGGAGACCTTGGACGATGATCCTCTGGGAGAAATCGCACTCCGCTCTGACATCCTCACCACTCCAAGACTTGGTGCTTCCTGCACCAACTATTTTAAGACGGTGCTTAAACAGCCTTGGGAAAAGGCCATGCTTGTTGGTCTTCCATGCATCGTCGAGGAGAAGGTTATTCTATGGGACAATCCATCAAACAGTCCGCTGCTCCCTGGCCATGGTTGCACGTTGACTCCGCTAGAGTTGTCGATGTTGAGAGGTAGTCGGGTTTTGTCCTGTGAGCAGGTCAGTCATGGAGTTTGATCATGTAGTGTATATTCTAAATATGGTACTTAGTAATTCCATCCCGTACTTTCTCGCTGCCCACCGTATTATATATAGGTCTGGGTTGGTGCCAACGAAGATTGGCTTGCATACCTCCGGCTCGATACCACCATCATTTTGCACAACATCCACAACAGTGCGGCCGTTCCCGTAGACGCCTTCTCCACCATTGGGACCGGCCTTCCAGACTGGCTGGGCTTGAAGACGTATGGTGATGCCTCCATGAGATTGAAGAAGATAGCAATTGCGGACCCGCCGACAAAGCTACGCGGCTACGACGATTACTATCTCATCGCGGTGTTTGACATAAGGATTGCCAATAATACAAAAGGTAAACAACATAGACTGGCACATGTTGGCCGTGGCAGATTTGTACCCCTACACGTTCGAAGACACCGTGTGCCATGTAGGCCGCATCTTCGCGGTGACAAGCCAGGGGACTTGTTTCATCTGGTTGCCATCCTATGGTACGGGAGATTACAAACGGAATGCACAAACCATCATTTGCATCCCTAACGGTACTCCATTATTTTGCATGGACCAGTCATCCCCCGATCAAAATAAGATCGCCGATCCTGGATGTGCATTTGCATCCGTAATTCGGTCTAACCTGGAACCTTGTAGCTGACTTTGGCATATTGGGATCAATTATCTTAGCAGTCGTTACCCATGGTACCACTGATGTGCAACATGGTCACACAATCTACAACGATCGGACCATCACCATCTACCCAGGTATTCCATTTTCCCATTGCTGTGTGTTAGAGTAGTAGTACTTGTTAGTTATTTTCTTTTCTTGACTGGGACATGTTTACTGTACTATTACTACAAATTAGTATTATATTTTTTAACCCTCTTGCCTTCTCTTTCATTGTAGTACTACTTACTAGTACGAGTACTTTTTACCTTGGAGGACGCGTATAGCTAGCTAGGCCCTTGAAGACTTGAACCCACTAGCTCCCACCATTTTTGTTTTTCCATGTCTTACTATCTCATCCATGTAGCCAAGAGTGGCTATATATGATAAGCCAGTTATTTTACTTCCTCTATACCGGAGAAGTACTATTTGCCGCACAATATTACTGACCGCCTTATTTGAGCACAACATTATTATGCATGGACCTTGACCATGTACGTCACCATGTGTCCAGATCTGAGATGTTGCATGTACCAGATGAACAACGCCGAGTTCGACCCCCGTGATGCTACGTGGGTGCCGAGGAACACTCTAGGAGAGTACTCACTTTTCATTGGGGACAACTACCCCATTGTGAAGCGGAGGCCACCTTCCATGCACGACACCGAAGGCCTGCCGTTCATGAACCATGGTCATGTCTTTAGTGCGCACCGCTGGCCGGATGAACGACATGCTGGGACACGCTATCACTGATTTATGCCGCCTCAGCATGGATGAGTCTCCATCGTGTGGAACCGGACTAGAAATCTGCGATAATGATTCCCGTTGCCCACTGCTATGGATCATGCCATCTATGAAGAACACCTGGGACTGGAACCTGGAGGAGGACATGGAGCCCATCTATAACGTGTAAGTGGAGTATGGTAAATTGTGAATGGTAGCACTTTAAATATATGTAGACTAGTCGTGTAGAAATTTATCACATGAAGTGGAGATGAACTTGTGTGGGATACTGGCATTTGTCCTTTAGAATTTATTACTAGTAAATGTGTTATGAATACGTGCAACTTGTGTGGCTATTGCACGGGCTCCAACACGCTCTGTGAGAAAAAAAGGTGGCACAGCTTTGCATATAGGTGGCGTGGCGGCATCATACAGTAGCATCATTCGCTATAGTTGTAGTACTAGGATGACAACTCCTATAAACCTTGCGCTTGGCTCTTTGTCTCTTCGGGGGTTTCAATAGTTCGTGCTCCAGTGAACTTTGCACTTGGCTCTTCACCTCTTTGGAAGGTCCAACAATGATGATACTACATTACAATATGCTTCTGGCAATCTGACACTGAATGAACTGCTGCACGTCCACCGCGAGGGCAAGGGAGAGGGAGAGGGTGCTATAGTCAAAACCCTCTCCTCATCCTGCAAGCCACTGCGTGCGTGGGCGAGGGAGAGGGCGTAGGCGTACGTAGTAAGCATGCTTCTCCTCGTCCCGTGAGCCACCGCGACTGGGTGAGGGAGAGGGCGTAGTAAGCAAGCTTCTCCTCATTCGGCAAGTTGACGGGACACATCAAAGTAGTACTAGTCCATACTACGACCTTTCCGGTTAATATGGCTTAATTTTAAACGAGAAAAATACACTGGCGGTTAATGTATGTAACAATACGCTCATTACAGCCACTATATAGTTTTGCGGTGATTATACGGTCACTAGCTCGCCGTAGAGCACCGTATTGCACCCTACTAACTGTCCACATAGTCGATGTGGCCTTTTGTTGACTGGTTAAATTGACACCTGGTTTCTAGGTCCCACCTGTTAGTTGGCAGAGCAAACAAATCAATTAAACAAAATTTTACACAGGCCCGACAGGAGTCCAACCTTTGCGTGAACAACCCTGACTATGTATATGAGTGCATGCACGTGTACTTCCTCGGTCCGTGAAAAACTGTACATCTAGCATTAGAAAATTTTCCAACAAAGAGTGTACATCTACACTTCCAATGCACTTAGCCTTTAATCTAATCGATATTTATTGACTAATGCACCAACTTGTGCTCTAGCTATAGGCTACATGCCTATCCTTAAGTACAACATGCAACAACCATCATTTAATCTTCTTCTCGCGATGGTCGCATGCACACATAAGTCATGAATGATGAGGACATCAATACCAATGTTACACCCACAGCCCCTGCTGCTATACATACTGGACCAATTACTAGAGCTCGCGCACGCCAATTAAATTACCAGGTACTTCCGTTTCTTGGTAATGATTCTAATGTTCATGAGAATATGATGCTGCCTAAATTGGATACATTTGTTTTGCTTACAAATGAAGGGTCTAGCTTTGAGAAGGATGAACATTGGAGGAAGAACAAGCATGGAGATGATGGCATGCGCATGGGGAACAAGAACGGAGTTACAAGTGATGATTTCAGGACGTTGAAGCCACCATAATGCGTGCATGAAGCCTTGGACGAAATATACAAGATGCTACTTCATAACTTTCGTCCAGAGGCTATTCTAGGTGCTGTGTCACTTTATTATTGGGCCAGGCCCATGTAATTTCGAAATACTTGAGTATAGGCTGTTTTTAGAGTCCGTATGTGTGGGGAAACAAGAGATAGGGTTGGTTTCGGACCCCTTCCCCAAGGGCCATGAAATTGCCCCCTCTTCCTCCACATATACAGCCCTTAGGGCGTCATTTAGACTTTGGGTTTTGTTTAGATTAAAAGTTCGCCATAGCTGCAACTTCGCGTACTTTGTTTGTGTTCAACGACCAGACAAAGGCGTCACAGAACCCCACCTTGATCAATAAAGCTTTCATCCTATATTCGCAATATCCAGATTGCAATCTTAGTTTCTTGCTTGTTCTTCGTTTGCTCGCAGGAAACAGACCCTCGTGGTCAGGTTGATCGTGCTCCGGCGTGGTCAATAACCTCTCGGAGTTGGTTTAGCGATTGCTAAGGCGCGACGTCATCGCACGTTCGTAGTCGGATCGTCAAAGTCGACTTCCACCAAAGCGATATCCATCATCTCATCGAAAGACGGGACACCTTTGCCTCTATCAAGTGGTATCAGATTTCCAGGTTGCTCGGTGAGATTTTACAGTTTTTTGTAGTTTAGATCGAGTTTGTTCTTCATACCTATAGTCCACGAAAAAGCCAAAAAAAATTAGGGTTAGTTCATCTTATCCGAACCAATCTGAGCCTTTGCATAATATTTTCTGTGTTTGCTTTGTTGAATTTGCGGTTGCATCGTCGTGTCAAGTTGTTGGTCTTAGCGTCTAGTCCTTTAGAGTTTCGAGTTCTGTTCACAGGTTGTCACGTCGCCGCTGCCATATATCACCACCGCATCATCATCATCGTTGCTCCCATATACCACCACCGCACCAACTTCATCGCCGCTGCCATATACCACCACCACATATTCACCGCCAATCCGAGTCCATATACGCCACCACATATCCGCCGCCATCACGCCAATCCGAGTACACCTGCAACATATATCCGCCACCAGTCCGAGTTCCACCAGATTCATCTCCGCCACTTGTCCGAGTTCCACCAGATTCATCTCCGCCACCAGTCCTAGTCCAAGTCCAGTATTTTGTTACCCTGTTTTGGATTTCCAGATCACGCCATACTCCGAGTCGTGACAGAGAAGGATCCCAAACTTTTGTGTTACCCGCAGTAGAAAAATAGTTCCAGTTTCAAAAAAAAGAGGAAAAAGGTGCAAAAAAAAAGTGAAAAAAAATTCAGAGTGTGCTCCTCCCTTGTTTACGTGCAGCGCCGTGATTTTGTTAGTGTTCTAGGCTCGCGTCTCTAGCACGGTCTAGCCTAGGACCAGCACAGTACCGTCGTTGAGCGTTTATTCAACTTTGCATATCTGAATTGATTATTGCTGACCCTTTTTGCTACCATATTATAAGCCTTCCCAGCTCCACATACATCTACGTCGTGCGTTTGACTCTCCCTGGTAATCGCTCTATCCAAGCTTTGAGAGTTTTGACTACAACGGTTGCCGATCACCACCTGCTACTGGGTAAGAACTGGTAAGAATTTGAGATTCGCTTGAAGGATTTGTGACACACCACCATCACCACCACTTCCTAGTAGTCTGTAGGATCATATTCTTTTGTGTTTCTATTGCTGCTAACCATGGCAGGATCACAAGCCGATGAGACTGATTGGGAGAACATGACGAACAAGGGGTTGCATGATAAATTTCAGCAAATGATGAGTGGCCAGGTGGGAGATGTGCTAAACAGATTTGAAGAGGCTATGGAGAAGATAGATGCCGTGGAGAAGTCATTTGAGACAAAGCTGGATAACAGGTTTAATGAATTGCTCAAGCGTCTTCCCCAACCACCACCGGCTGCACCTGTCGCACCTCTACAACAACAACAACCACATCTCCAACGCCGCCTTCCAAATCAAGTGGGACGAGCACAGCGCGTTCCAATTGAGACTGGTCAAAATTCAGGTGCCGCTGCACCTACTGTTGATGCTTCTTTGGCTCCTGCTACTGCGGCGGCTGAGGAGGATGATGATTATGCGGGCGATTATGAGGATGAGGTTGATCAAAATCAGGACTACGTGCAGCCACCAGCACCACCTCCAGCAGGTCGACCTCAGGTATATATTCGCAACGGTAGGCCTGCACCACCACCTCAGGTACGAGATCATGACCATGTTCCTAAACTGAAATTGAATATTCCACCGTTTGAGGGTAGATACATTCCTGATGTATATCTTACTTGGGAGTTAGAAACTGAACAACGTTTTACATGTTTACAATATCCCGAGGAGAGACGGGTTGCTGCTGCTGTTTGTGCTTTCACTAGTTTTGCATGTGTATGGTGGTCTGAACATTGTAGATTATATCCTATTCCAGCTACTTTGGCTGCTTTGAAAACTGCTATGCGTACTCGTTGGGTTCCACCATATTATCAACGTGAATTGCTTCAAAAACTGCAGCGTTTACGACAAGGGAAAAATTCTGTAGAAGAATATTATCAGGAATTACAAACTGGCATGATTAGATGTGGTATTGTTGAGGAGAATGAAGCTATGCTTGCACGTTTTATGGGTGGTTTAAATAGAGAGATTCAGACCATTCTAGAGTATAAGGAGTATACTAATATCACTCGTTTATTCCATCTTGCTTGTAAAGCTGAACGTGAAGTGCAGGATCGACAAGCATTGGCGCGAACTAACTTTTCTGCAGGTCGACCTTCATCATGGACACCGCGTGCATCTTCTACTTCCACTGCACCAGCACCTCCATCAGGTTCCACCTCCAGCCGTGATACAAGAAAGCAGGCACAACCACCACTATCTGCCAAGAGCGCACCTGCCGGGCCTGCACAGAGCTCTTCTTCTTCCATGGCATCAACAGGGCACACAAGTGATATTATTTGTCGTCGTTGTAAGGGAAGAGGACATTATGCGCGAGAATGCAAATCTCAGCGTGTAATGATTGCTACTGAGGATGGTGGGTATGAGTCCGCTAGTGACTATGATGAGGAGACTTTGGCTCTTATTACACGTGAAGAACATGGTGGAGATGATTCTGAAAATGAGACGCAATACATGGCTCCTGAAGACGCTGACAGGTATGAATGTTTAGTTGCTCAACGTGTTTTGAGTGTGCAGGTCACACAAGCAGAGCAAAATCAGAGGCATAATTTGTTCCATACAAAGGGAGTTGTGAAGGAACGTTCTGTTCGCGTCATCATAGATGGAGGGAGCTGTAACAACTTGGCTAGCATGGAGATGGTGGAGAAACTATCTCTCACCACAAGACCACATCCACATCCTTACTACATCCAATGGTTCAACAACAGCGGCAAGGTTAAGGTAACACGTACTGTTCGTGTGCATTTTAGTATCTCTACATATGCTGATTATGTTGATTGTGATGTGGTACCCATGCAAGCATGTTCCTTATTACTTGGTAGACCATGGCAATTTGATAAAAACTCTGTACACCATGGTAGAAACAATCAGTATACTCTTGTTCATAAGGATAAAAATATTACTTTGCTTCCTATGACTCCTGATTCCATTTTGAAAGATGACATTAATAGAGCTAATAAAGCAAAACAGGAGAAAAATAAGAGTGAAAATCAGATTGTGGCAAAAGAATTTGAGCAACAAATGAAACCTAATAATAAACCATCTAGTGTTGTTTCTGAAATTAAATTGAAAAGTGCATGTTTACTTGCCACAAAATCTGATATTGATGAGCTAGATTTCAACAAATCTGTTTGCTATGCTTTTGTGTGCAAAGAGGCATTATTTTCATTCGAGGACGTGCCTTCCTCTTTGCCCCCTGCTGTCACTAACATTTTGCAGGAGTTCGCTGACGTCTTTCCACAAGACGTGCCACCGGGATTACCACCTATTCGAGGGATTGAGCATCAAATTGACTTAATTCCCGGTGCATCGCTACCCAACCGTGCACCATACCGTACCAATCCAGAGGAGACGAAGGAGATTATGCGTCAAGTACAGGAGCTGCTCGACAAAGGTTATATACGCGAATCTCTTAGTCCTTGTGCTGTTCCTATTATACTTGTGCCTAAAAAGGATGGTACATCGCGTATGTGTGTTGATTGTAGAGGCATTAATAACATTACTATTCGTTATCGTCATCCTATTCCTAGGCTAGATGATATGCTTGATGAATTGAGTGGCTCTACAATATTTTCCAAAGTTGATTTGCGTAGTGGATACCATCAAATTCGTATGAAACTGGGAGATGAATGGAAAACAACATTTAAAACTAAGTTTGGTTTATATGAGTGGTTAGTCATGCCTTTTGGGTTAACTAATGCACCTAGTACTTTCATGAGACTAATGAACGAAGTTTTACGTGCTTTTATTGGACGATTTGTGGTAGTCTATTTTGATGATATACTGATTTATAGCAAATCTTTGGAAGAACATTTGGAACATTTACGTGCTGTTTTTATTGCTCTACGTGATGCACGTTTGTTTGGTAACCTTGGGAAGTGCACCTTTTGCACCGACCGAGTATCTTTTCTTGGCTATGTTGTTACTCCACAGGGAATTGAAGTTGATAAAGCCAAGATTGAAGCTATTGAGAGTTGGCCGCAGCCCAAAACGGTCACACAAGTGAGGAGTTTCCTTGGCCTCGCTGGTTTCTATAGGCGTTTTGTGAGAGATTTCAGCACCATTGCTGCACCTCTCAACGAGCTTACAAAGAAGGATGTGCCTTTTGTTTGGGGTACCGCACAGGAAGAAGCCTTCACGGTATTGAAAGATAAGTTGACACATGCTCCTTTACTCCAACTTCCTGATTTTAATAAGACTTTTGAGCTTGAATGTGATGCTAGTGGAATTGGATTAGGAGGTGTGTTATTACAAGATGGTAAACCTGTTGCATACTTTTCTGAAAAATTGAGTGGGCCTAGTCTGAATTATTCTACTTATGATAAAGAACTATATGCTCTTGTTCGGACTTTAGAAACATGGCAACATTATTTATGGCCCAAAGAATTTGTTATACATTCTGATCATGAATCTTTGAAACATATTAAAAGTCAAGCTAAACTGAATCGTAGACATGCTAAATGGGTTGAATTCATTGAAACTTTCCCTTATGTCATTAAACACAAGAAGGGTAAAGAAAATGTTATTGCTGATGCATTGTCTCGTCGCTATACTATGCTTTCACAACTTGACTTCAAAATATTTGGTTTGGAGACCATCAAAGATCAATATGTGCATGATGCTGATTTTAAAGATGTTTTGCAGAATTGTAAAGAAGGAAGAACCTGGAACAAGTTTGTCGTTAATGATGGATTTGTGTTCCGTGCTAACAAGCTATGCATTCCAGCTAGCTCTCTTCGTCTTTTGTTGTTGCAGGAGGCGCATGGAGGAGGATTAATGGGACACTTTGGCGTGAAGAAGACGGAGGACGTACTTGCTACACATTTCTTTTGGCCAAAGATGAGACGGGATGTTGAGCGTTTTGTTGCTCGCTGCACTACATGTCAAAAAGCTAAGTCACGACTCAATCCTCATGGTTTATATATGCCTTTGCCTGTACCTAGTGTTCCTTGGGAGGATATATCTATGGACTTTGTTTTAGGTTTACCTCGAACAAAGAAGGGGAGGGATAGCATATTTGTTGTCGTGGATAGATTCTCAAAAATGGCACACTTTATACCATGTCATAAAAGCGATGATGCTGTTAATGTTGCTGATTTGTTCTTCCGTGAAATTATTCGTTTGCATGGTGTGCCAAATACTATTGTTTCAGATCGTGATACTAAATTTCTTAGCCACTTTTGGAGATGTTTATGGGCTAAGTTGGGGACTAAACTGCTTTTTAGTACTACTTGTCACCCCCAAACTGATGGACAAACTGAAGTAGTCAATAGAACATTGTCTACTATGCTTAGGGCTGTTTTGAAGAATAATAAGAAAATGTGGGAAGAATGCTTGCCTCATATTGAGTTTGCTTATAATCGTTCATTGCATTCTACTACTAAGATGTGCCCTTTTGAAATTGTGTATGGTTTCCTACCTCGTGCACCTATTGATTTGTTGCCTCTTCCATCTTCGGAGAAGGTTAATTTTGATGCTAAACAACGTGCTGAATTGATCTTAAAAATGCATGAGTTAACTAAGGAAAACATTGAGCGTATGAATGCTAAATATAAACTTGCTGGAGATAAGGGTAGAAAACATGTTGTGTTTGCACCTGGAGATCTTGTTTGGTTACATTTGCGTAAGGATAGATTTCCTGATTTGCGCAAATCAAAGCTAATGCCACGTGCTGATGGTCCTTTTAAGGTGTTAGAGAAAATAAATGATAATGCATATAAACTTGAGCTGCCTGCAGATTTTGGGGTTAGTCCCACTTTTAACATTGCAGATTTGAAGCCTTATTTGGGTGAGGGAGATGAGCTTCCGTCGAGGACGACTTCATTTCAAGAAGGGGAGGATGATGAGGACATCAATACCATTGTTACACCCACAGCCCCTGCTGCTATACATACTGGACCAATTACTAGAGCTCGCGCACGCCAATTAAATTACCAGGTACTTTCGTTTCTTGGTAATGATTCTAATGTTCATGAGAATATGATGCTGCCTAAATTGGATACATTTGTTTTGCTTACAAATGAAGGGCCTAGCTTTGAGAAGGATGAACATTGGAGCAAGAACAAGCATGGAGATGATGGCATGCGCATGGGGAACAAGAACGGAGTTACAAGTGATGATTTCAGGACGTTGAAGCCACCATAATGCGTGCATGAAGCCTTGGACGAAATATACAAGATGCTACTTCATAACTTTCGTCCAGAGGCTATTCTAGGTGCTGCGTCACCTTATTATTGGGCCAGGCCCATGTAATTTCGAAATACTTGAGTATAGGCTGTTTTTAGAGTCCGTATGTGTGGGGAAACAAGAGATAGGGTTGGTTTCGGACCCCTTCCCCAAGGGCCACGAAATTCCCCCCTCTTCCTCCATATATACAGCCCTTAGGGCGTAGTTTAGACTTTGGGTTTTGTTTAGATTAAAAGTTCGCCATAGCTGCAACTTCGCGTACTTCGTTTGTGTTCAATGACCAGACAAAGGCGTCACAGAACTCCACCTTGATCAATAAAGCTTTCATCTTATATTCGCAATATCCAGATTGCAATCTCAGTTTCTTGCTTGTTCTTCATTTGCTCGCAGGAAACAAACCCTCGTGGTCAGGTTGATCGTGCTCCGGCGTGGTCAATAACCTCTCGGAGTTGGTTTAGCGATTGCTAAGGCGCGACGTCATCGCACGTTCGTAGTCGGATCGTCAAAGTCGAGTTCCACCAAAGCGATATCCATCATCTCATCGAAAGACGGGACACCTTTGCCTCTATCAATGAAGTTCTGGTTCCTCTTGTTCAATGCGTAAATCTCTATATGTACAGTCTTTCACGGATGAAGGGAGTTGGTTGAGCACTTGAGCGTGAGCGTGAGTGTTGCATCGTGTGTTGTGTGCCGCATGGATGCGTGAGTGTTGCATGCGTGCATGTGTACGTGTGAGTGTTGCATGCATGCATGAGGCTTTTACTCCCTTCCAATGACATATTCATATTTCAAGCTTCATTAAAACATTACTTGCAAGAATTAAGAGAAAACTCACCAATGCGTGTAAAATTTCTGGTCATTTGTTGCTCACACATGCATTCCAATTAATACGTTCGTAAACACAATTTTCTTGAGGAAAACAAGCCCATTATTGAGTACTTTCGGAAAAAATTCTTCGGGCACTCATCATTTACTACTACCTTGGTTGATGAATTTTTTATTGACCTATATATAAACTTCCATCCTGGCTTATTGGTCCCCTTTGTACTTTGTGTAAAATTTTGACCGTAAATTTAACTAACAAAGTGTCAATGCATGTCATAAACAACTATACCATTCAAAACTATGTTCAAATACGAATCCAGTGATTTAATTTTTGGTGACCTGCATTAGCATTTTATTAGATAAAATGAATGGTCAAAGTTTGACACAAAATACTACTAGTACTCCTACATTATTGGCGCCGGGTGCCTTGGCGAATGTTTCAACTTGTTGGACATGATGAGAGTAGAGGCATAGGGATATTGTAGATATCTTGGCGATCCATTATTCCCCAACTCGGTCAGATAGAACTATTCAACTAGTCTTCACAGTGAAGTGACAATACACACTGCAATAGATGGGACACTTAATTAATAAGCTAAACCAATGTGTTGGTGTTACTAAATCAGCCTTACCCAGCACTGCCTTCATGTTTTCCAATGGAGAACACTTCCGCAAATACGCCTACGCACCTCTCTCTTCCATTAACTGACATGTGGGCCCTCTTGAGGTAGACCCACATGTCATCGGCTTAACTATTTACACTGCGAAGGACCGTATATCCTGGTAGTAGTACTAGTAGAATTGAGATTTAATGCACTTCCTTGCCCGTCTTTCCCTCTTCTTTCTCCTCCTTCTTGTTCTTCCTCCTCTCTTCCCATCGTCGGTCGCAAAACCATTTCCCCCCGCTCACTGCTCGCCCACCCGCGCCATTTTCCTTGGTAGCTCACGCGTACCATATCCCCCCCCCGCTCACTGTTTGGCTACACACGCCAACTTCTTCGCTCGCCCGCCCGAATCCACTTCCCCGCTCGCTCGTAGGCACGGAAAACCCCAATCACTCAGTGCCCTAAAAAACCCTATGGCAGAACAACTGACACGTAGAGGCGCGATTGGAATTCCCTCCCCGATGTTCTCTTTGAGAAGATCTGTAATCGTATGGACCTGCTCAGCACCGTGTGTCTGGCCGCATGCTCAGTGTCTTTGTACCGTCTACTCGTCTACAACCGGCTGGCCCTTTTCAAGACACCCTGCTTGCTGATGCCCGATCCTCGCAGGTGGCCCAAACACCAACTTGACGATCCTACGGAGGTTTCCGTGGTGCCCCTCGACATGCTACCACTACCTGTCCACCTGCCCTTCATGCGCGGCCACTACTGGGCGGGCATGAAGGCCAACTGATAGAGGCAAAGGTGTCCCGATGTTTCGATGAGATGGTGGCTATCGTTTTCTGTGGGAGTCTGATAGAGGCAAAGGTGTCCCGATGTTTCGATGAGATAGCAATCGTTTTCTGTGGGAGTCGACTTTGATGATCCGACTACGAACGTGCGAAGACGTCGCGCCTTAGCAATCGCTAAACCAACTTCCGAGGGGTTATTGACCACGCCGGAGCATGATCAACCTGACCACGAGGGTCTATTTCCTGTGAGCAAACGAAGAACAAGCAAGAAACTGAGATTGCAATCTGGATATTGCGAATAAAAGAGGAATACTTTATTAATGAAGGTGGGGTTCTGTGACGCCTTTGTCTGGTCGTTGAACACAAACGAAGTACGCGAAGTTGCAGCTATGGTGAACTTTTAATCTAAACAAAACCCAAAGTCTAAACGATGCCCTAGGGGCTGTATATATGGAGGAAGAGGGGGGGGGGATTTCGTGGCCCTTGGAGGAGGGGTCCGAAACCCACCCTAACTCTTGTTTCCCCACACATACGGACTCTAAAAACAGCCTATATTGAAGTATTTCGAAATTACATGGGCCTGGCCCAAAAATAAGGTGATGCAGCACCTAGAATAGCCTCTGGACGAAAATTATGAAGTGAAGAAAATTATGCAACGAACGATTATAAGCAAATTCAATATGAGGCAAGCATTCTTCCCACATTTTCTTATTATTCTTCAAAATAGCCCTAAGCATAGTAGACAATGTTCTATTGACTACTTCAGCTTGACCATCAGTTTGGGGGTGACAAGTATTACTAAAATGTAGTTTAGTCCCCAACTTAGCCCATAAACATCTCCAAAAGTGACTAAGAAATTTAGTATCACGATCTTAAACAATAGTATTTGGCACACCATGCAAGAGAATAATTTCACGAAAGAACAAATCAGCAACATTAACAGCATCATCGCTTTTATGACATGGTATAAAGTGTGCCATTTTCGAGAACCTATCCACGACAACAAATATGCTATCCCTCCCCTTCTTTGTTCGAGGTAAACCTAAAACAAAGTCCATAGATATATCCTCCCAAGGAACAC
The DNA here is from genome assembly GCF_018294505.1 of Triticum aestivum. NCBI lineage: Eukaryota > Viridiplantae > Streptophyta > Magnoliopsida > Poales > Poaceae > Triticum > Triticum aestivum. Next base: position 234,695,154 of record NC_057811.1, on the reverse strand, counting down.
TAGGTACACGCAAAGGCATATATAAACAATGAGGATTGAGTCGTGAGTTAGCTTTTTGACATGTAGTGCAGCGAGCAACAAAACGCTCAACAGCCCGTCTCATTTCGATCCTGCACTTCATGTTCAGCTTTACAAGCAAGATGGAATAAATGAGTGATATTATTATAATCCTTATACTCTAGAATGGTCTGAATCTCACTATTTAATCCACCCATAAAACATGCAAGGATAGCTTCATTCTCCTCAACAATACCACATCTAATCAAGCCAGTTTGTAATTCCTGATAATATTCTTCTATAGAATTTTTTCCTTGTCTTAAGCACTGCAATTTTTGAAGTAATTCACGTTGATAATATGGTGGAACCCAACGAGTGCGCATAGCAGTTTTCAAAGCAGCCCAAGTAGCTGGAACAGGATATAATCTACAATGTTCAGACCACAAACACATGCAAAGCTAGTGAAAGCACAAACAGCAGCAGGAACACGTCTCTCCTCAGGATATTGTAAACATGTAAATCGTTGTTCAGTTTCTAACTCCCAAGTAAGATATATATCAGGAACATATCTACCCTAAAATGGTGGAATATTCAATTTCAGTTTAGGGAGATGGTCATGATCTCGTACCTGAGGGGCAGCCCTAACATTGCCATTATTTGCATGTGGACGACCTGGTGGTTGTGGTGCTGGTGGTTGCTCGTAGTTCTGATTTTGGTCAACCTCATCCTCGTAATCTCCCGCATAATCATCCTCCTCGACATCAGCAGCAGGAGCCACAGAAGTATCAACAGCAGCACCAGCAGTTTGGCCAGGCCGAAGAGGGACACGACTCGCTCGGCGGAGGGCTGTTTCCCGACGTGGAGGTAGTCGTTGTTCTTGTTGTTGTTGTTGCTGCAGAGGTGCGGCAGGTGCAGCCGGTGGTGGAAGACGCGCAAGCAGTTCATTAAATCTATTATCGAGCTTTGTTTCGAACGTCTTCTCAAGGCCAGTGATCTTCTCCATGGCCTCTTCAAAATTGTTCAGCACATCTTGCACCTGTTCAGTCATCATTTGCTGAAACTTATCATGAAGCTCCTTGTTCGTTAAGTTCTCCCAGTCAATCTCGTCGGCTTGTGATCCTGGCATGGTTAGCAGCAATAGAAACACACAAGAATATGATCCTATAGACTACTAACAAGTGGTGGTGGTGGGTGTCACAAATCCGTCAAGCGAATCTCAAATTCTTACTAGTTCTTACCCAGCAGCAGGTGGTGATCGGCAACCGATGTAGTCAAAACTCTCAAAGCTTGGATAGAGCGATTACCAGGGAGAGTCAAACGCACGATGTAGATGTATGTGGAGCTGGGCAGGCTTATAATATGGTAGCAAAAAGGGTCAGCAATAATCAATTCAGAGATGCAAAGTTGAATAAACGCTCAACGACGGTACTGTGCTGGTCCTAGGCTAGACCGTACTAGAGACGCGAGCCTAGAACACTAACAAAATCACGGCGCTGCACGTAAACAAGGGAGGAGGACACTCTGAATTTTTTTCTTTTTTCACTTTTTTTTGCACTTTTTTCCTCTTTTTTGCTCCGCAACAATTTTTTTTCGAAAAAGTCTACAAATGTCCTAAAAACTGCCTAGCCAGAATTTTCCAGACTTAGTTTATTTTGAAACTGGAATTATTTTTCTTCTGCGGATGGCTCGGAAGTTGGGGAGTCCTATTCTGTCACGACTCGGAGTATCGCGTGATCTGGAAATCGAGAACAAAGCAATAATTACTGGACTCGGACTGGTGGCGGAGATGAATCTGGTGGAAACTCGGACTGGTGGCGGATATCTGCAGGGCGATGGAACACGGACTGGTGGCGAATCTGTGATGGAGGCGGACTCGGATTAGCGTGATGGCGGTGGATATGTGGTATATGGTAGCGGCGATGAGGATGGTGGTATATGGCAGCGGCGATGACGATGGTGGTATATGGCAGCGGTGATGATGATGGTGGTATATGGCAACGGTGATGACAATGGTGGTATATGGCAGCGGTGATGACGATGGTGCGGCGGCGGCGTGACAACTTGTTAATAGAACTCGAAACTCTAAAGTACTAGACGCTAGGACCAGCAACTTGACACGACGATGCAACCGCAAATTCAACAAAGCAAATACAGAAAAGATTATGCAAAGGCTCAGATTGGTTCGGATAAGATGAACTAACCCTAATATTTTTTTGGCTTTTTCGTGGACTATAGGTATGAAGAACAGACTCGATCTAAACTACGAAAAACTATAAAATCTCACCGAGCAACCTGGAAATCTGATACCACTTGATAGAGGCAAAGGTGTCCCGGTGTTTCGATGAGATAGCAATCGTTTTCTGTGGGAGTCGACTTTGACGATCCGACTACAAACGTGCGAAGACGTCGCGCCTTAGCAATCGCTAAACCAACTTCCGAGGGGTTATTGACCACGCCGGAGCACGATCAACCTGACCACGAGGGTCTATTTCCTGCGAGCAAACGAAGAACAAGCAAGAAACTGAGATTGCAATCTGGATATTGCGAATAAAAGAGGAAAGCTTTATTAATGAAGGTGGGGTTCTGTGACGCCTTTGTCTGGTCGTTGAACACAAACGAAGTACGCGAAGTTGCAGCTATGGCGAACTTTTAATCTAAACAAAACCCAAAGTCTAAACGATGCCCTACGGGCTGTATATATGGAGGAAGAGGGGGGAATTTCGTGGCCCTTGGAGGAGGGGTCCGAAACCCACCCTAACTCTTATTTCCCCACACACACGGACTCTAAAAACAGCCTATATTTAAGTATTTCAAAATACATGGGCCTGGCCCAAAAATAAGGTGACGCAGCACCTAGAATAGCCTCTGGACGAAAATTATGAATTGGCATCTTGTATTTCGTCCAAGGCTTCACGCACTCATTATGGTGGCTTCACAGTCCTGAAATCATCACTTGAAACTCTGTTCTTGTCTCCCTTGCGCATGCCATCAACTCCATGCTTGTTCTTGCTCCAATTTTCATCCTTCTCCAAGCTAGGCCCTTCATTTGTAAGCAAAACAAATGTATCCAATTTAGGCAGCATCATATTCTCATGAACAATAGAATCATTACCAAGAAACGAAAGTACCTGGTAATTTAATTGGCGTGCGCGAGCTCTAGTAATCGGTCCAGTATGTATAGTAGCTGGGGTTGTGGGTGTAACAATGGTATTGATGTCCTCATCAGAGTCGACCTTGACGATACGACTACGAACATGCGAGACGTCGCGCCTTAGCAATCGCTAAACCAACTTCCGAGGGTTATTGACCATGCCGGAGCACGATCAACCTGACCACGAGGGCCTGTTTCCTGCGAGCAAACGAAGAACAAGAAAGAAACTAAGATTGCAATCTGGATATTGCGAATATAAGAGGAAAGCTTTATTAATGAAGGTGGGGTTCTGTGACGCCTTGGTCTGGTCATTGAACACAAACGAAGTACGCGAAGTTGCAGCTATGGCGAACTTCTAATCTAAACAAAACCCAAAGTCTAAATGGTGCCCTAAGGGCTGTATATATGGAGGAAGAGGAGGGGAATTTCATAGCCCCTGGGGGAGGGGTTCGAAACCAACCCTATCTCTTGTTTCCCCACACATACAGACTCTAAAAAGAGCCTATACTCAAGTAGTTCGAAATTACATGGGCCTGGTCCAAAAATAAGGTGACGCGGCACCTATAATAGCCTCTGGACGAAATTTATGAAGTGGCATCTTGTATATTTCGTCCAAGGCTTCATGCACTCATTATGGTGGCTTCAAAGTCCTGAAATCATCACTTGTAACTCCGTTCTTGTTCCCCTTGCACATGCCATCATCTCCATGCTTGGTCTTGCTCAAGTGTTCATCCCTCTTATCCATGCCAGGCCCTTCATTTGTAAGCAAAACAAATGTATCCAATTTAGGCAGCATCATATTCTCATGAACAATAGAATCATAACCAAGAAACGAAAGTACCTAATAATTTAATTGGCGTGCGCGAGCTCTAGTATATGGTCCAGTATATGTAGTAGTAGGGGCTATGGGTGTAACAATGGTATCCTTACGCGAGCAAATTAGGAAACCTATCCTTACGCAAATGTAACCAAACAAGATCTCCAGGTGCAAAGACAACATGTTTTCTACCCTTATCTCCAGCAAGTTTATATTTAGCAGTCATACGCTCAATGTTTTCCTTAGTTAATTCATGCATTTTTAAGATCAATTCAGCACGTTGTTTAACATCAAAATTAACCATCTTCGAAGATGGAAGAGGCAACAAATCAATGGGTGCACGAGGTAGGAAACCATACACAATTTCAAAAGGGCACATCTTAGTAGTAGAATGCAACGAATGATTATAAGCAAATTCAATACGAGGCAAGCATTCTTCCCACATTTTCTTATTATTCTTCAAAACAGCCCTAAGCATAGTAGACAATGTTCTATTGACTACTTCAGTTTGACCATCAGTTTGGGGGTGACAAGTAGTACTAAAAAGCAGTTTAGTCCCCAACTTAGCCCATAAACATCTCCAAAAGTGGCTAAGAAATTTAGTATCACGACCTAAACAATAGTATTTGGCACACCATGCAAGCGAATAATTTCACGAACGAACAAATCAGCAACAGTAACATCATCATCGCTTTTATGACATGGTATAAAGTGTGCCATTTTCGAGAACCTATCCACGACAACAAATATGCTATCCCTCCCCTTCTTAGTTCGAGGTAAACCTAAAACAAAGTCCATAGATATATCCTCCCAAGGAACACTAGGTACAGGCAAAGACATATATAAACCATGAGGATTGAGTCGTGAGTTAGCTTTTTGACATGTAGTGCAGCGAGCAATAAAACGCTCAACATCCCGTCTCATCTTTGGCCAAAAGAAATGTGTAGCAAGTATATCCTCCGTCTTCTTCACGCCAAAGTGTCCCATTAGTCCTCCATGCGCCTCCTGCAACAACAAAAGACGAACGGAGCTAGCTGGAATGCATAGCTTGTTAGCACGAAACACAAATCCATCGTTAACGACGAACTTGTTCCATGTTCTACCTTCTTTACAATTCTTCAATACATCTTTAAATTCAGCATCATGCACATATTGATCTCTGATGGTCTCCTAACCAAATATTTTAATGTCAAGTTGTGAAAGCATAGTATAACGACGAGACAATGCATCAGCAATAACATTTTCTTTACCCTTCTTGTGTTTAATGACATAAGGGAAAGTCTCAATGAATTCAACCCATTTAGCATGTCTACGGTTCAGTTTTGCTGGACTTTTAATGTGTTTCAACGATTCATGATCAGAATGTATAACAAATTCTTTGGGCCATAAATAATGTTGCCATGTTTCTAAGGTCCGAACAAGAGCATATAATTTTTTATCAGAAGTAGAATAGTTCAGACTAGGCCCACTCAATTTTTCAGAAAAGTATGCAACAGGTTTTCCATCTTGTCATAACACACCTCCTAATCCAATGCCACTAGTATCACATTCAAGCTCAAAAGTCTTATTAAAATCAGGAAGTTGGAGTAAAGGAGCATGTGTCAACTTATCTTTCATAACGGGAAGGCTTCTTCCTGTGCGGTACCCCAAACAAAAGGCACATCCTTTTTTGTAAGCTCATTGAGAGGTGCAGCAATGGTGCTAAAATCTCTCACAAAACGCCTATAGAAACAAGCGAGTCCAAGAAAACTCCTCACTTGTGTGACCGTTTTGGGCTGCGGCCAACTCTCAATAGCTTCAATCTTGGCTTTATCAACTTCAATTCCCTGTGGAGTAACAACATATCCAAGAAAAGATACTCGATCGGTGAAAAAGGTGCACTTCCCAAGGTTACCAAACAAACGTGCATCACGTAGAGCAATAAAAACAGCACGTAAATGTTCCAAATGTTCTTCCAAAGAGTTGCTATAAATCAGTATATCATCAAAATAGACTACCACAAATCGTCCAATGAAAGCACGTAAAACTTCGTTCATTAGTCTCATGAAAGTACTAGGTGCATTAGTTAACCCAAAAGGCATGACTAACCACTCATATAAACCAAACTTAGTTTTGAATGCTCTTTTCCATTCATCTCCCAATTTCATACGAATTTGATTGTATCCACTACGCAAATCAACTTTGGAGAATATTGTAGAGCCACTCAATTCATCAAGCATATCATCTAACCTAGGAATAGGATGACGATAATGAATAGTAATATTATTAATGCCTCTACAATCAACACACATACGTGACGTACCATCCTTTTTAGGCACTAGTATAATAGGAACAACACAAGGACTAACAGATTCGTGTATATAACCTTTGTCGAGCAGCTCCTGTACTTGACGCATAATCTCCTTCGTCTCCTATGGATTGGTAGAGTATGGTGCACAGTTGGGTAGCGATGCACCGGGAATTAAGTCAATTTGATGCTCAATCCCTCGAATAGGTGGTAATCCCGGTGGCATGTCTTGTGGGAAGATTTTGGCGAACTCCTGTAAAATGTTAGTGACAGCAGGGAAAAAGAGGAAGGCACGCCCTCGAATGAAAATAATGCCTCTTTGCACACAAAAGCATTGCAAACAGATTTGCTAAAATCTAGCTCATCAATATCAGATTTGGTGGCAAGTAAACATGCACTTTTCAATTTAATTTCAGAAGCAACAGTAGATGGATTATTATTAGGCTTCATTTGTTGCTCAAATTCTTTTGCCACAATCTGATTTTCACTCTTATTTTTCTCCTGTTTTGCTTTATTAGCTCTATTAATATCATCTTTCAAAATGGAATCAGGAGTCATAGGAAGCAATGTAATATTTTTATCCTTATGAACAAGAGTATACTGATTGTTTCTACCATGGTGTACAGAATTTTTATCAAATTGCCATGGTCTACTAAGTAAGAAGGAACATGCTTGCATAGGTACCACATCACAATCAACATAATCAGCATATGTAGAGATACTAAAATGCACACGAACAGTACGTGCTACCTTAACCTTGCCGCTGTTGTTGAACCATTGGATGTAGTAAGGATGTGGATGTGGTCTTGTGGTGAGAGATAGCTTCTCTCTCCATCCTAGCCAACTTGTTGCAGCTCCCTCCATCTATGATGAAGCGAATAGAACGTTCCTTCACAACTCCCTTTGTATGGAACAAATTATGCCTCTGATTTTGCTCAGCTTGTGTAACCTGCACACTCAAAACACGTTGAGCAACTAAACATTCATACCTGTCAGCATCTTCAGCAGCCATGTATTGCGTCTCATGATCAGAATCATCTCCACTGTGTTCTTCATGTGTAATAAGAGCCAAAGTCTCCTCATCATAGTCACTAGCGGACTCATACCCACCATCCTCAGTAGCAATCATCACACGCTGAGACTTGCATTCTCTCGCATAATGACCTCTTCCCTTACAACGACGACAAATAATATCACTTGTGTGCCCTGTTGATGCCATGGAAGAAGAAGAGCTCTACGCAGGCCCGGCAAGTGTGCTCTTGGCAGAGAGTGGTGGTTGTGCCTGCTTTCTTGTGTCACGGCTGGAGGTGGCACCTGATGGAGGTGCTGGTGTAGTGGAAGTAGAGGGTGCATGTGGTGTCCATGATGAAGATCAACAGCAGCACCAGCAGTTTGGCCAGGCTGAAGAGGGGCATGGCTCGCTCGGCGGAGGGCTGTTTCGTGACGTGGAGGTAGTCGTCGTCGTCGTCGTTGTTGTTGTTGTTGTTGTTGTTGTTGTTGTTGTTGTTGTTGTTGTTGTTGTTGTTGTTGTTGTTGTTGTTGTTGTTGTTGCAGAGGTGCGGCGGGTGCAGCCGGTGGTGGAAGACGCGCAAGCAGTTCATTAAATCTGTTATCGAGCTTTGTTTCGAACGTCTTCTCAAGGCCAGTGATTTTCTCCATGGCCTCTTTAAAATTGTTCAGCACATCTTGCACCTGTTTAGTCATCATTTGCTGAAACTTATCATGAAGCTCCTTGTTCGTTAAGTTCTCCCAGTCAATCTCGTCGGCTTGTGATCCTGGCATGGTTAGCAGCAATAGAAACACACAAGAATATGATCCTACAGACTACTAACAAGTGGTGGTGGTGGTGGGTGTCACAAATCCGTCAAGCAAATCTCAAATTCTTACCAGTTCTTACCCATCAGCAGGCGGTAATCGGCAACCGATGTAGTCAAAACTCTCAAAGCTTGGATAGAACGATTACCAGGGAGAGTCAAACGCACGATGTAGATGTATGTGGAGCTGGGAAGGCTTATAATATGGTAGCAAAAAGGGTCAGCAATAATCAATTCAGAGATGCAAAGTTGAATAAACACTCAACGACGGTACTCTGCTGGTCCTAGGCTAGATCGTGCTAGAGACGCGAGCCTAGAACACTAACAAAATCATGGCGCTACACGTAAACAAGGGAGGAGCACACTGTGAATTTTTTTCTCTTTTTTTCCTTTTTTTTGCACTTTTTTCCTCTTTTTTTTGCTCCACAACAATTTTTTTCCGAAAAAGTCTACAAATGGTCTAAAAACTACCTAGCCAGAATTTTCCAGACTTTTTTTGAAACTCGAACTATTTTTCTACTGCGGGTAACACAGAAGTTTGGGAGTCCTTCTCTGTCACGACTTGGAGTATGGCGTGATCTGGAAATCCAAAACAGAGTAATAAAATACTGGACACGGAATAGGACTGGTGGCGGAGATGAATCTGGTGGAACTCGGACTGGTGGCGGAGATGAATCTGGTGGAACTCGGACTGGTGGCGGATATATGTTGTAGGTGGACTCGGATTGGCGGGATGGCGGCGGATATGTGGTGGCGTATATGGACTCGGATTGGCGGTGAATATGTGGCGGTGGTATATGGCAGCGGTAATGAAGTTGGTGCGGTGGTGGTATATGGCAGCACCGATGATGATGATGCGGTGGTGATATATGGCAGCGGCGACGTCACAACCTGTGAACAGAACTCGAAACCCTAAAGGACTAGACACTAAGACCAGCAACTTGACACGACGATGCAACTGCAAATTCAACAAAGCAAATACAGAAAACATTATGCAAAGGCTCAGATTGGTTCGGATAGGATGAACTAACCCTAATTTTTTTTGGCTTTTTCGTTGACTATAGGTATGAAGAACAAACTCGATCTAAACTACGAAAAACTGTAAAATCTCACCGAGCAACCTGGAAATCTGATACCACTTGATAGAGGCAAAGGTGTCCCGATGTTTCGACGAGAAGGTGGCTATCGTTTTCTGTGGGAGTCGACCTTGACGATCCGACTACGAACGTGCGAGACGTCGCGCCATAGCAATTGCTAAACCAACTTCCAAGGGTTATTGACCACGCCGGAGCACGATCAACCTGACCACGAGGGCCTGTTTCCTGCGAGCAAACGAAGAACAAGCAAGAAACTAAGATTGCAATCTGGATATTGCGAATATAAGAGGAAAGCTTTATTAATGAAGGTGGGGTTCTGTGACGCCTTGGTCTGGTCGTTGAACACAAACAAAGTACGCGAAGTTGCAGCTATGGCGAACTTTGAATCTAAACACAACCCATAGTCTAAACGGTGCCCTAAGGGCTGTATATATGGAGGAAGAGGAGGGGAATTTCATGGCCCCTGGGGGAGGGGTTCGAAACCAACCCTATCTCTTGTTTCCCCACACATACGGACTCTAAAAACAACCTATACTCAAGTAGTTCGAAATTACATGGGCCTGGCCCAATAATAAGGTGACGCAGCACCTATAATAGCCTCTGGACGAAATTTATGAAGTGGCATCTTGTATATTTCGTCCAAGGCTTCATGCACTCATTATGGTGGCTTGAAAGTCCTGAAATCATCACTTGTAACTCCGTTCTTGTTCCCTTTGCGCATGCCATCATCTCCATGCTTGGTCTTGCTCCAGTGTTCATCCCTCTTATCCATGCCAGGCCCTTCATTTGTAAGCAAAACATATGTATCCAATTTAGGCAGCATCATATTCTCATGAACATTAGAATCATAACCAAGAAACGAAAGTACTTGATAATTTAATTGGCATGCGCGAGCTCTAGTAATTGGTCCAGTATATGTAGTAGTAGGGGCTGTGGGTGTAACAATGGTATTGATGTCCGCATCACCAACTGGATCGTACACAACCACCAATCTGGTAGTCCGTGGTGTCTCGTGGATATCTATGATACATCTCCAACGTATCTATAATTTTTTTATTGTTCCATGCTATTATATTATCTGTTTTGGATGTTTAATTGGCTTTATTGTACACTTTTATATTATTTTTGGGACTAACCTATTAACCGAAGGCCCAGTGCAAATTGCTGTTTTTTTGTTGCCTATTTCAGTGTTTCGCAGAAAAGGAATATCAAACAGAATCCAAACGGAATGAAACCTTTGGGAGAGTTATTTTTGGAACAAACGCAATCGAGGAGACTTGGAGTGGACGTCAAGCAAGCAACGAGGAAGCCACGAGGCAGGGAGGCGCGCCCAGGGGGTAGGCGCGCCCCCACCCTCATGGGCCCCTCGTGGCTCCACCGACATACTTCTTTCGCCTATATATACTCATGTACCCCGAAAACATCCGAGAGCACCACGAAACCCTATTTCCACCACCGCAACCTTCTGTACCCATGGGATCCCATCTTGGGGCCTTTTCCGGTGCTCCGCCGGAGGGGGAATCGATCACGGAGGGCTTCTACATCAACACCATAGCCTCTCCGATGATGGAGTAGTTTACCATAGACCTTCGGGTCCATAGTTATTAGTTAGATGGCTTCTTCTCTCTCTTTGGATCTCAATACAAAGTTCTCCTCGATCTTCTTGGAGATCTATTCGATGTAATTCTTTTTGAGGTGTGTTTGTCGAGATCCGATGAATTGTGGGTTTATGATCAAGATTATCTATAAACAATATTTGGTTCTTCTCTAAATTCTTATATGTATGATTTGTTATCTTTGCAAGTCTCTTCGAATTATCAGTTTGGTTTGGCCTACTAGATTGATCTTTCTTTGCAATGGGAGAAGTGCTTAGCTTTGGGTTCAATCTTGCGGTGTCCTTTCCCTGTGACAGCAGGGGCAACAAGGCACGTATTTTATTGTTGCCATCGAGGATAAAAAGATGGGGTTTATATCATATTTCTTGAGTTTATCCCTCTACATCATGTCACCTTGCCTAATGTGTTACTCTGTTCTTATGAACTTAATACTCTAGATGCATGCTAGATAGCGGTCGATGTGTGGAGTAATAGTAGTAGATGCATAATCGTTTCAGTCTACTTGTCGCGGACGTGATGCCTATATACATGATCATGCCTAGATATTCTCATAACTTTCCACTTTTCAATCAATTGCTCGACAGTAATTTGTTCACCCACTGTAAATTATGCTATCTTGAGAGAAGCCACTAGTGAAACCTATGGCCCCGGGTCTATCTTCCATCATATTATTTTCCTATCAATTTACTATTTCTTACGTCTTTTATTTTGCAATCTTTACTTTCCAATCTATATCATAAAAATACCAAAAATATTTATCTTATTATCTCTATCAGATCTCACTTTTGCAACTGGCCGTGAAGGGATTGACAACCCCTTTATCGTGTTGGTTGCAAGGTTCTTATTTGTTTGTGTAGGTACGAGGCGACTTGCGTGTAACCTCCCATTGGATTGATACCTTGGTTCTCAAAAACTGAGGGAAATACTTACGCTACTTTGCTGCATCACCCTTTCCTCTTCAAGGGAAAACCAACGCATGCTCAAGAGGTAGCAATCTACACCCAACAAGAGATCACCGTTCCATCGTTGGATACCGCCGACATCGAGCCTCGCGGCCCGCCGGACACTCCTGCCTACTACGCACGAGACGCGTCGAGCTTTTGGTGCGACCTCCGTTTGCTCAAGGTTGTAATCTGCAAAGTGCCCACACCATCAGAAGACTACATGGATTACAAGCTCATTGCCTTGTTCGACATGGGATTAGTCAATCTGGAATCCGGTCGCCATACATGGTTATGGCTAATCATCAATCCTGTTGAGCCTCCATTTCTGTCTAATGCTATAGTGCACAATGGCATCTTTTACACGGTCGACGCATAGATTGGCTGCATATACTGGTAGGCGCGCCCCCACCCTCATTGGCCCCTCGTGGCTCCACCGACCTACTTCTTTCGCCAATATATACTCATGTACCCCCAAAACATCCGAGAGCACCACGAAACCCTATTCCCACCGTCGCAACCTTCTGTACCCATGAGATCCCATCTTGGGGCCTTTTTCGGCGCTCCGCCGGAGGGGGAAGCGATCACGGAGGGCTTCTACATCAACACCATAGCCTCTCCGATGATGTGTGAGTAGTTTACCACAGACCTTCGGGTCCATAGGTATTAGCTAGATGGCTTCTTCTCTCTCTTTGGATCTCAATACAAAGTTCTCCTCGATCTTCTTGGAGATCTATTCGATGTAATTCTTTTTGCGGTGTGTTTCTCGAGATCCGATGAATTGTGGGTTTATGATCAAGATTATCTATAAACAATATTTGGTTCTTCTCTGAATTCTTATATGTATGATTTGTTATCTTTGCAAGTCTCTTCGAATTATCAGTTTGGTTTGGCCTACTAGATTGATCTTTCTTGCAATGGGAGAAGTGCTTAGCTTCAATCTTGCGGTGTCCTTTCCAAGTGACAGCAGGGGCAGCAAGGCAAGTACTGTATTGTTGCCATCGAGGATAAAAAGATGGGGTTTATATAATATTCCTTGAGTTTATCCCTCTACATCATGTCATCTTGCCTAATGCGTTACTCTGTTCTTATGAACTTAATACTCTAGATGCATGCTGGATAGCGGTCGATGTGTGGAGTAATAGTAGTAGATGCAGAATCATTTCGGTCTACTTTGTCGCGGACGTGATGCCTATATACATGATCATGCCTAGATATTCTCATAACTATGCACTTTTCTATCAATTGCTCGACTGTAATTTGTTCACCCACCGTAAATTATGCTATCTTAAGAGAAGCCACTAGTGAAACCTATGGCCCCCAGGTCTATCTTCCATCATATTATTTTCCTATCAATTTACTATTTCTTCCGTCTTTTATTTTGCAATCTTTACTTTCCAATCTATATCGTAAAAATTACCAAAAATATTTTTCTTATTATCTCTATCAGATCTCACTTTTGCAAGTGGCCGTGAAGGGATTGACAACCCCTTTATCGCGTTGGTTGCAAGGTTCTTATTTGTTTGTGTAGGTACGAGGCGACTTGCGTGTAACCTCCTACTGGATTGATACCTTGGTTCTCAAAAACTGAGGGAAATAATTACGCTACTTTGCTGCATCTCCCTTTCCTCTTCAAGGGAAAACCAACGCATGCTCAAGAGCTAGCAAGAAGGATTTCTGGTGCCGTTGCCGGGGAGGCTTACGCCAAGTCAAGTCAAGTCAAGACATACGAAGTACCCATCACAGACTCTTCTCCCTCACATTCAATTATTTGCCATTTGCCTCTCATTTTCCTCTCCCCCACTTCACCTTTGCCGCTTATTCGCCCTCCTTCCGTTCGATCTTGTGTTACCATGTACCTTCCTTTTGCTTGCATCTTCGCTTGCTAAAAGTTTATGGATCCTCATCCACATGCTAATCTCTTTAAGAGATCCAATTATGATGAACCTATTGCTAGTGAGTTGAGTGCACTAGATTATCTTTATGAGGTTTTGCTTGAAATTCGTGAATCTGAAAATTGCGATGAAGTACTTTATGAAGAGATTCACGATAGCTCCTTGACTAAAAAGCATGATCGCAATGATTTTACTATAAATTCTCTTGATGCCAATGATAGAGGCAAAGGTGTCCCGATGTTTCGATGAGATGGTGGCTATCGTTTTCTATGGGAGTCGACCTTGACGATCCGACTACGAACGTGCGAGACGTCGCGCCTTAGCAATAACTAAACCAACTTCTGAGGGTTATTGACCACGCCGGAGCACGATCAACTTGACTAGGAGGGCCTGTTTCCTGCGAGCAAACGAAGAACAAGCAAGAAACTAAGATTGCAATCTGGATATTGCGAATCTAAGAGGAAAGCTTTATTAATGAAGGTGGGGTTCTCTGACGCCTTGGTCTGGTCGTTGAACACAACCGAAGTACGCGAAGTTGCAACTGTGGCGAACTTTCGATCTAAACAAAACCCAAAGTCTAAACGACGCCCTAAGGGCTGTATATATGGAGGAAGAGAAGGGAATTTCGTGGCCCTTGAGGGAGGGGCCCGAAACCAACCCTAACTCTTGTTTCCTCACACATACGGCCTCTAAAAACAGCCTATACTTAAGTATTTCAAAATTACATGGGCCTAGCCCAATAATAAGGTGACGCAGCACCTAGAATAGCCTATGGACGAATACTATGAAGTGGCATCTTGTATATTTCGTCCAAGGCTTCATGCACTCATTATGGTGGCCTCAAAGTCCTGAAATCATCACTTGTAACTCCGTTCTTGTTCCCCTCGCGCATGCCATCATCTCCATGCTTGGTCTTGCTCCAGTGTTCATCCCTCTTATCCATGACAGGCCCTTCATTTGTAAGCAAAACAAATGTATCCAATTTAGGCAGCATCATATTCTCATGAACATTAGAATCATTACCAAGAAACGAAAGTACCTGATAATTCAATTGGCGTGCGCGAGCTCTAGTAATTGGTCCAGTATGTATAGCAGCAGGGGCTGTGGGTGTAACAATGGTATTGATGTCCTCATCATCCTCCCCTTCTTGAAATGAAGTCGCCCTCGACGGAAGCTCATCTTCCTCACCCAAATAAGGCTTCAAATCTGCAATGTTAAAAGTGGGACTAACCCCAAATTCTGCAGGCAACTCAAGTTTATATGCATTATCATTTATTTTCTCTAACACCTTAAAAGGACCATCAACACGTGGCATTAGCTTTGATTTGCGCAAATTAGGAAATCTATCCTCACGCCAATGTAACCAAACAAGATCTCCAGGTGCAAACACAACATGTTTTCTACCGTTATCTCCAGCAATTTTATATTTAGCATTCATACGCTCAATGTTTTCCTTAGTTAAATCATGCATTTTTAAAATCAATTCAGCACGTTCTTTAGCATCAAAATTAACCTTCTCCGAAGATGGAAGAGGCAACAAATCAATAGGTGCACGAGGTAGGAAATCATAAACAATTTCAAAAGGGCACATCTTAGTAGTAGAATGCAATGAACGATTATAAGCAAATTCAATATGAGGCAAGCATTCTTCCCACATTTTCTTATATTCTTCAAAACAGCCCTAAGCATAGTAGACAATGTTCTATTGACTACTTCAGTTTGTCCATCAGTTTGGGGTGACAAGTAGTACTAAAAAGCAGTTTAGTCCCCAACTTAGCCCATAAACATCTCCAGAAGTGGCTAAGAAATTTAGTATCACGATCTGAAACAATAGTATTTGGCACACCATGCAAGCGAATAATTTCACAAAAGAACAAATCAGCAACATTAACAGCACCATCGCTTTTATGACATGGTATAAAATGTGCCATTTTCGAGAATCTATCCACGACAACAAATATGCTTTGTTCGAGGTAAACCTAAACAAAGTCCATAGATATATCCTCCCAAGGAACACTAGGTACAGGCAAAGGCATATATAAACCATGAGGATTGAGTCGTGACTTAGCTTTTTGACATGTAGTGCAGCGAGCAACAAAACGCTCAACATCCCGTCTCATCTTTGGCCAAAAGAAATGTGTAGCAAGTACGTCCTCCGTCTTCTTCACGCCAAAGTGTCCCGTTAATCCTCCTCCATGCGCCTCCTGCAACAACAAAAGACTAACAGAGCTAGCTGGAATGCATAGCTTGTTAGCACGGAACACAAAGCCATCATTAATAACGAACTTGTGCCATGTTCTTCCTTCTTTACAATTCTGCATTACATCTTTAAAATCAGCATCATGCACATATTGATCTTTGATGGTCTCCAAACCAAATATTTTGAAGTCAAGTTGTGAAAGCATAGTATAGCGACGAGACAATGCATCAGCAATAACATTTTCTTTACCCTTCTTGTGTTTAATGACATAAGGGAAAGTCTCAATGAATTCAACCCATTTAGCATGTCTACGATTCAGTTTAGCTTGACTTTTCATATATCTTAGAGATTCATGATCAGAATGTATAACAAATTCTTTGGGCCATAAATAATGTTGCCATGTTTCTAAAGTTCGAACAAGAGCATATAATTCTTTATCATAAGTAGAATAATTCAGACACGGCCCACTCAATTTTTCAAAAAAGTATGCAACAGGTTTGCCATCTTGTAATAACACACCTCCTAATCCAATTCCACTAGCATCACATTCAAGCTCAAAAGTCTTATTAAAATCAGGAAGTTGGAGTAAAGGAGCATGTGTCAACTTACCTTTCAATACCGTGAAGGCTTCTTCCTGTGTAGTACCCCAAACAAAAGGCACATCCTTCTTTGTAAGCTCATTTAGAGGTGGAGCAATGGTGCTGAAATCTCTCACAAAACGCCTATAGAATCCAGCGAGGCCAAGAAAACTCCTCACTTGTGTGACCGTTTTGGGCTGCAGCCAACTCTCAATCTTGGCTTTATCAACTTCAATTCCCTGTGGAGTAACAACATAGCCAAGAAAAGATACTCGGTCGGTGCAGAAGGTGCACTTCCCAAGGTTACCAAACAAACGTGCATCACGTAGAGCAAAAAAAACAGCACGTAAATGTTCCAAATGTTCCTCCAAAGATTTGCTATAAATCAGTATATCATCAAAATAGACTACCACAAATCGTCCAATGAAAGCACGTAAAACTTCGTTCATTACTCTCATGAAAGTACTAGGTGCATTAGTTAACCCAAAAGGCATGACTAACCACTCATATAAACCAAACTTAGTTTTAAATGTTGTTTTCCATTCATCTCCCAATTTCATACGAATTTGATGGTATCCACTACGCAAATCAACTTTGGAGAATATTGTAGAGCCACTCAATTCATCAAGCATATCATCTAGCCTAGGAATAGGATGACGATAACGAATAGTAATATTATTAATGCCTCTACAATCAACACACATACGTGACGTACCATCCTTTTTAGGCACTAGTATAATAGGAACAACACAAGGACTAAGAGATTCGCGTATATAACCTTTGTCGAGCAGCTCCTGTACTTGACGCATAATCTCCTTCGTCTCCTCTGGATTGGTACGGTATGGTGCACGGTTGGGTAGCGATGCATCGGGAACTAAGTCAATTTAATGCTCAATCCCTCAATAGGTGGTAATCCCGGTGGCACGTCTTGTGGGAAGACGTCAGAAAACTCCTGCAAAATGTTAGTGACAGCAGGGGGCAAAGAGGAAGGCACGTCCTCGAATGAAAATAATGCCTCTTTGCACACAAAAGCATAGCAAACAGATTTGCTAAAATCTAGCTCATCAATATCAGATTTTGTGGCAAGTAAACATGCACTTTTAGATTTAATTTCAGAAGCAACACTAGATGGTTTATTATTAGGTTTCATTTGTTGCTCAAATTCTTTTGCCACAATCTAATTTTCACTCTTATTTTTCTCCTGTTTTGCTTTATTAGCTCTATTAATATCATCTTTCAAAATGGATTCAGGAGTCATAGGAAGCAAAGTAATATGGCTATCCTTATGAACAAGAGTATACTGATTATTTCTACCAGGGTGTACAGAATTTTTATCGAATTGCCATGGTCTACCAAGTAATAAGGAACATGCTTGCATGGGTACCACATCACAATCAACATAATCAGCATAGGTAGAGATACTGAAATGCACACGAACAGTACATGTTACCTTAACCTTGCCGTTGTTGTTGAATAATTGGATGTAGTAAGGATGTGGATGTGCTCTTGTGGTGAGAGATAGCTTCTCCACCATCTCCATGCTAGCCAAGTTGTTGCAGCTCCCTCCATCTATGATGACGCGAACAGAATGTTCCTTCACAACTCCCTTTGTATGGAACAAATTATGCCTCTGATTTTGCTCAGCTTGTGTGACCTGCACACTCAAAACACGTTGAGCAACTAAACATTCATACCTGTCAGCATCTTCAGGAGCCATGTATTGCGTCTCATGATCAGAATCATCTCCACCGTGTTTTTCACGTGTAATAAGAGCCAAAGTCTCCTCGTCATAGTCACTAGCGGACTCATACGCACCATCCTCGGTAGCAATCATCACACGTTGAGATTTGCATTCTCTCGCAAAATGTCCTCTTCCCTTACAATGACGACAAATAATATCACTTGTGTGCCCTATTGATGCCATGGAAGAAGAAGAACTCTGTGCAGGCCCAGTAGGTATGCTCTTGGCAGATAGTGGTGGTTGTGCCAGCTTTCTTGTATCATGGTTGGAGGTGGCACCTGATGGAGGTGATGGTGCAGTGGAAGTAGAGGATGCACGTGGTGTCCATGATGAAGGTCGACCTGCAGAAAAGTTAGTCCGCACCAATGCCTGTCGATCCTGCACTTCACGTTCAACTTTACAAGCAAGATGGAATAAACGAGTGATATTATTATAATCCTTATACTCTAGAATGGTCTGATTCTCTCTATTTAATCCACCCATAAAACGTGCAAGCATAGCTTCATTCTCCTCAACAATACCACATCTAATCATGCCAGTTTGTAATTCCTGATAATATTCTTCTACAGAATTTTTTCCTTGTCTTAAGCGCTGCAGTTTTTGAAGTAATTCACGTCGATAATATGGTGGAACCCAACGAGAACGCATAGCAGTTTTCAAAGCAGCCCAAGTAGCTGGAATAGGATATAATCCACAATGTTCACACCACCAAACACATGCAAAACTAGTGAAAGCACAAACAGCAGCAGGAACACGTCTCTCCTCGGGATATTGTAAACATGTAAAATGTTGTTCAGTTTCTAACTCCCAAGTAAGATATATATCAGGAACATATCTACCCTCAAATGGTGGAATATTCAATTTCAGTTTAGGAAGATGGTCATGATCTCGTACCTCATGTGGTGGTGCATCCCTACCGTTGCGATGATATGCATGAGGACGACCTGGTGCTGGTGGTGCTGGTGGTTGCACGTAGTTCTGATTTTGATCAACCTCATCCTCGTAATGGTCCTCCACCTCTCCAGTAGTAGCAAGAGCTACAGAAGCATGAACACCAGGTACAGCAGCTGCAGAAGTTTGACTATCCTCAAGAGGAACACGCTTCGCTCGTCCGAACTGATTCAGAAGGGGGCGTTGTTGTTGTCGTTGTAGAGGTGCGATAGGTGCAGCCGGCGGTGGTGGTGGAAAACGCGAAAGCAATCCAGCAAACTTGTTATCGAGCTTTGTTTCAAACGTCTTCTCCGTGCCATCTATCTTCTCCATGGCCACTTCAAATCTGTTTAGCACATCTTGCACCTGTCTACTCATCATTTGCTGAAACTTATCATGAAGCTCCTTGTTCGTCAAGTTCTCCCAGTCAGTCTCGTCGGCTTGTGATCCTGGCATGGTTAGCAGCAATAGAAACACACAAGAATATGATCCTACAGACTACTAACAAGTGGTGGTGGTGGCGGGTGTCACAAATCCGTCAAGCAAATCTCAAATTCTTACCAGTTCTTACCCAGCAGTAGGCGGTGATCGGCAACCGATGTAGTCAAAACTCTCAAAGCTTGGATAGAGCGATTACCAGGGAGAGCCAAACGCACGATGTAGATGTATGTGGGGCTGGGAAGGCTTATAATATGGTAGCAAAAAAGGTCAGCAATAATCAATTCAGAGATGCAAAGTTGAATAAACGCTCAATGACGGTACTGTGCTGGTCCTAGGCTAGACGCGAGCCTAGAACACTAACAAAATCACGGCGCTGCACGTAAACAAGGGAAAAGCACACTCTGGAAAAAAAATCGCTCTGTTTTTTTTTGCGCTCTTTTTTTTGCGAAAAATCACTATAATGGCGAGTGTCTCAAAACTCTTCCCCGGTCAAACTGACAGGATGGGTACGAAATTTTTTTGACTATTTTTTTCGGAAATCAGGGCAGCGACGATGAAAAAGTGCGACAAAAAATCACTACGATGGCGAGTGTCTCAAAAGACTCAGAAAAGCCTAAAAATAGGATAGGGAAAACATATTTTTGGTCGCCGAAATTTTGGCCTAAAAACTGCCCGGGGGTCTCCAGACTTTTTTTCGAGACCTACTCAGGCAAGGAAACACGAAACAGAAAATAGATGGATCTCGAAAACAAACCTAATATGAAAAGAACTCGGATTGGTGGTGGATATATGGTGGTAGGATATGGCAGCGGTGGTGGTATATGGATACGGATCGATGGTGCTATATGGATACGGATCGATGGTGGTATATGGATACGGATCGGTGGTGGTATATGGATACGGATTCAGAGCGGTGGCGGATAAGCAGTGGTGGTAGATGGCAAGGCGATGATGATGGTCCGGCGGCGGCGTGACAACTTATGACCAGAACTCGAAACTCTAAAAGACTAGACTCTAAGACCAGCAACTTAACACGACGATGCAACCGCTAATTCAACAAAGCAAAAACCCTAAAAAGATTATGCAAAGGCTCAGATTGGTTCGGATATGATGAACTAACCCTAATTTTTTTGTGGCTTTTTCGTGGACTGTAGGTATGAAGAACAGACTTGATCTAAACTACGAAAAACTGTAAAATCTCACCGAGCAACCTGGAAATCTGATACCACTTGATAGAGGCAAAGGTGTCCTGATGTTTCGATGAGATGGTGGCTATCGTTTTCTGTGGGAGTCGACCTTGACGATCCGACTATGAACGTGCGAGACGTCGCGCCTTAGCAATCGCTAAACCAACTTCCGAGGGTTATGGACCACTCCGGAGCACGATCAAGCTGACCACGAGGGCCTGTTTCATGCGAGCAAACGAAGAACAAGCAAGAAACTAAGATTGCAATCTGGATATTGCGAATATAAGAGGAAAGCTTTATTAATGAAGGTGGGGTTCTGTGACGCCTTGGTCTGGTCGTTGAAGACAAACGAAGTACGTGAGGTTGCAACTATGGCGAACTTTTGATCTAAACAAAACCCAAAGTCTAAACGACGCCCTAAGGGCTGTATATATGGAGGAAGAGGAGGAATTTCGTGGTCCCTTGAGGGAGGGGTCCGAAACCAACCCTAACTCTTGTTTCCCCACACATACGGGCTCTAAAAACAACCTATACTTAAGTATTTCGAAATTACATGGGCCTGGCCCAATAATAAGGTGACGCAGCACCTAGAATAGCCTATGGACGAATATTATGAAGTGGCATCTTGTATATTTCGTCCAAGGCTTCATGCACTCATTATGGTGGCCTCAAAGTCCTGAAATCATCACTTGTAACTCCGTTCTTGTTCCCCTCGCGCATGCCATCATCTCCATGCTTGGTCTTGCTCCAGTGTTCATCCCTCTTATCCATGATAGGCCCTTCATTTGTAAGCAAAACAAATATATCCAATTTAGGCAGCATCATATTCTCATGAACATTAGAATCATTACCAAGAAACGGAAGTACCTGATAATTTAATTGGCGTGCGCGAGCTCTAGTAATTGGTCCAGTATGTATAGCAGCAGGGGCTGTGGGTGTAACAATGGTATTGATGTCCTCATCAGCCAATTGTGCTAATCATATGCAAAACCGTAAGCTTGGGGATGCTAGTTTTGCTATATCTGCTACTTGTTGCAATGATCATGATTGGGGTGATTCTTCTTATGATCTTGAAAATTTTATTTAAGCCCCATGATAAATATGAGATTGATAATAGTGTTTGCAATAATATTGAAAGTGGATTTGGAAGAGTGTCAACTTTAGATCCCACATATTTGTAGAATGTTGAATCTTATGGTATTTTTGATAAAAGTGGGTTTGGAGAGGTCATGACTTTAGTTAATGATAATCCCACTATTTTGGAAGAGTGTCAACTTTGCATGCATGTGGATCGTGTTGAGAATATGTTATGTGATAGCTATTTTGTTGATTTTTCCTATGATCCTACATATATTATTATGAGAGAGGAAAATATGGTTGTAGAAATCTTTATCTTTCTAAATTACCTCTCGTCATGTTGTGATTGCTATTGTTTCTTTCCACTTCCTTGCATATGCTAGTTTTTGCTTGTCTTGATAATTTGTTTGCCTATAAGATGCCTATGCATAGGAATTATGTTAGACTTAGATGTGTTTTGTCACGTGTTTTATGATGCTCTCTTTGTGCTTCAATTCTTGTCTTTCATGTGAGCATCATTAAAATTATATATGCCTAGCTAGGGGCGTTAAACGATAACGCTTGTTGGGAGGCAACCCAATTTTATTTTTGTTCCTTGCTTTTTGTTTCTGTTTAGTAATAAATAATTCATCTAGCCTCTCTTTGGATGTGTTTTTATGTTTTAATTAGTGTTTATGCCAAGTAGAACCAATATGATCTTCTTGGGTGAAAGTTGTTTAATCTTGCTGAAAAAGACAGAAACTTTACGCTCACTAAAATAAT
Organism: Triticum aestivum; assembly: GCF_018294505.1. Lineage (NCBI taxonomy): Eukaryota > Viridiplantae > Streptophyta > Magnoliopsida > Poales > Poaceae > Triticum > Triticum aestivum. The sequence goes on along the minus strand of NC_057811.1, from coordinate 234,672,623 downwards.
TGTTGAAATTCACCAGAACGTGATAAAATACCAATTCTTTTTGCAGTAGATCAATATACAAATTTTCCAGGTTGTCCTAGTTTTTCAGAATTTGTGGAGTTCCAGAAGTATCGGAACAAATCTGATTGCTACAGACTGTTCTGTTTTTGACAAATTCTGTTTTTGTGTGTTGTTTGTTTATTTTAATTAATCTATGGCTAGTATCGGGGGGTATGAACCATAGAGAAGTTGGAATACAGTAGGTTTAACACAAATATAAATAAAGAATGAGTTCATTACAGTACCTTATTGTGGTGGTTTGTTTAATTTCGTTAACGGAGCTCATGAGATTTTCTGTTGAGTTTTGTGTTGTGAAGTTTTCAAGTTTTTGGGTAAAGATTTGATGGATTATGGAATAAGGAGTGGCAAGAGCCTAAGCTTGGGGATGCCCAAGGCACCCCAAGGTAAAATTCAAGGACAACCAAAAGCCTAAGCTTGGGGATGCCCCGGAAGGCATCCCCACTTTCGTCTTCGTCTATTGGTAACTTGAGGATATATTTTTATTCACCACATGATATGTGTTTTGCTTGGAGTGTCTTGTATGAGTTGAGTCTTTTCTTTTTAGTTTACCACAATCATCCTTGTTGTACACACCTTTTGAGAGAGCCACACATGAATCAGAATTTATTAGAATATTCTAGTGCTTCACTTATATCTTTTGAGCTAGATAATTTTGCTCTAGTGCTTCACTTATATCTTTTAGAGCATGGTGGTGGTTTTATTTTATAGAAATTATTGATCTCTCATGCTTCACTTATATCATTTTGAGAGTCCTTTAGAACAGCATGGTAATTTGCTTTGGCTTTAAAATTAGTCCTAATATGATAGGCATCCAAGATGGTTATAATAAAAACTTTCATAAAAAGTGCATTGAATACTATGAGAAGTTTGATACTTGATGATTGTTTTGAGATATGAAGATGGTGATATTAGAGTCATGCTAGTTGAGTAGTTGTGAATTTGAGAAATACTTGTGTTGAAGTTTGCAAGTCCCGTAGCATGCATGTATGGTAAACGTTGTGTGACAAATTTGAAACATGAGGTGTTCTTTGATTGTCATCCTTATGAGTGGCGGTCGGGGACGAGCGATGGTCTTTTCCTACCAATCTATCCCCCTAGGAGCATGCGCATAATGCTTGGTTTTTCATGACTTGTAGATTTTTGCAATAAGTATGTGAGTTCTTTATGACTAATGTTGAGTCCATGGATTATACGCACTCTCACCTTTCCATCATTGCTAGCCTCTTCGGTACCATGCATTGCCCTTTCTCACCTTGAGAGTTGGTGCAAACTTCGCCGGTGCATCCAAACCCCGTGAAACGATACGCTGTATCACACATAAACCTCCTTATATCGTCCTCAAAACAGCCACCATACCTACCTATTATGGCATTTCCATAGCCATTCCGAGATATATTGCCATGCAACTTTCCACCGTTTCATTTGTTATGACACGCTTCGTCATTGTCATATTGCCTTGCATGATCATGTAGTTGACATCGTATATGTGGCAAAGCCACCATGCATAATTTATCATACATGTCACTCTTGATTCATTGCCCATCCCGGTACACCACCGGCGGCATTCATATAGAGTCATATTTTGTTCTAGTATCAAGTTGTAATCATTGAGTTGTAAATAAATAGAAGTGTGATGATCATCATTAATAGAGCATTGTCCCAAATAAAAATAAATAAAAAAGAAAGGCCAAATAAAAAAGGAAAAAAAAAGGAAGGCCCAAAAAAAAGAAATAAAAAGGGACAATGCTACTATCCTTTTTTCCACACTTGTGCTTCAAAGTAGCACCATGATCTTTATGATAGAGAGTCTCTTATTTGCAACTTTCATATACTAGTGGGAATTTTTCATTATAAGAACTTGGCTTGTATATTCCAACAATGGGCTCCCTCAAATGCCCTAGGTCTTCATGAGCAAGCAAGTTGGATGCACACCCACTTAGTTTCTTTTGTTGAGCTTTCATACATTTATAGCTCTAGTGCATCTGTTGCATGGCAATCCCTACTCCTTGCATTGACATCAATTGATGGGCATCTCCCTAGCCCGTTGATTAGCCGCGTCAATGTGAGACTTTATCCCTTTTTGTCTTCTCCACACAACCCCCATCATTATATTCTATTCCACCCATAGTGCTATGTCCATGGCTCACGCTCATGTATTGCGTGAAAGTTGAAAAAAGTTTGAGATTACTAAAGTATGAAACAATTGCTTGGCTTGTCATCAGGGTTGTGCATGATGAGAGCATTTTTGTGTGACGAAAATGAAGCATAGCCAAACTATATGATTTTGTAGGGATAAGCTTTCTTTGGCCATCTTATTTTGAGAAGACATAATTGCTTAGTTAGTATGCTTGAAGTATTATTATTGTTATGTCAATATTAAACTTTTATCTTGAATCTTTCGGATCTGAACATTCATGCCATAATAAAGAGAATTACTTATAAAATTATGTTAGGTAGCATTCCACATCAAAAATTCTGTTTTTGTCATTTACCTACTCGAGGACGAGCAGGAATTAAGCTTGGGGATGCTTAATACGTCTCCAACGTATCTATAATTTTTGATTGTTCCATGCTATTATATTATCTGTTTTGGATGTTTAATGGGCTTTATTATACACTTTTATATTGTTCCGTGCAAATTGCTGTTTTTTGCCCATTTCAGTGTTTCGCAGAAAAGGAATATCAAACGAAATCCAAACGGAATGAAACCTTCGGGAGAGTTATTTTTGGAACAAACGCAATCCAGGAGACTTGGAGTGGCCGTCAAGCAAGCAACGAGGAAGCCATGAGGCAGGGAGGCGCGCCCAGGGGGTAGGCGCGCCCCCACCCTCATGGGCCCCTCGTGGCTCCACCGACATACTTCTTTCGCCTATATATACTCATGTACCCCGAAAACATCCGAGAGCACCACGAAACCCTATTTCCACCGCCGCAACCTTCTGTACCCATGGGATCCCATCTTGGGGCCTTTTCCGGTGCTCCGCCGGAGGGGGAATCGATCACGGAGGGCTTCTACATCAACACCATAGCCTCTCCGATGATGGAGTAGTTTACCATAGACCTTCGGGTCCATAGTTATTAGTTAGATGGCTTCTTCTCTCTCTTTGGATCTCAATACAAAGTTCTCCTCGATCTTCTTGGAGATCTATTCGATGTAATTCTTTTTGAGGTGTGTTTGTCGAGATCCGATGAATTGTGGGTTTATGATCAAGATTATCTATAAACAATATTTGGTTCTTCTCTAAATTCTTATATGTATGATTTGTTATCTTTGCAAGTCTCTTCGAATTATCAGTTTGGTTTGGCCTACTAGATTGATCTTTCTTTGCAATGGGAGAAGTGCTTAGCTTTGGGTTCAATCTTGCGGTGTCCTTTCCCTGTGACAGCAGGGGCAACAAGGCACGTATTTTATTGTTGCCATCGAGGATAAAAAGATGGGGGTTATATCATATTTCTTGAGTTTATCCCTCTACATCATGTCATCTTGCCTAATATGTTACTCTGTTCTTATGAACTTAATACTCTAGATGCATGCTAGATAGCGGTCGATGTGTGGAGTAATAGTAGTAGATGCATAATCGTTTCAGTCTACTTGTCGCGGACGTGATGCCTATATACATGATCATGCCTAGATATTCTCATAACTTTCCACTTTTCAATCAATTGCTCGACAGTAATTTGTTCACCCACTGTAAATTATGCTATCTTGAGAGAAGCCACTAGTGAAACCTATGGCCCCGGGTCTATCTTCCATCATATTATTTTCCTATCAATTTACTATTTCTTACGTCTTTTATTTTGCAATCTTTACTTTCCAATCTATATCATAAAAATACCAAAAATATTTATCTTATTATCTCTATCAGATCTCACTTTTGCAACTGGCCGTGAAGGGATTGACAACCCCTTTATCGTGTTGGTTGCAAGGTTCTTATTTGTTTGTGTAGGTACGAGGCGACTTGCGTGTAACCTCCCATTGGATTGATACCTTGGTTCTCAAAAACTGAGGGAAATACTTACGCTACTTTGCTGCATCACCCTTTCCTCTTCAAGGGAAAACCAACGCATGCTCAAGAGGTAGCAATCTACACCCAACAAGAGATCACCGTTCCATCGTTGGATACCGCCGACATCGAGCCTCGCGGCCCGCCGGACACTCCTGCCTACTACGCACGAGACGCGTCGAGCTTTTGGTGCGACCTCCGTTTGCTGAAGGTTGTAATCTGCAAAGTGCCCACACCATCAGAAGACTACATGGATTACAAGCTCATTGCCTTGTTCGACATGGGATTAGTCAATCTGGAATCCGGTCGCCATACATGGTTATGGCTAATCATCAATCCTGTTGAGCCTCCATTTCTGTCTAATGCTATAGTGCACGATGGCATCTTTTACACGGTCGACGCACAGATTGGCTGCATATACTGGTGGAATCTATCGTCGTGTAATTGTTCTATCTCATATCATCTTTACGTTATGAATACGATTGCCTATTGATTGTTAGAAATTTAGATAGTATGTCTATAACCACATCATTGCTATATGTTCCTCTCATTTCCTAGATTTTTATGACCACACATGTTATTGTTAGAGTTGATATGAGAACAATTGGCATCTAATGATTGTTAGAATACATATTATGAGTATAACCTCACGATTGGTATATGTTACTCTCATTTCCAAGGTTTTTATAACAATGCATGTTATAGTTAGAGTTGATATGACAACAGTAGTAACTGCTGTCGTATTCGGGGCTCCGGAGACCCTTGGTAGATTTGAACTATGGGGTGCGTGCAAAGAAGTCAATCTCCCCAGTCTGCCAACTCGACGATTCCACGACCTAGCTCGATGAGCTGGAATGGAAAGGGACACAACAGTTTACCCAGGTTCGGGCCACCTTGCAGTGTAATACCCTACTCCTGCTTTGTGTGGATTAACCTCTAGACGGGGTGAGGATGAACTGGTACGTGGGAAGAACAACCTCAAGAGGTGTGTCCTTGTGTTGGTGTGAGCTGGTGTGGGTGCGGATGACCTCTCCTTCCCCATGGTGGTGGCTAGGCTATATATATAGTGGCCTTGGTCCTCTTCCCCCAAAATGAAGGCGGGAAGGGATCCCACAACGACCAAGTTGGAAGGGAGACAACTAGTACATCTTATCTTGACGAAAGGTGGTCTTCACCTGCAACGCTTCTAGTCGTGGTCGGCTCGGCAATGATGATAGAGGCAAAGGTGTCCCGTCTGTCGATGAGATGATGGCTATCGCTTTGGTGGAAGTCGACTTTGACGATCCGACTACGAACGTGCGATGACGTCGCGCCTTAGCAATCGCTAAACCAACTCCGAGAGGTTATTGACCACGCCGGAGCACGATCAACCTGACCACGAGGGTCTGTTTCCTGCGAGCAAACGAAGAACAAGCAAGAAACTGAGATTGCAATCTGGATATTGCGAATATAAGATGAAAGCTTTATTGATCAAGGTGGGGTTCTGTGACGCCTTTGTCTGGTCGTTGAACACAAACAAAGTACGCGAAGTTGCAGCTATGGCGAACTTTTAATCTAAACAAAACCCAAAGTCTAAACGACTCCCTAAGGGCTGTATATATGGAGGAAGAGGGGGGAATTTCGTGGCCCTTGGGGAAGGGGTCCGAGACCAACCCTATCTCTTGTTTCCCCACACATACGGACTCTAAAAACAGCCTATACTCAAGTATTTCGAAATTACATGGGCCTGGCCCAATAATAAGGTGACGCAACACCTAGAATAGCCTCTGGACGAAAGTTATGAAGTAGCATCTTGTATATTTCGTCCAAGGCTTCATGCACGCATTATGGTGGCTTCAACGTCCTGAAATCATCACTTGTAACTCCGTTCTTGTTCCCCATGCGCATGCCATCATCTCCATGCTTGTTCTTGCTCCAATGTTCATCCTTCTCAAAGCTAGGCCCTTCATTTGTAAGCAAAACAAATGTATCCAATTTAGGCAGCATCATATTCTCATGAACATTAGAATCATTACCAAGAAACGAAAGTACCTGGTAATTTAATTGGCGTGCGCGAGCTCTAGTAATTGGTCCAGTATGTATAGCAGCAGGGGCTGTGGGTGTAACAATGGTATTGATGTCCTCATCATCCTCCCCTTCTTGAAATGAAGTCGTCCTCGACGGAAGCTCATCTCCCTCACCCAAATAAGGCTTCAAATCTGCAATGTTAAAAGTGGGACTAACCCCAAAATCTGCACGCAGCTCAAGTTTATATGCATTATCATTCATTTTCTCTAACACCTTAAAAGGACCATCAGCACGTGGCATTAGCTTTGATTTGCGCAAATTAGGAAATCTATCCTTACGCAAATGTAACCAAACAAGATCTCCAGGTGCAAACACAACATGTTTTCTACCCTTATCTCCAGCAAGTTTATATTTAGCATTCATACGCTCAATGTTTTCCTTAGTTAACTCATGCATTTTTAAGATCAATTCAGCATGTTGTTTAGCATCAAAATTAACCTTCTCCGAAGATGGAAGAGGCAACAAATCAATAGGTGCACGAGGTAGGAAACCATACACAATTTCAAAAGGGCACATCTTAGTAGTAGAATGCAAGGAACGATTATAAGCAAACTCAATATGAGGCAAGCATTCTTCCCACATTTTCTTATTATTCTTCAAAACAGCCCTAAGCATAGTAGACAATGTTCTATTGACTACTTCAGTTTGTTCATCAGTTTGGGGGTGACAAGTAGTACTAAAAAGCAGTTTAGTCCCCAACTTAGCCCATAAACATCTCCAAAAGTGGCTAAGAAATTTAGTATCACGATCTGAAACAATAGTATTTGGCACACCATGCAAACGAATAATTTCACGGAAGAACAAATCAGCAACATGAACAGCATCATCGCTTTTATGACATGGTATAAAGTGTGCCATTTTTTAGAATCTATCCACGACAACAAATATGCTATCTCTCCCCTTCTTTGTTCGAGGTAAACCTAAAACAAAGTCCATAGATATATCCTCCCAAGGAACACTGGGTACAGGCAAAGGCATATGTAAACCATGAGGATTGAGTCGTGACTTAGCTTTTTGACATGTAGTGCAGCGAGCAACAAAACGCTCAACATCCCGTCTCATCTTTGGCCAAAAGAAATGTGTAGCAAGTACGTCCTCCATCTTCTTCACGCCAAAGTGTCCCATTAATCCTCCTCCATGCGCCTCCTGCAACAACAAAAGACGAAGAGAGCTAGCTGGAATGCATAGCTTGTTAGCACGGAACACAAATCCATCATTAACGACAAACTTGTTCTAGGTTCTTCCTTCTTTACAATTCTGCAAAACATCTTTAAAATCAGCATCATGCACATATTGATCTTTGATGGTCTCCAAACCAAATATTTTGAAGTCAAGTTGTGATAGCATAGTATAGCGACGAGACAATGCATCAGCAATAACAATTTCTTTACCCTTCTTGTGTTTAATGACATAAGGGAAAGTTTCAATGAATTCAACCCATTTAGCATGTCTACGATTCAGTTTAGCTTGACTTTTAATATGTTTCAAAGATGCATGATCAGAATGTATAACAAATTCTTTGGGCCATAAATAATGTTGCCATGTTTCTGAAGTCCGAACAAGAGCATATAGTTCTTTATCATAAGTAGAATAATTCAGACTAGGCCCACTCAATTTTTCAGAAAAGTATGCAACAGGTTTACCATCTTGTAATAACACACCTCCTAATCCAATTCCACTAGCATCACATTCAAGCTCAAAAGTCTTATTAAAATCAGGAAGTTGGAGTAAAGGAGCATGTGTCAACTTATCTTTCAATACCGTGAAGGCTTCTTCCTGTGCGGTACCGCAAACGAAAGGCACATCCTTCTTTGCAAGCTCGTTGAGAGGTGCAGCAATGGTGCTGAAATCTCTCACAAAACGCCTATAGAAACCAGCGAGGCCAAGGAAACTCCTCACTTGTGTGACCGTTTTGGGCTGCGGCCAACTCTCAATAGCTTCAATCTTGGCTTTATCAACTTCAATTCCCTGTGGAGTAACAACATAGCCAAGAAAAGATACTCGGTCGGTGCAAAAGGTGCACTTCCCAAGGTTACCAAACAAACGTCCAACACGTAGAGCAATAAAAACAGCACGTAAATGTTCCAAATGTTCTTCCAAAGATTTGCTATAAATCAATATATCATCAAAATAGACTACCACAAATCGTCCAATAAAAGCACGTAAAACTTCGTTCATTAGTCTCATGAAAGTAGTAGGTGCATTAGTTAACCCAAAAGGCATGACTAACCACTCATATAAACCAAACTTAGTTTTAAATGCTGTTTTTCATTCATCTCCCAGTTTCATACGAATTTGATGGTATCCACTACGCAAATCAACTTTGGAAAATATTGTAGAGCCACTCAATTCATCAAGCATATCATCTAGCCTAGGAATAGGATGACGATAACGAATAGTAATGTTATTAATGCCTCTACAATCAACACACATACGCGATGTACCATCCTTTTTAGGCACAAGTATAATAGGAACAACACAAGGACTAAGAGATTCGCGTATATAACCTTTGTCGAGCAACTCCTGTACTTGACGCATAATCTCCTTCGTCTCCTCTAGATTCGTACAGTATGGTGCACGGTTGGGTAGCGATGCACCGGGAATTAAGTCAATTTGATGCTCAATCCCTCGAATAGGTGGTTATCCCGGTGGCACGTCTAGTGGAAAGACGTCAGCGAACTCCTGCAAATGTTAGTGACAGCAGGGGGCAAAGAGGAAGGCACGTCCTCGAATGAAAATAATGCCTCTTTGCACACAAAAGCATAGCAAACAGATTTGTTGAAATCTAGCTCATCAATATCAGATTTTGTGGCAAGTAAACATGCACTTTTCAATTTAATTTCAGAAACAACACTAGATAGTTTATTATTAGGTTTCATTTGTTGCTCAAATTCTTTTGCCACAATCTGATTTTCACTCTTATTTTTCTCCTGTTTTGCTTTATTAGCTCTATTAATGTCATCTTTCAAAATGGAATCAGGAGTCATAGGAAGCAAAGTAATATTTTTATCCTTATGAACAAGAGTATACTGATTGTTTCTACCATGGTGTACAGAATTTTTATCAAATTGCCATGGTCTACCAAGTAATAAGGAACATGCTTGCATGGGTACCACATCACAATCAACATAATCAGCATATGTAGAGATACTAAAATGCACACGAACAGTACGTGTTACCTTAACCTTGCCGATGTTGTTGAACCATTGGATGTAGTAAGGATGTGGATGTGGTCTTGTGGTGAGAGATTGTTTCTCCACCATCTCCATGCTAGCCAAGTTGTTACAGCTCCCTCCATCTATGATGACGCAAACAGAACGTTCCTTCACAACTCCCTTTGTATGGAACAAATTATGCCTCTGATTTTGCTCTGCTTGTGTGACCTGCACACTCAAAACACGTTGAGCAACCAAACATTCATACCTGTCAGCGTCTTCAGGAGCCATGTATTGGGTCTCATTTTCAGAATCATCTCCACCATGTTCTTCGTGTGTAATAAGAGCCAAAGTCTCCTCATCATAGTCACTAGCGGACTCATACCCACCATCCTCAGTAGCAATCATTACACGCTGAGATTTGCATTCTCGCGCATAATGTCCTCTTCCCTTACAATGACGACAAATAATATCACTTGTGTGCCCTGTTGATGCCATGGAAGAAGAAGAGCTCTGTGCAGGCCCGACAGGTGCGCTCTTGGCAGATAGTGGTGGTTGTGCCTGCTTTCTTGTATCACGGCTGGAGGTGGAACCTGATGGAGGTGCTGGTGCAGTGGAAGTAGAAGATGCACGCGGTGTCCATGATGAAGGTCGACCTGCAGAAAAGTTAGTTCGCGCCAATGCTTGTCGATCCTGCACTTCACGTTCAGCTTTACAAGCAAGATGGAATAAATGAGTGATATTATTATAATCCTTATACTCTAGAATGGTCTGAATCTCTTTATTTAATCCACCCATAAAACGTGCAAGCATAGCTTCATTCTCCTCAACAATACCACATCTAATCATGCCAGTTTGTAATTCATGATAATATTCTTCTACAGAATTTTTCCCTTGTCGTAAACGCTGCAGTTTTTGAAGCAATTCACGTTGATATATGGTGGAACCCAACGAGTACGCATAGCAGTTTTCAAAGCAGCCCAAGTAGCTGGAATAGGATATAATCTACAATGTTCAGACCACCATACACATGCAAAACTAGTGAAAGCACAAACAGCAGCAGCAACCCATCTCTCCTCGGGATATTGTAAAAATGTAAAACGTTGTTCAGTTTCTAACTCCCAAGTAAGATATACATCAGGAATGTATCTACCCTCAAACGGTGGAATATTCAATTTCAGTTTAGGAACATGGTCATGATCTCGTACCTGAAGTGGTGGTGCAGGCCTACCGTTGCGAATATATACCTGAGGTCGACCTGCTGGAGGTGGTGCTGGTGGCTGCACGTAGTTCTGATTTTGATCATCCTCATAATCGCCCGCATAATCGTCATCATCATCAGCCGCCGCAGTAGCAGGAGCCAAAGAAGCATCAACAGTAGGTGCAGCGGCACCCGAATTTTGACCAGTCTCAATTGGAACGCGCTGTGCTCGTCCCACTTGATTTGGAAGACGGCGTTGGAGATGTGGTTGTTGTTGTTGTAGAGGTGCGACAGGTGCAGCCGGTGGTGGTTGGGGAAGGAGCAATTCATTAAACCTGTTATCCAGCTTTGTCTCAAACGACTTCTCCACGGCATCTATCTTCTCCATAGCCTCTTCAAATCTGTTTAGCACATCTCCCACCTGGCCACTCATCATTTGCTGAAATTTATCTCCAATCAGTCTCATCGGCTTGTGATCCTGCCATGGTTAGCAGCAACAGAAACACAAAAGAATATGATCCTACAGACTACTAGGAAGTGGTGGAGATGGTGGTGTGTCACAAATCCTTCAAGCGAATCTCAAATTCTTACCGGTTCTTACCCAGCAGCAGGTGGTGATCGGCAACCGTTGTAGTCAAAACTCTCAAAGCTTGGATAGAGCGATTACCAGGGAGAGTCAAACGCACGACGTAGATGTATGTGGAGCTGGGAAGGCTTATAATATGGTAGCAAAAAGGGTCAGCAATAATCAATTCAGATATGCAAAGTTGAATAAACGCTCAACGACGGTACTGTGCTGGTCCTAGGCTAGACCGTGCTAGAGACGCGAGCCTAGAACACTAACAAAATCACGGCGCTGCACGTAAACAAGGGAGGAGCACACTTTGAATTTTTTTTCACTTTTTTTTTGCACTTTTTTTCCTCTTTTTTTTGCTCCGCAACAATTTTTTTTCGAAAAAGTCTACAAATGGTCTAAAAACTGCCTAGCCAGAATTTTCCAGACTTAGTTTTTTTTTGAAACTGGAACTATTTTTCTACTGCGGGTAACACAAAAGTTTGGGAGTCCTTCTCTGTCACGACTCGGAGTATGGCGTGATCTGGAAATCCAAAACAGAGTAACAAAATACTGGACTTGGACTAGGACTAGTGGCGGAGATGAATCTGGTGGAACTCGGACTGGTGGCGGATATATGTTGCAGGTGTACTCGGATTGGCGTGATGGCGGCGGATATGTGGTGGCGTATATGGACTCGGATTGGCGGTGAATATGTGGTGGTGGTATATGGCAGCGGCGATGAAGTTGGTGCGGTGGTGGTATATGGCAGCAGCGATGATGATGATGCGGTGGTGATATATGGCAGCGGCGACGTGACAACCTGTGAACAGAACTCGAAACTCTAAAGGACTAGACGCTAAGACCAGCAACTTGACACGACGATGCAACCGCAAATTCAACAAAGCAAACACAGAAAAGATTATGCAAAGGCTCAGATTGGTTCGGATAGGATGAACTAACCCTAAATTATTTTTTGGCTTTTTCGTGGACTATAGGTATGAAGAACAAACTCGATCTAAACTACGAAAAACTGTAAAATCTCACCGAGCAACCTGGAAATCTGATACCACTTGATAGAGGCAAAGGTGTCCCGTCTTTCGATGAGATGATGGATATCGCTTTGGTGGAAGTCGACTTTGACGATCCGACTACGAACGTGCGATGACGTCGCGCCTTAGCAATCGCTAAACCAACTCCGAGAGGTTATTGACCACGCTGGAGCACGATCAACCTGACCACGAGGGTCTATTTCCTGCGAGCAAACGAAGAACAAGCAAGAAACTGAGATTGCAATCTAGATATTGCGAATATAAGATGAAAGCTTTATTGATCAAGGTGGGGTTCTGTGACGCCTTTGTCTGGTCGTTGAACAGAAACGAAGTACGCGAAGTTGCAGCTATGGCGAACTTTTAATCTAAACAAAACCCAAAGTCTAAACGACGCCCTAAGGGCTGTATATATGGAGGAAGAGGGGGGAATTTCGTGGCCCTTGGGGAAGGGGTCCGAAACCAACCCTATCTCTTGTTTCCCCACACATATGGACTCTAAAAACAGCCTATACTCAAGTATTTCGAAATTACATGGGCCTATACTCAAGTATTTCGAAGTAGCATCTTGTATATTTTGTCCGAGGCTTCATGCACGCATTATGGTGGCTTCAACGTCCTGAAGTCATCACTTGTAACTCCGTTCTTGTTCCCCATGCGCATGCCATCATCTCCATGCTTGTTCTTGCTCCAATGTTCATCCTTCTCAAAGCTAGGCCCTTCATTTGTAAGCAAAACAAATGTATCCAATTTAGGCAGCATCATATTCTCATGAACATTAGAATCATTACCAAGAAACGAAAGTACCTGGTAATTTAATTGGCGTGCGCGAGCTCTAGTAATTGGTCCAGTATGTATAGCAGCAGGGGCTGTGGGTGTAACAATGGTATTGATGTCCTCATCAGATGACCTCCGCCTTGTTGTCCTGGTGGTCTTGGTCTTGTAGCACGGAAATGGAAACCTTTGGCTGATTCCTCGGGACTTTGCACCTACGCTCGCCTCTTTAGGACCAAAGAGGAAACCTGCTGTACTGCGCCCGCTGGCGCCCGCCTGACCTTGGTCGTCATGGCTTGCATCACCTTAACCTCACGAGGTGGGTGCCTGCATAGAGATCTCCGCTCCTCAGGAGCCAGCCTAGGGTGGCCGCTCCCTTCGGAAGTCTTGGCGTTGTCCGCCTCGAGAGGCTTGGCCCCTTGCGAGGGTCTTGTGTTGTTGATGCCGAAGGTGGGCCGTACCAGGCCGCCGATGTAGCCACGCCCTGGGCCGCGAGCAGGCAAGTCTGGGTACCTCGGTTCCTAGAACGCTGACAGTAGTCCCCGGGCCCAAGGCACGCTCGGACTTGGCTTCGAGGAGAAGCCAAAGGGCAAGGGCGAAGTGCCGCAGGCCCCAACCACCTGCGGACCCAGTCGAAGCGTGGCGCTTGATGGGACGTGGGCATCTCCGCTTCCCCACGCTGCCTCGGCAACCGTTTGACTTGACAAGAGCTTGCTACATGCAGAAAAGATCATCATTATTGGGTATCATGGAGGCCGGCGGTTGGCCTCCCTCTGGCTATAAATGGGGGGAGGGGCGGAGCCCCCTTCTCATCTCCGTCTTCTCGGTGCTTGCTCCTTCCTCTTCTTTCTTGTCTCGCCATCTCGTCGAAGCATCCATGGCACCGATGAGGAGGTTTTCCACGGCGAAGAATGGGAAGGCCACTCGGGAGGAAACCGGGCCACTCCCGCCGAAGAAGAGGCTCAGACACTCCCGCGATGCCGGCTAAGAGCGCGAGATGACGCGGCCTTGGCACAAGCGGCCTCCGCCGGGCTTCCCTCTTCCCATTTACGCCCGCGCGCAGGGCCTTGGGCACGAGGGAGACGCCCAGCGCCATGAGGGTCGGGGTCATGGAGGAGGACAAGTGGTGGCTGGACGGCCACCCGGCTCGTGCACCCATGCCAAAGGCACATCGCGCGAGTTTGTAGTGTGGGCGGTAATGCCGCCACACACATGGATCCGGCTTCCGCGGTTCTTTGCATAGGAGATACCATCGAGGGGGGCCACTGAGCTGTGGCTGCAACTAGCTGATGTGACGGCGGCCCGATCTTTCGATGAGAGTGGGGATAAATATCGATTTGATGGATTTTGACCTTGACGATCCGGCTATACCGTACCCGACGATACGGCTCGACAATCGCTAAACCAATCTCCGATAGTTATTGACCTTGCCGTAGGCACGATCAACTTGAACAATGAGGTTCGTATTCCTACAAGCAACCGAAGAACCAGCAAGAACAATGATGAATTGCAATCTGAAATTGCGGATGAAAAATTGAGCACACGAACTAGATCAAAAATTAGGGTTCCACTGTGGGTCTGACAAGGCGGTAGTCCTACACCTCTCGTAGATGCAAAATTGTAGCGATGGCTAAACAATACAATAAAACCCGAGTCTAAACCCTAATCTAGACTACTATTTATTAAGAGTAGGCATGCGGCCGCGTCCGTCGTTGTGTCCCATCCGGACTGTCGGTCGTGGTCCGGCTGCAGAGTCTGACGTGGCTGGCAGATTGCAAGACGGCGTATGTGTAGAAGCACCTGGCGCAGCCAAAAAGTCCAAGGCCCACGTTCGTGGCTGATCCTGGCTCATTAACCCAAATCCATTGGTCCTTGTGCACTTCATGCATGTGCATGCACGTGACATGCTTGGTGAATGGAATTGATTCGGTGGTGGACATGCATGCACTGTTAATTCATCTGATTTGAGTGCATAGTTGTCTTCATCTCTAATCTCTCCTTTATTCTGAGTACAAGCAAATCAGAACATGAGTGTAGCATCGTATTTGCGTCAGTCAAATCATGTGTATAAAGGAGCGATAGTACCTGGTCATGTATTTGTCGCGCACGCCCTTTAGTCATAGGACCAAGTGGAATAACTGATGTAGGAGTTGCGACGGGTGTAACAGAAGGAGAGATGTCCTCATCATCCCCCCTTCTTGAATTGAAGTCGTCCTCGACGGTAGCTCATCATCCTCACCAAGGTATGGTTTTAAATTTGCAATGTTAAATGTGGGACTAACCCCAAAATCTGCAGGTAGATCAAGCTTATATGCATTATCATTAATTTTTTCAAGCACTTTAAAAGGTCCATCCGCACAAGGCATTAATTTTGACTTTCGTAAATCAGGGAAACATTCTTTTCGCAAATGCAACCATACTAAATCACCTGGTTCAAACACAATTCTTTTCCGCCCCTGACTACCAGCAAGTTTATACTTGGCATTCATGCGTTCAATATTTTTCTTAGTCATCTCATGCATTTTTAATACTAACTCTGCACGTTCTTTAGCATCAAGGTTTACCTTCTCCGAAGTTGGCATAGGTAATAAATCAATAGGCGCACGAGGTATAAATCTATAAACAATCTCAAAAGGGCATAACTTTGTGGTAGAATGAACTGAACAATTATAAGCAAACTCTACATGAGGTAGACATTCTTCCCACATTTTTAAATTTGTTTTTAAAATAGCCCTAAGCATAGTAGACAATGAACGATTAACCACTTCAGTTTGACCATCAGTTTGAGGATGACATGTAGTACTAAATAAAAGCTTAGTCCCTAATTTTGTCCACAACACCCTCCAAAAGTGGCTAAGAAATTTTGTGTCACGATCAGAAATAATTGTATTTGGCACACCATGTAAACGAACTACTTCTCTAAAGAACAAATCAGCAGTGTGAGTAGCATCGTCACTTTTATGACAAGGTATAAAATGTGCCATCTTAGAGAATCTATCGAGAACAACAAATATACTATCCCTCCCCCGTCGTGTTCTAGGTAGTCCTAATACAAAGTCCATAGATATATCTTCCCAAGGAGTGCTAGGAACAGGAAGAGGCATATATAAACCATGTGGGTTCAATCGTGACTTAGCTTTTTGGCATGTAGTGCAGCGTGCAACATATCTCTGCACATCCCTTCTCATTTTTGGCCAGAAGAAATGACCAGCAAGGATGTCTTCTGTCTTATTGACGCTGAAATGTCCTATAAGTCCTCCGCCATGCGCCTCCTGTAACAACAAAAGATGAACAGAGCTATCTGGGATGCATAGCTTATTAGCATGAAAAACAATCTGTCATTAACGACGAACTTGTTCCAAGTTCTACCCTCTCTGCAATTGAGCAATATATCTTTAAAGTCGACATCATTAGCGTATTGCTCTTTTATAGTTTCAAGTCCAAAAAATTTGAAGTCAAGTTGTGATAACAGGGTATAGCGTCTAGACAATGCATCGGCAATAACATTCTCCTTCCCTTTCTTGTGCTTAATAACATAATGAAAAGATTCAATAAGTTCAACCCATTTTGCATGTCTACGGTTCATTTTACTTTGACTTCTAATATGCTTGAGTGATTCATGATCAGAATGTATGACAAACTCCTTAGGCCATAAAATAATGTTGCCATGTCTCCAAAGTCCGAACTAGTGCATAAAGTTCTTATCATATGTTGAATAATTCAGACTAGGCCCACTGAGCTTTTCACTAATGTATGCTACTGGTTTTCCTTCTTGCAATAAAACACCGCCTAAACCAATGCCGCTAGCATCACATTCTAATTCAAACATCTTATTAAAATCAAGTAATTGCAGCAAAGGGGCGTGTGTAAGCTTATCTTTAAGAATAGTGAAGGCTTCCTCTTGTGCGTCGCTCCAAACAAATGGCACATTTTTCTTTGTGAGCTCGTTGAGCGGCGCTGCGATGGTACTAAAATCCTTCACGAACCGCCGGTAGAACCCAGCAAGTCTGAGAAAACTTCGTACCTGTGTGACCGAGTTAGGGGTCGGCCAACTCTGGATTGCTTCAACCTTGGCTTTATCAACTTCAATTCCCTGCGCTGTCACAACATAGCCAAGAAAAGCGACTCGATCCGTGCAAAAAGTGCACTTCTCGATATTACCAAATAAACGTGCATCACGCAGAGCAGAAAAAACAGCACGCAAATGGCCTAAGTGGTCCTCTAGTGACTTGCTATAAATCAAAATATCATCGAAATATACTACCACAAATCGTCCAATGAAAACCCAAAACTTCATTCATTAGTCTCATGAAAGTACTAGGTGCATTAGTCAATCCAAAAGGCATAACTAACCACTCATATAAACCAAATTTAGTTTTGAAAGCAGTTTTCCATTCATCACCTGGTTTCATACGAATTTGATGGTATCCACTACGCAAGTCCACTTTAGAAAACACAACAGAGCCACTGAGTTCATGAAGCATGTCATCTAATCTAGGAATAGGATGACGATATCGAATTGTAATATTATTGATGGCTCTACAGTCAACACACATACGCGAAGTACCGTCTTTTTTGGAACAAGTAAAATTGGTACAGCACATGGACTATGGGATTCACTAATGTAACCTTTGTCAAGTAGTTCTTGAACTTGTCGCTGAATCTCCTTGGTCTCCTCTGGATTAGTCCGGTACGGCGCACGGTTGGGTAATGAGGCGCAAGTTATCAAGTCAATTTGATGTTCAATTCCTCTCATAGGTGGCAGCCCTGGTGGTACTTCCTTTGGGAAAACATCATGATACTCCTGCAAAAGGTTAGCGACAACAGGAGGCAAAGAAGAAGGCATATCCTCAAATGAAAAGAAAACTTCTTTGCAAATAAGAGCATAACATTCATCAGTATGAGCATCCAACTCGAAAATTTCAGCACGTGGAGCTAAGAAAGAAGCACCTTTCAATTTAATTTATTTAGATGTGCTAGGATCAGATTGGTGCATCTTCTTAAATTGTTCTAACTCATCAACAACTTTCTGATTTTCAGATTTAGTACGCTCAATAGTTGTGTTTCTACTAGCCCTAGCAAGATCATCTTTTAAAATTTGCTCAGGAGACATAGGGTGTAGAATAATTTTCTTTCCTTTATGTGTGAGAGTGTACTGATTAGTTCTACCATCATGTAAACATTGTTTATCATATTGCCACGGCCTTCCTAGTAACATAGAACAAGCTTGCATAGGCACAATATCGCAATCAATAGTGTCATGGTATGAACCTAAAGAAAAAGGAACTCTCACCATGTGTGTTACCTTTACCTTTCCACCATCATTAAACAATTGAATGTAGTAAGGTTGTGGATGTTGTCGGGAAGATAGGGAGAGCTTCTCCACCATGTCAATGCTTGCTAAATTGTTACAACTCCCTCCATCAATGATTATGTGAATGGAACGCTCCTTGACAACTCCTTTGATGTGGAAGAGGTTGTGACGTTGATCCTTTTTTGCTTTGACAATCTGAGCACTAAGTACACGATGTGATATAAGACTCATGTACTTATCGGCGTCGTCGGCGGTCACATGTTCTTCCTCTTGCGTCGGGCTTGTGTCATCGACTTCATGTGCAGCAAGAAAGGCATATGTGTCTTCATCAAAATCACAAGCGGAATCGTACTCGCCGTCTTCACGAATGATCAATACACGCTTATTAGGACACTCCTTCATGACATGGCCAAATCCCTTACAAGTGTGGCACTAGATATCCTTTGTCCTTTTGGAGGAAGCGGACGATGATGACAAACTTTTTGTTGGAATTGGTGTAGTACTTTTCAGTGGTGCCGAAGTGTGTGATGCTGAAGTTGATGAAGTAGGCCCTGATCGAGAGGTGGCAGGTGCTGCCGTGGAGGTGCGAGCGGACGGGGCAGCAGGGGTGCATGGCGCCCATGTAGAGGTACGACCTGCAGAAATATTAGAACGCATTCTCGAGCGACCCTTCACTTCATGTTCAACATGTATAGCAAGATGGAATAAACGGGTCATTGAATGATAATCCTTATAAGCAAGTATGTCATAAATTTCTCTATTCAATCCGCCCAAGAACCTAGCCATAGAGGCTTCATCGGTCTCAACTAAACCACAACGTAACATGCCCATTTGCAATTCTTGATAATAGTCTTCCACATATTTAGATCCTTGGTTCAACCGTTGTAGTTTATTTAGCAAGTCACGTTCATAATATCCAGGAACAAAATGGTGACGCATTACTAGTTTCAAAGCTTCCCAAGTGGCAGGAATATTATTAGGATGTTTACGACAATGTTCTCTCCACCAAACAGAAGCAAAATCACTAAACTCACTAGTTGCAGCCCTAACTCTTTTATCATCAGGAAAATCATGGCAAGCAAATTTTTGACCAACTAATAATTCCCTGTCAAGATAAACATCCGGATCATATTTCCCATCAAAAGGAGGCATGACAAATTAAATTCTACTCAAAGAGTCGTCATGGCCACGTACCCGAGGACGCCGGTGTCGTCCCATACCTTGTTGATTATTGCGTAGTCGATGATGATCATGATCATTGTTAGCGTTAACTGCATCAGGATCCTCAGAATCACCATCATAGTTGTCATCTTGGATGTTGCCGGCTATCGAGTTGGCGTTGCGAGGACGGGGCTGGTCGACGGCATCAGTGTATGAAAGAGGGTGCCTCGGGTCTCCTGGGGGCACCCGACAAGCTCGGTGTAGGCCTGTGTTGGTGGCTGGAAGACGCGGAGCGGCAATGGAGGCGGCACCCAGACGGGCATCCCGGGCATCAAGACGTTTCATAATAGATGCAAGTATTTGAGTGAATGTCTCATTGCTATCCTCGATCGACTTGAGACGCTTATCAAGTGCGCCCTCAAACGAGGTGAACCGCTCGGTGTATGCATGCACATCCTTCTCAAGGCGTGCCACCGTGGCTTTCATGTTGTCTTCGTTACCTGCCATGGATAGGATGAAACAAGAACAAAATCACAAGTATATTGCTCCTTCAGTAACTACAGTGAGGTGTGGAAAATGTCTCTGAACTCTTGAACAATTACAAAGCTCTTACCAGTTCTTACCGTGCTGCAGTGGTTGTTGGCCGTTGCCGATGTCAAAAGTTATCAAAAGATTGATATAGCGATTACCAAGGGACCGAACAAGATACAATATAGGAAGTGGAGCTCAGTGATGGTTTCCTCAACTCACAATATGTGGCACAATTAAGCAAAAAGTAATGCAAGCTGAATAATTTCTCAAACTCCTAACTAGTGCTGGCAGTCGACTAGTAAGAGATAAAACAATCTAACCCCAGATACTAAAACAAGTGAGTGGTAACCGATGAAAATTTGAGAGCTCTAAATAGCTAAATATAAGTGAGGTACACGTCTGGAAACAGATGATAAATGGTGAAGTGTCAAGTGCGTAGCAACAAAAGGAAAGTCCTCAATGGCAAACAGCCCAAAGCAGATACTAGCCGGCCTGAATTTTGCAACTTTTTTTTTCTTTCTTTTTTCTACTTTTTTTTTCTTCTTTTTTCCTTTTTTCTTCCTTTTTTCTTTTTTTTCCTTGTTTTGACAGGCCAATTGCTAGCAGAAATCACAGACACAATTTAAGTCACAAGAGATAAAAAAGATGCAAGGCTACTGGAAAAGGTGCAACGAGAGCTAGCTACAAGCACTTGAGTGTGGAGATTAGCGTGGACTAGTACTAATACACAGGCACAACCTGATGGAAATCGGTGGGCGTGTCGCGCGTGGAGACAGACTGACGCGGCTGGATGTCTGATGGTTTGCGTCTTGCTTGTTGTGAAGCTACGCTAAGGACCAGACTATGTGTGCTGGGATGTCTGGCAGCTCGCGAAACGCGATGTGTATATGGATGCACGTACGCAGGTGCAAGTTGACCTGGTCCGAAGTACTGTTGTGGAGCAGCGCCTGTATGCGTGCAAAACGATGCAAACTTGTCTTTTTCTTCTTCCTCTAGATCACCGATGAATTTGCGGCAGAAAATATGGTGGACAAAAATAAGTGCGATCCAGTAGACAATTTTCTTTCGAACTAATCTAAACCAGCACTAATTCTAGGATGTATGCAACCAAAAATTCAACTACGCAAATACCAGATGCAAAAATTGCTAAAGGCTAAAAAGGTAGGTGGAATGGATGAACTAATCTAATTTTTTTGGCTTTTACGTGGGTTTATGGGAGAGAAAATAACTAATCTAATAAAGCTGTAAATCTCTCACCGGTGAACCTAAAAACTGATACCACTTGATGTGACGGCGGCCCGATCTTTCGATGAGAGTGGGGATAAATATCGATTTCATGGATTTTGACCTTGACGATCCGGCTATACCGTACCCGACGATACGCCTCGACAATTGCTAAACCAATCTCCGATGGTTATTGACCTTGCCGTAGGCATGATCAACCTGAACAACGAGGTTCGTATTCCTGCAAGCAACCGAAGAACCAGCAAGAACAATGATGAATTGCAATGTGAAATTGCGGATGAAAAATTAAGCACACGAACTAGATGAAAAGTTGGGGTTCCACTCTGGATCTGACAAGGCGGTAGTCCTACACGTCTCGTAGATGCAAAATTGTAGCGATGGCTAAACAATACAATAAAACCCGAGTCTGAACCCTAATCTAGACTATTATTTATTAAGAGTAGGCGTGCGGCCGCGTCCGTCGTTGTGTCCCATCCGGACTGTCGGTCGTGGTCTGGCTGCAGAGGCTGACGTGGCAGGCAGATTGCAAGACGATGCATGTGTAGAAGCACCTGGCGCAGCCAAAAAGTCCAAGGCCCACATTCGTGGCTGATCCTGGCTCATTAACCCAAATCCATTGGTCCTTGTGCACTTCATGCATGTGCATGCACGTGACATGCTTGGTGAATGGAATTGATTCGGTGGTGGACATGCATGCACTGTTAATTCATCTGATTTGAGTGCATAGTTGTCTTCATTTCTAATCTATCCTCTATTCTGAGTACAAGCAAATCAGAACATGAGTGTAGCATCGTATTTGCGTCAGTCAAATCATGTGTATAAAGGAGCGATAGTACCTGGCCATGTATTTGTCGCGCACGCGCTCTAGTCATAGGACCAAGTGGAATAACTGATGTAGGAGTTGCGACGGGTGTAACAGTAGAAGTGGTGAGGACATCAATACCATTGTTACACCCACAGCCCCTGCTGCTATACATACTGGACCAATTACTAGAGCTCGCGCACGACAATTAAATACCAGGTACTTTCGTTTCTTGGTAATGATTCTAATGTTCATGAGAATATGATGCTGCCTAAATTGGATACATTTGTTTTGCTTACAAATGAAGGGCCTAGCTTGGAGAAGGATGAACATTGGAGCAAGAACAAGCATGGAGATGATGGCATGCGCAAGGGGAACAAGAACGGAGTTACAAGTGATGATTTCAGGACGTTGAAGCCACCATAATGCGTGCATGAAGCCTCGGACGAAATATACAAGATGCTACTTCATAACTTTCGTCCAGAGGCTATTCTAGGTGCTGCGTCACCTTATTATTGGGCCAGGCCCATGTAATTTCGAAATACTTGAGTATAGGCTGTTTTTAGAGTCCGTATGTGTGGGGAAACAAGAGATAGGGTTGGTTTCGGACCCCTTCCCCAAGGGCCACGAAATCCCCCCCCCCCCTCTTCCTCCATATATACAGCCCTTAGGGCGTCGTTTAGACTTTGGGTTTTGTTTAGATTAAAGTTCGCCATAGCTGCGACTTCGCGTACTTCGTTTGTGTTCAACGACCAGACAAAGGCGTCACAGAACCCTACCTTGATCAATAAAGCTTTCATCTTATATTCGCAATATCTAGATTGCAATCTCAGTTTCTTGCTTGTTCTTCGTTTGCTCGCAGGAAATAGACCCTCGTGGTCAGGTTGATCGTGCTCCCGTGTGGTCAATAACCTCTCGGTGTTGGTTTAGCGATTGCTAAGGCGCGACGTCCTCGCACGTTCGTAGTTGGATCGTCAAAGTCGACTTCCACCAAAGCAATATCCATCATCTCATCGAAAGACGGGACACCTTTGCCTCTATCAAGAAGAGATGTCATCATCACACGCCGGGTGTTGCGGCGAAGCCACCAAAGCAGAGGTTGAGGTCGTCCCTCTGGGCGACATCTTCATGACTCGAGGGTGGGGCAAGATTGTTCGCGCCTGTTGCCCGGAGGGGCCCCTCACCATCCACTTCGAATATGACGGAGCCTCGATGCTTTCCTTCGAGGTCTTCGGCGAGGACGGGCGGCGCCTGGAGTGTTGCTCTGGAAGAGGCGATCCTCGCGGCGCGGCCAGGGACGCTGAACTTGCCCTTGGCCTTGCCAGTAGCTCCTCCAACGGCAGCAGTGACTCTCCGGAGTCCAGTGACGATGACAGCTACGAGCCGCCGAGCTCCCGCCACGCCCAGAGCACAGCAATGGCGTCGACTCGGTGCTGTCATGACCCCGATGCGGCCGGGGTTCTTCTGGGTCCCTTTTTTTGCTTTCCCAGCGCGGAAACATGACGAGCCCCATGGGGGTATGTGATGTCGCTTGAAGCTACGTCGGTATTTCCCCAAAGAGGAAGGGATGATGCAACACAAAGGCGGTAGGTATTTCCCTCAGATATGAAACCAAGGTTATCGAACCAGTACGAGAACCAAGCAACACAACGTAAACGCCCCTGCACACAGATAACAGATCCTCGCAACCCGACGTGTAAAAGGGGTTGTCAATCACTTTCGGGTACGGCGCCTCAAGATAGGCAAACGGACGTGAGATAAAATTGTAGTAGATTGATAGATCGAACGCCAAATAAAATAAATAAGAATAAATTGCAGCAAGGTATTTTTATATTTTTGGTTTAGTAGATCTGAAAATGAATGCACATGAAAAGTAGATCGCAAAGGCAAATAATATGAGAAAGAGACCCGGGGGCCGTAGGTTTCACTAGTGGCTTCTCTCGAGAAAAATAGCAAACGGTGGGTGAACAAAGTACTGTTGGGCAATTGATAGAACTTCAAATACTCATGACGATATCCAGGCAATGATCATTATATAGGCATCACGTTCAAGAGCAGTAGACCGACTCCTGCCTACATCTGCTACTATTACTCCACACATCAACCGCTATCCATCATGCATCTAGTGTATTAAGTTCATGGAAAACTTGAATAATGCAATAAGAACGATGACATGATGTAGACAAGATCTATCTATATAGAGATAGACCCCATCGTTTTATCCTTAGTAGCAACGATACATACGTGTCGGTTCCCCTTCTGTCACTGGGATCAAGCACTGTAAGATCGAACCCACTACAAAGCACCTCTTCCCATTGCAAGATAAATAGATCAAGTTGGCCAAACAAAACCCAAATATCGGAGAAGAAATACGAGGCTATAAGCAATCATGCATATAAGAGATCAAAGAAACACAAATAACTTTCATGGATATGAAAAGATAGATCTGATCATAAACTCAAAGTTCATCGATCCCAACAAACACACTGCAAAAGAGTTACATCATATGGATCTCCAAGTAACCATTGTATTGAGAATTTAGCGAGAGAGAGAGAGAGAGCCATCAGGCTACTAACTACGGACACGAAGGTCTACAAAGAACTACTCACACATCATCGGAGAGGCACCAATGGAGGTGGTGAACCCCATCTGTCGTGGAATCGTCACGGCAGATGTCCTCGATCTAGGACTTAGTCGTGGAGCCATCGCAGCTAGGAAGCTTGAAGGGGTTAAGCGGGACAAGGAACACGAGGGTTTATACTGGTTCGGCCCCTTACGGTGAAGGTAAAAGCCTACATCCAGTTTGAGGTGGTATTGATTAGGGTTTCGATAACCAGGGAGCTAAACTGCTATGCCTGGCTTTCGATCAGATTGTTCTCTCCCCTAAACCGCTGCTGGGTCGTCCCTTTATATAGGGAGGCTGACGCCCTGCAGCTCTCAGAGTCCCGGCCGGCTCATAAAAGTGTCCGGCTCGGACTCTCAACTATTCTTGCCTTACACTACAAGTTCTACCATAATAATGATTGTAACTACGGGCCTTAAGCCATATCCGGGTCTTAAGCCCATCTTTGGCCCACCGTCTTTAAGCTTGGCGCCGGGCTTCTGGCAATGACCATATGAGTAACCCGGCCCCTCCTGGCGGGTGACTCTAAGGTCTATATCCTCAACATTAGGCCCCAGATTGATTTGAGCCGGCTCATGTCAATCTTCAATTCTTTCGACAGAAAACCTCCGGCTTACAATTGTGTGAAGGCCATAACCCGGCATGACATCATCCTCTGGACTCCGGGTAATCCGCCGTGACGTCATCTTCCATTAAGCCCGTTTTTTACTCCGCCAGATTCGCAACGGATCTTTACCTTTACTGTCATCCCGAAAATCGAGGCGTTTCGTGGGGAGATAACCACGCCGTGGTCTCCTTGATTCTCGCACCCGCTTTACGAGCTCACCCTTATAAATAGGCCGGCCCGACGGGCCTTTCCGCCACCCTTCTTCCTCCTTGCGCCACTGTTCCTCTGCTCGAGCTCGAACTCTGCCGCCGCCGTCGCGCCCCCGGCCTTCGTCAACCTTGGCCGCTGCATCACCCTGACTCGGTCCAGACAAACGGCGGCAACCCCCGCACCTCTTCAGCACCGGTAAGTCCTCACTACCCCGTAGAACAGATCTGCAGTAGGGTTCCTCCGTGTTCGTCGCCGTCGCCCACAAGCTCCGGTAGTTCTCATAGTTACTGCCCCTGTTTGATCTTAGCCTTGTATAGAACTAGTGCGGCGGTTGTTTAGTACTCATTTCAAATGCCAGTAGGTCTCTTTTCACTGCATAAAAGCCTTGTTCAAGCTCAAGAACCTCCTCGCGTCTGTTTCTAGGTCTAGAAACTTTTCTTTTACCCGACCATTTTGATCCAAATTTTTTACCGCGATGTGTGAAACCTGTTTTACCACACTTAGTAAAAAACTGCAATCATTGAATCTCGGCGGTTTACAGTTCCGGTTTAAAGAAACCACGCGCCGTAGAACCCTCCGGCTTAAAGAAAACCATGCGCCATAAAATTTCCAGCTTAGCTGTGATAAGGCCTGTAGACAATCAAATTACTCTCAATCCCTCGGCGGCTTAAATAGCCCGATGTACTTAAATGTATACCATTAGTCCCCTTTATAAGCCGCCACCTTGACATTTGAACTGTAGATGTCTTCCGGCTCATAATTAACCCGGACGTTTTTCCTTTTATCCTAGACTGCCGACTTTCACCATGCCTCCCAAAGCTCCCAAAGCCTCCATTACTTGCAACTGGATGAGGTCCAATGTCACCAACGAGACCCTAGCAGATTTTGTCAAGTCTGGATATCTGCCCAAGAAGGACGTCATGTCCTACCGTGCCCCCGACCCGTCAGAAGAGAGACCACAGCCAAAGGACGGGGAGGTAGTGATTTTTGCGGATCATATGAGCCGGGGCTTCGCACCGCCCGGTTCAAAGTTTTTCAGAGACGTCCTGAATTTCTTCGACCTGCGGCCTCAGGACATAGGACCTAACTCGGTGTCCAATATCTGCAACTTCCAAGTGTTCTGCGAAGTTTACCTTGGAGAAGAACCTAGTCTGCTGCTCTTCAGAGAGCTTTTTTTACTTGAACTGTCAGAATGAGTGCGCCAATGGGCCAAGTCTAGAGCTAGGTGGCATCTCCATTCAGCGGCGAAGGGACTACCTTTTCCCTTACGCAGAGCCGCCCAGCCACCCCAAGGACTGGAATCTGACGTGGTTTTACTGCCAAGACACGTCGCCGGCTGATGAAATTCCGTTGCCCGGCTTTCGCCCCTCACGTCTGGAGCCGACTCACCCACTGTCAGACAAGCTGACTCAAGCGGAGCGCCAACCTCTGCTCCCCACTATCAACAAGATCAAGGCTCTCCTGGGCAATGGTCTGAATGGAATCGATCTGGTCCGGGTCTGGATCTCATGGCGGGTGATCCCATTGAGCCGCCGCCTCGGCTTAATGTGTGAGTACACGGGCCGAAAGGACGACCCTCAGAGACACAGCCGCAATGATCTTCCTGAAGACGTTGCAGAGGAGATGACCAAGGCTCTCTTGAACGAGAGCCTAGCAGACTGCGGAAGGACCGGGTTAGCCCCCTTCTGCAAGACCAACCCAGCCCCAGCGGTAAGCCACCAATCTGAAAATCCTATCTTCTTCTGTATATAACTTTCATCTGAATCGTTTGAAGAAATCATCATTGTATTTTTCAGGCTGACGACAAGTTCTGGCGGGTCAAATATGACCATGAGGCGGCCAAGAAGGCCAGAAAGGTGAAGAAAGCCGCCAAAAAAGCCGCTCCCCGTAAGAAGGGAAGTAGGCCAACTGCTTCGGAGCTGATGCAACTAAGCGACAGCTCCGAGTCAGAGGTAACCCCTGAACCTGTAAGCTCTTTGTTATGTTTTATTGTTTATTTCTGTCCGCCTTACCAACACTTGCTCATTAACAGGATGACACCGGAGCCAGTAACCCGATGGTTGAAGAGGTAATGTCACTTTCCTCCGACTCGGAGCCCTTGCCAAGGCTGAAAGTCCGAAGGGTAACGCGGAAAGTAAGCTTTTCACACCTTTAGCTTATCAAGATCCTCAATTTATTTTGAAGCGACAGGTTCATGAGAGCCGGCATCACACCCGGACCAACAAGAACACCGACCTCTCCTCCGGGTTACCTGACGCATCAAAGAAGCGCCGAACTGAGGTTATTTCCCACTTGTACCCTTTTCATCCGTTGGCGGGTGTTATACGTCAGCCACTCAATTCTTCTGACTCAACTTATCAGGAGACCTCCCCCTCTTCGGGCGACTCTATGCAGTCGAGTCTTCCGGCTTTCAAGACCGTGCCCGGGTAATGATAACCATCTCATGTTGTACTTTTGCCTTCACTTACCCTATTGTGTTTAATCCTTTTGTCCTTTCAGTGCCCAGGCCAAGATCACCAAGAGGGCGAAGAAGTCCAAGCCGGTCGATGAGCCGGACTTGCCTGAGCCAGAGGCAGCCGCTCAAGAGCCGCCAGCCGCCTCTGCACCTGAGGCCGCTGCCCCAACTACCAAGGCAACTACAGAAGCTTCTGTTAACCCGGAGGCCTCCGGCTCGGCTCAACCGGTAAATGATCCGGACGTGGTAATCACCCGGACGGAATTTGTTGAGCCGGGGAGACCTACCGCACAGGCCAAGTGCTCTGCTAAGGGGGAGTTGCTACAGCCCCACCGGGTGAACCTGGACCTCTCCGACTACGCCAACCGGAGCATTGGAGAGCTCGTCTCTGGCTACATCAGCCAAGTGCACAAGAGCCGGGACGCAGAGGTTGCCATGGTGAACCAGATCCAACAGAAATCTGAGGTATCATTCTGCTGTCCTCTTACTTACTGCATAGTTACCTTTACCATGCTAGCCCCCAAGTCAACGACTTATGATTGAATATGTTGTAGACTTAGGTTCCGGCTTACTCAATTGAGCCGGCAGTTTGTAGATAGATACGTTCAATATGCATTAGCCCCCAAGTGCCAAGTGTCTTTGCTTGGAAAATGCTTGGGACTTAAAATTTATATAGTAACTGTTCATGTCATAACCCGGAAATGTATGCAGGCTGCTGGCAAGAAGCTAGAGGCTGACATGGCTGATCTCAAGAACCGGATGAGGATGCAAGAGATGGAGACCCGGAAGGCAAATGCCAAATTTGTGTCTAGCATCGCCGCTCAAGAGAAGCTGAAGACAGAGTTTGACGCTGAGCGGAAGGCGTGGGCCGAAGAGAAGGCCGCATTGGTGAACCGGGCTGAACAGGCGGAGAAGACTCTCTCCGAGAAGACCGCCGAGCTCTCCGGCCTAAAGCGCCAAGTGTCCCAGATGGTGGCCGCCATCTTCGGTAAGTCGCCTCGCCGGCTTTCATCAAGTTTAGAATGTTTATATCTCATAACTCCTCCTTGTCGGCGGCTTATCTGATTCTGTTAAACAGGTCCCAGAAGTGCCAACCTGAATCAGAGTGTGGTGACCAAGCTGAAGGCCGTATATACTCTGGTGGAGCAACTCTACACCGGGTCACAACGTGCCTTGGCTGTGGTGGCCCTCTCCAACGAGGTGCCGACTCACCTGGCGGAAGTCCTTCGCCGTCTCGCCGTTCTGCCTCAGCGGATCCAAGAGCTGCGATGGGCCTCTGCAAGAGCCGGAGCAATCGCTGCGCTGAGCCGGGCCAAGGCGTTCTTGCCAGAGTTAGACCCGGCGGACATCGCCCTCGGCTACCCAAGTCTGAAGGAAGACGGCACCGCCTTTGATCAGAAGGACTTCGCAGCCTGCGTGAAGACTGTATGCCCGGTGGCCACTCTTATTGGCAATGATACAGATCTGACCAAGTATCAGCCGGGCTACGACGCAGAAAATCAGAGGATCCTGACCCCTCGCTATGAAGCCCTGAGTTTAATCCCGCCGGCTCGTCAGCACACCTTCGCCCCGGAGATTGACCCGGCCGGGTTAATTGACGAGGAAGCCCAGTTCGAAGCTCTGAGCGGCATCGACTGGAAGTCGTCGACTTTCCAGACCTTGGGAACAGCCGGAGGAGAAGAAAGAGACGAGCCAGAGACATCAACCCAGCAAGCGTCGTAATTCTGCTGGCGGTTTATCAAACAATGCCTCACCCTTTTGGACTCAACGAGTCTTGTAATAGAGTAGGACCAACACTTTATCTTTGCCGTGCCATCGTGCACGCCTTGGATGCTTGAAGTTTTATTGAAGTTGTCTCCTTTATAGTTCTCCGGGTCATTCATTCTCCTTAGTCTCAAATAATTGTCTTTAAATATCCTGCATAGAAGGACGAATCACAAGTCTCCAGGCGGCTTACCGCCCTGAGAATCATATGTTTTAGATGTATAACCCGGAGAATCAAGAAAAAGACTGGTCCTCAATTATATCCTTAATACAGCCATAATAACACACTTAGCGGCCTGCAAGCATACTTCCGGTTTAGATAACCCGGGTAATAAGGTTGGTACCTTAATTCCGATTTACTTGTCTTAACGACACCCATTGTGTTCAACTAACACTGTAAACAAAGTTAAGCCAGCAAAGTAAGACCCGGCCGTACACACTTGGAAAGAAACAGACGGAACTTGCTATAAAGCAGAGGAACTTAGGGGCTTCCGGTTCGGATACGACCAGAGACCCGGCCCAAAGGGGTTATGCTAGGATTCGAATACGATCATATAGCCCCCAGTGGGTGTGGCGATGCCAATCAAGAGGGTATCGACAGCTATGTTCTCTTTGGTTCGAATACGACCCATGTTTGAACAGGAAGCCCCCAAATGACTTTAAGAATTGTTTAACGACGCTGATTCGAATACGATCCACGTCGGTTCTCAAAGGGGTTAAACTAAGATTCAAATATGATCAAAGAAAACTCCCCAATGAGCTCGGCACTTTGCCAATCAAATGGGTATCGACAGCTGTGTTCTCTTTGGTTCGAATATGACCTATGTTTGAACAGGAAGCCCCCAAGTGACCTTATCGCCTACGGCTAGATTCGAATACGATCATAAGCCGGATCCTCCTTCAAGTTATCATGTAATCTGGCAATGCAAACAACACGTGCACATTTGGAGGAGAAAAAAGGACAGAGGTCCTGCTTTATTGCTTATCATAATATATACATGGCTTAGAGAAGTATGTACAACATGAGAGCCGGTGGCTCAAGTGTAGTAAGGCCGAAGCTGAGCTATGTTCCACGGCCGTCGGGTTTCTTCCTCCGACTTACGTGAATCTTTGTGCTCCCGAATGTCAATGGGGTAATATGACCCGTTGTGCAGATTCTTGCTGACCACAAAGGGCCCTTCCCAAGGCGGGGATAGCTTGTGTGCATCTGTTTGATCCTGGATGAGCCGGAGCACGAGATCACCTTCCTGGAAAACCCAGGATTTAACCCGGCGGCTATGATAACGGCGCAGGTCTTGTTGGTAAATCGCTGAACGGGCTACTGCCACATCACGCTGTTCGTCCAACAAGTCAAGAGCATCCTGACGCGCCTGTTCATTATCCGCCTCAACGTAAGCCGCCACTCGAGGTGAGTCATGACGGATGTCACTGGGGAGGACTGCTTCTGCCCCATAAACTATGAAGAAAGGCGTAAAACCTGTAGACCTGTTAGGAGTAGTGTTGATGCTCCATAACACGGAGGGCAACTCCTCCACCCAACAGCCCGGCGTCCGTTGCAAAGGTACCAAAAGACGGGGCTTGATACCCTTCAGAATCTCCTGGTTAGCTCTCTCAGCTTGACCATTGGATTGAGGATGAGCCACCGAGGAGACATCAAGTCGGATATGCTCTCGTTGACAAAACTCCTCCATGGCACCTTTGGAGAGATTGGTGCCATTGTCAGTTATAATGCTGTGTGGAAAACCAAAGCGAAAGATCACCTTTTTCATAAACTGAACCGCCGTGGCTGCATCACACTTGCTAACTGGCTCCGCTTCAACCCACTTGGTAAACTTGTCAACTGCCACCAAAAGGTGGGTCTTCTTATCCTTGGATCTTTTGAAAGGCCCAACCATATCCAGCCCCCAGACCGCAAAGGGCCAAGTAATTGGGATCATCCTCAGCTCCTGAGCCAGTACATGAGCCCGTCGCGAGAACCTTTGGCAACCATCACACTTACTGACCAAGTCCTCTGCATCAGCATGAGCCGTCAACCAATAAAAACCATGACGAAAAGCCTTGGCCACAAGGGACTTTGAGCCGGCGTGATGGCCACAATCCCCTTCATGGATCTCACGCAAGATCTCTTGGCCTTCCTCAGGGGAAACACAACGCTGAAACGCTCCCGTAACACTGCGGTGGTGCAACTCACCATTGATAACAATCATTGACTTAGCCCGCCGGGTTATTTGCCTGGCCAAAGTTTCATCCTCAGGCAACTCGCCCCGGGTCATGTAAGCCAGATAGGGCATTGTCCAGTCTGGTATGATATGGAGAGCCGCCACCAGTCGTGCCTCCGGGTCGGCGACAGCCAAGTTTTCCTCTGTAGGCAATTTAACAGAAGGATTATACAGGACATCCAGGAAAGTATTAGGCGGCACCGGCTTTCGCTGAGAGCCCAGCCAGCTTAAAGCATCAGCCGCCTCGTTCTTCCTGCGATCAATATGCTCTACTTGGTAGCCCTGAAAGTGCCCAGCAATGGCATCAACTTCGCGGCGATAAACCGCCATGAGAGGGTCCTTAGAGTCCCACTTGCCTGATACTTGTTGAGCCACCAAGTCTGAGTCACCGAAACACCTGACCCGGCTCAAGCTCATCTCCTTAGCCATCCGAAGACCGTGGAGCAAGGCCTCGTACTCAGCCGCATTATTAGTGCAAGGAAACATCAACTGTAGCACATAATGGAACTTGTCACCTTTAGGGGAAGCCAATACAACTCCAGCCCCCGAGCCCTCCAACTGCCTGGACCCATCGAAGTGAATAGTCCAATACGTGTTATCCGGCTTTTGCTCGGGCACTTGTGACTCTGTCCAATCATTGATGAAATCCACCAGGGCCTGAGATTTAACAGCAGTGCGTGGCACAAATTTGAGACCATGAGGTCCGAGCTCGATAGCCCACTTAGCCACTCTCCCTGTGGCCTCTCTGTTTTGAATGATATCACCAAGAGGGGCAGAACTGACCACGGTTATGGGATGACCCTGGAAATAATGCTTAAGCTTCCGGCTTGCCATGAACACATCATAAACAAGCTTCTGCCAATGTGGATACCGCTGTTTGGACTCGATAAGCACTTCGCTGACATAATAAACCGGCCGCTGAACCGGATGCTCCTTACCCTCTTCCTTGCGTTCCACCACCACAGCCACACTGACGGCTCGTGTGTTTGCCGCCACGTACAGTAATAAGGGCTCCTTATCAACCGGAGCAGCAAGGACTGGGGGCTCTGCCAGCTGCTTCTTCAAATCCTCAAAAGCGGTATTAGCTGCATCATTCCAGACAAAGTTATCAGTTTTCTTCATCAACTGATATAATGGCATGGCCTTCTCACCCAAACGGCTTATAAACCGGCTTAAAGCAGCGATGCGACCCGCCAAGCGCTGAACATCATTTATACACGCCGGCTTAACTAGGGAGGTGATGGCTTTGATCTTCTCCGGGTTAGCTTCAATGCCTCTGTCCGAAACCAAGAAACCCAAAAGTTTGCCTGCAGGAACACCAAAAACACACTTGGCCGGGTTAAGCATCATCTTGTAGACCCGGAGATTATCAAAGGTTTCCCTTAAATCATCTATCAGGGTTTCCTCTTTTATGGACTTGACCACAATATCGTCCACATAAGCGTGAACATTGCGCCCAATCTGTTTATGAAGGCAGTTCTGTACACAACGTTGATAAGTCGCCTGTGCACACTTGAGTCCGAAGGGCATGGACACATAGCAGAAGGCTCCAAAGGGAGTGATGAACGCCGTCTTCTCCTGGTCCTTAACTGCCATTTTAATCTGATGATATCCGGAATAAGCGTCCAGGAAACTTAAGCGCGCACAACTGGCCGTAGCATCAATGATTTAATCAATACGGGGAAGGGCAAAAGGATCAGCCGGACACGCCTTGTTTAAGTCCGTGTAGTCCACACACATCCGCCAAGTGCCGTTCTTCTTGAGCACGAGCACCGGGTTAGCTAACCACTCTGGGTGAAAGACTTCAACAATAAACCCGGCCGCCAAGAGCCGGGCCACCTCTTCACCAATAGCTTTTCTCCTCTCCTCATTGAACCGCCGAAGGAACTGCCTGACCGGCTTAAATTTCGGATCAACATTGAGAGTGTGCTCAGCGAGTTCTCTAGGTACACCTGGCATGTCAGAAGGTTTCCATGCGAAGATGTCTCTATTCTCACGGATGAACTCGATGAGCGCGCTTTCCTATTTTGGATCCAGATTGGCACTGATGCTAAATTGCCGAGATGAATCTCCTGGAACGAAATCAACAAGTTTAGTCTCATCGGCCGACTTAAATTTCATTGCCGGCTCATGCTCCGTAGTCGGCTTTTTCAGAGAGGTCATATCAGTTGGGTCAACATTGTCTTTGTAAAATTTCAACTCCTCTGTTGTGCAAACAGATTCTGCATAAGCTGCATCGCCTTCCTCACACTCCAAAGCCACCTTCCGGCTTCCATGAACCGTAATGGTCCCATTATGACCCGGCATCTTGAGCTGTAAATACACGTAACACGGCCGTGCCATGAACTTGGCGTAAGCCGGCCGCCCAAATATAGCATGGTACGGACTTCTTATCTTGACAACCTCGAAGGTCAATTTTTCCACCCTGTAGTTGTTCTCATCTCCAAAGGCCACTTCCAACTCGATCTTGCCGACTGGATAAGCCGACTTACTGGGCACCACACCATGGAAAATAGTGTTTGACTGGCTGAGGTTCTTATCAACCAACCCCATACGGCGAAAAGTCTCATAATAAAGGATGTTGATGCTGCTGCCCCCATCCATGAGCACCTTAGTGAACTTATATCCTCCCACCTAAGGAGCCACCACTAAGGCCAAGTGACCCGGATTGTCCACCCGGGGTGGGTGATCCTATCTACTCCACACTATAGGCTGCTCAGACCACCGTAAGTAACGTGGAACCGCCGGCTCGACAGCGTTCACGGCCCTCTTATGAAGCTTCTGGTCTCGCTTACACAGACTGGTGGTGAATACATGGTACTGTCCACCGCTAAGCTGCTTGGGATTGGTCTGATAACCCCCCTGCTGCTGCTGGTGACCCTGGCCAGACTGATGATTAAAGCCCCCTTGACCGTTCGGAGGATTGGAATTTGAGCCGCCGCCCGGGCCATGAAAACCGCCGGCGCCTGAGCCGCCGCCCGGGCCATTGTAATTCTTAAAGGCCTTCATGATTGCACAGTCCTTCCATAGATGAGTCGCTGGTTTCTCTCTAGAGCCGTGCCTTGGACAAGGCTCATTCAACAGCTGCTCCAGCGTCGGGCCTGACCCGCCGCCTCTGGGAGGGGGCCTCCCCTTACGTCGCCGGTTATTCCCTTGTGAGCTGGCGTTGGCCACAAACTCTAGGCTGCCGTCGGCCTTGCGCTTGCCTCCTCCTTGGTTCCCAAGGTTATGCTGGGGACCCTTGCCGTTGCCGTTCTTCTTTCCCTTCCCTGTCCTTTCATCATCTGAAGCGGGGTCCTTGGTACCATCAGAATCGGCGTACTTGACAAGAGCCGCCATTAGTGTACCCATATCATTGCAGTCGCGCTTAAGCCGCCCGAGTTTCATCTTTAGGGGCACAAAACGACAATTCTGTTCCAACATTAAGACTGCAGAGCCGGCGTCCATCTTATCCGAGGAGTGTATTATCTCCTTAACCCGGCGAACCCAATGTGTCGTAGACTCACCCTCCTGCTGCTTGCAGTTAGTCAAATCCACGATTGACATAGACTGCCTACAGGTATCCTTGAAGTTTTGGATGAACCGGGCCTTCAGCTCAGCCCAAGACCCAATGGAATTCGGTGGTAGCCCTTTCAACCAAGTGCGGGCCGTCCCATCTAACATCATGGTGAAGTACTTAGCCATGGCCGCCTCACTGACCTCCAGTAGTTCCATAGCCATCTTGTAACTCTCGATCCAGGCTGCGGGTTGTAAGTCTGCTGTGTAATTAGGCACCTTCCTAGGGCCTTTGAAGTCCTTGGGCAGACGTTCGTTGCGGATAGCTGGCACTAAACAAGGGACACCCCCAGTCCTGGTAGGGATACCCACGTCGACGGAAGCCGTCGGATAAGTTGGGGGAGTCTGGTAAGCCGTCAGCTGGGGCACCTGCTCCGCCTCCCGCCGTGCTCTGTCTTGGTCTGCTGCGTGAAAGGCTCCGTCATGAGCCGGTCCATGGCCGGGGGCGGGTCATGGCGTCGGACGTTACTTGAGCCGGTCGCTGAGACCATGTGCCTGCTGTAACTCGGGCTCCGGCCTGGGCGAGGGGTCGAGTGGATCCTGTCCCGGCTATAGGAGTACGCCTCTTGCTGCGCCAGTGCTGTCTGAAGGAGTTCCCTGACCCGGCGGGTTTCAATAGCCGTCGAAGAGTCGCCGTGAACCGGGAGAGCCGCCAACCGTGCCGCCGCGGCGACCATGTTCTCCAGCGGGTTATTATAATGACCCGGGGGTATTGGCACATATTGAGGCGGGGCTGGGGGCACCTGGGGAGGCCCCATCACTTGTGGCCGAATAGGGGTCCCAGACCCGGGCACTATGACCCCTGGCGGGTTACTAAATCCTGCACCCGGCGTGTTGAAGAGGTTTCGTGGATCGTAAACCGGAGGGAGTCGGGATTGGGTCTTTTGATGCCTCCTTCTCAGGACCTCATTGGACGCGTTTTGATCCATCGTGAGCCGGAAGGACTGCGCTTGAATCAACTGGGTTTGGGCGTCGAGAGCCGCCCTTTCCGCAGACATCCTGATCCCTTCTGCTGCCAGATCCTCCTTAGCTTTTACTAGATCCAATTTTAACTGTGCCACCTCCGCATCATGCTGAGCTTGATCTGCCGGGTCAACCGTGGCGGTTAACAGAGCCGTCATCTTGTCCGTGAGATCCATTAGTACCTGAGCCGACGAGGGCACCGGGTTTCCCGCTCCAGCAGCGGGGTTCTGAACAGACTGTGCACCGGCCATAAAGACTCCAACCTGACTTGGCGGCTCAAACGGGTCCGGAATACTGTCACCATCGGAACAACCCATGAGCCTGCCATCTTGAAGTTGATACAACGAGTTTGACTCGTCGGTGGACGACTCGCCGTCAGAGCCGGCGGCCACCTCATCACCAGATCCAGATCGATCAGAGGGCCCTCCATGGATACATCCCACAAAAGCATGCCTTAAGGCAGGCCGGGCCCGGGCGGGTCGTGCACGCTGAGCCGTCTCGACGAGATCGGCGCAGAGACCCGGCTCAGGGCCCGGCTCACCAATCTTGCCAATGAAAACATGAATTCCGCCGAAGGGGACCCGGTACCCGTACTCAATTGAGCCGGCGTCGGGGCCCCAGTTTGCATCGTCAATGTAAAGCTTGCCGCGACGACTCTTGGTCATCTGGCCCACAGCGTATCCCTTGAGCCCTTCGAAGCCGCCCTTCAAGAACTCAAATCCACCGTGCGCTGGCCCCACGGTGGGCGCCAACTGTCGTGAATCGTCACGGCAGATGTCCTCGATCTAGGACTTAGTCGTGGAGCCATCGCAGCTAGGAAGCTTGAAGGGGTTAAGCGGGACAAGGAACACGAGGGTTTATACTGGTTCGGCCCCTTACGGTGAAGGTAAAAGCCTATGTCCAGTTTGAGGTGGTATTGATTAGGGTTTCGATAACCAGGGAGCTAAACTGCTATGCCTGGCTTTCGATCAGATTGTTCTCTCCCCTAAACCGCTGCCGGGTCGTCCCTTTATATAGGGAGGCTGACGCCCTGCAGCTCTCAGAGTCCTGGCCGGCTCATAAAAGTGTCCGGCTCGGACTCTCAACTATTCTTGCCTTACACTACAAGTTCTACCATAATAATGATTGTAACTACGGGCCTTAAGCCATATCCGGGTCTTAAGCCCATCTTTGGCCCACCGTCTTTAAGCTTGGCGCCGGGCTTCTGGCAATGACCATATGAGTAACCCGGACCCTCCTGGCGGGTGACTCTAAGGTCTATATCCTCAACACCATCCGAGATGGTGTCTAGATTGGATCTGGTGGTTCTGGACTCTGCGGCGGCTGGATGAATACTTCGTCGACGTTCTTAGGGTTTCTGGAATATTGGGGTATTTATAGAGCAAAGAGGCGGTCCGGGGGGCACCCGAGGTGGGCACAACCCACCAGGGCGCGCCTGGGCCTCCTGGCGCGCCCTGGTGGGTCGTGCCTCCCTCGGGGCACCCCCAAGGAGCCAGGGACCATTACGTTCCTTCTGTTCCAAAAAAAATCTCCGTAAAGTTTTGTTGCGTTTGGACTCCGTCTGATATTGATTTCCTGCGATGTAAAAAACATGCAGAAAACAGCAACTGGCACTTGGCACTATGTCAATAGATTAGTACCAAAAAATGATATAAAACGACTATAAAATGATTATAAAACATCCAAGATTGATATTATAACAGCATGGAACAATCAAAAATTATAGATACGTTGGAGACGTATCAGTATGTAAAAATTTGCAATGCTTTTGCCTTAATGTTATTATTCCTTGTTCGCTGTTGTCATCGCATATCCCGCCTTGGCACGGTGTTATCTTTCGTTCTTGCGGTAGCTTAGTGCTCTATGCTGATAGGACCAGTCCCCAGGCAGGCTTCAGCCGTCGCTGGTATGCCAGGTCGCGATGCCGTGGTCAAGGCCAGGAGGTGAGCTACCCAACGTTCAGTAAGAGCCCCTGAGGTGCGATGCTTAGGGGGTCCCCTTTAGCCCGCAAGCGGCTCCCTAAAGGCCGAAAGGGAAACATTCTTGCCCAAGCGAGGTCGCAAGAGTCGAAGTACTGAGTCGTGAGGTTCATGCTAGCGTGTAGGAGGTAACTTATCTTGGTGAGTCCACGATGGTCCCTTTGCTGCGAAGGTAGTTGTGGCGTGATGCCCAACCACGTCCTCGTGGTGGTGTTCTTAGCCAGGGCTCACACTGACCCCCTCTTCCCCACTCATCTAAATGCTCTACATCCTTGGGTCCTGGCCCCCGAGTGAGGCTCGGCCGCCACTGGTATGCCAGGTTGCGATGCCGTGGTCAAGGCCAGGGGGTGAGGGCTCGAGAGCCAGTAGGAGCACCTGAAGCACGATGCTCAGGGACCCCCCTTTAACGTGCAAGTGAATCACGTGAAAAAGGGAGTGGCTGGCGGGGCCACCCGTAATCCCGACTCCGGAGGTCCCTGCAAGTTAGTCGGAGGAAAATAGAACATAGCACATATCCGCAAGAAGATGAAGGCACTGAGGACCTAGTGAGGTGACGTGCACGGGGCAGGCCG
Organism: Triticum aestivum; assembly: GCF_018294505.1. Taxonomy (NCBI): domain Eukaryota; kingdom Viridiplantae; phylum Streptophyta; class Magnoliopsida; order Poales; family Poaceae; genus Triticum; species Triticum aestivum. Next base: position 234,633,760 of record NC_057811.1, on the reverse strand, counting down.
CCAGTCAGAGCTCGATCTCTCAGATTTACCAGCGCTGCAGGGACGGACCCGAGCACAGGCGCCGTGCGAGCACCCCCCGTTGCGGGATGAGCGAGAGGCGGGTTAGCAACGCGCGGAGGCCGCGAAGGGCGACTCCATAGATAATAGGACAACAAAGATAGTGCCGATAACCATGATAATAGAGGCAAGCATATTGGTCTGGAATACATAAAATGAAATGGTGCGATCACGGGAGTGACCCTAGTGGCCTAGGGATGATGCAGCCCGAGGGGCGCCCCCAACTGAACAAACCAAAAAGTGTCACCTAGCATCGTTGCTGAAGAAGTGTTGGATTAGCTGAAGACGCGTGTCGCAGAAGTCATTCCTCTTGAGCCTTCCAGCTCCCAAACCTTGTGAGGCTCCGGGGACATGGGGGGCACGTGATTCGTTACCTCCTCCGTCTGGACCGTCTTGCGCCGCGCCTCGTGAGCCTCCAGGATGGCCCGCATGTGGCGCTGGTGCGTGGCAGCCCTTTTCAGTAGACCAAAAGGCATGTGAACGTAGCTGTGAGGGGGGCCCGTGCACCGGCAAACATGGGACGGCCAGAAGAGCTTGTGAGATGCGATCCTGTTAAGCCCTGGAATGTTGACGCAGGCGCGCAGCTCGCTGCCCTCGTCAGGGGCGGGAGCTGTGCCTGGGGGTGCGGGGCGGCGCTCGCCTCGCATGGCCCTTGCCTCCTGAAGCTCCCTGATTGCCTTGGTGATGAACTCCTGAGAGCCTGGCGCCTCATGCCCTACGCTCTCCTCACGGAAGCGCGCATTGAAGCAAGCCTCCACATGGTGCCCGAACGCCTCCCTCGTGACGCTCGCCAGGTCTGAGGCCCTCCAAAGGAGAGCCCCCGAGTGCCCAGCCTGAGGGGAGCGCCGTGGGCGCCTTCCTATGCGAGAGGCGAAGACGCCCCATCGGCGGGCGCATGGCCTGAGGCACGGTCATCGGATGCCCCGTCCTCCTAAGGTCCTCAGCTGAGCAGCAGCTTCTTCTTCTTGGGGATGACCTCAGGAAGGTGGACGGCGCCTTCGTCGTCAGGGTTCTCGTTCGCTGCAGCCTGGTAGGCGCGCTCGAGGGAGCACACCGCATCATTTTCGTCGCAGGAGACCGTGATGATGCCTCCGCTCCCTAGCATCATGATGACATTGTAGCAATGGTGAGTCACTGCCATGAACTTGGATAGGGTCGGATACCCAAGGATGGCGTTGTATGGGAGGCGAATGTTGGCGACGTCGAAGTCGATGAGCTCGGTGCAGTAGTTGTCGCGCTTGCCGAAGGTGACAGGGAGGCGGATCTTCCCTACTGGGATGGTGGAGCTGTCGATCATTCCTGAGAAAGGCTTGGTAGGATGAAGCTGGTCGTACGACACCTAGAGCCTGTCGAACGTCTCGACGGAGAGGACATTGAGTCCCGCGCCGCCATCAATGAGTGTTCTGGGGACAAGGACGTTGCTGATGGTAGGCGAGTAGAGCATCGGGAGCGCGCCAGCGGTGGCCGCGCACGTGAGCTGGTCAGTAGAGTGGAAGGTGATGGCATACTTGGACCTCCTCGGCAGATGCGTTGCCTCAAGGTTGGGGAGTGCCGCGTTCACCTCACGAGCGAACTGCTTGAAGATGCCATGGGAGGCGGGAGCCTGAGCGCCGCCTAGGATTCAAGCGATGGCACGAAGCTCTTGGAAGCCCCCAGCCCCATCATCCTGTTGGTGGTCGTCATTCCTCCTTGGTGGTGGTGGCAGCGGAGGGAGGCCAGCATTGCCCTGAGGACGGTCCTCCCGAGGCTGATCGCTCCAAGGACCCTCGTGAGGCTGGCCCTGAAAGCGGTCTTCATGAGGCCGATCCTTCCAATCCTGGCGGGAGTCGCGGTTGTCCCAGCGTCCCCCACCTCTGCCTCCTCCACAGCCATAGTTGCGGTCGCTGCGCTCGGGGCGCCGGCCGAGGTGCCCGTCTCGGACGGCCCTGAACTCTAGGCAGTCGTTGGTGTTGTGGTTGTGCATGTTCTGGAAGACGTAGAATGGGCGGCTGCCCTTAGAGGACTCCGGGTGATCACAGCCGCGCTTCATCTCAGGTTCAGCCGCGATCACAGCTGGGCCCTTGCGCTTCACGTCCTTGGCCTTGGCTTTCTTGTCTTCTCGATCGGCCTTCGAAAGCTCAAGGATGGATAGGCAACCTTCGTCAGCCCTTGCACACCTGTTGCCATGCTGAACATCTCCAGGGCTGAGCACAGGTCCTCATGTATGGCGAGCTCTTCCTTCATCTTGACATCTCGGACGCCATCAGTGAACGCCGAGATGATGGTTCGTCCGACACCTTGGGAATCTTGAGGCGAACGTTGGTGAAGTGCTGGATCTATTTGTGCAAGGTCTCCCCTGGCTGCTGCTTGATGCGCCGCAGGTCACCCACGGTAGGAGCGCGGTTGCGAGTGCCCTTGAAGTTGGCGATGAAGCGCTCGCGCATCTCATCTCAGGAAGAGATCGATTCCGTGGGGAGGTTCAGGAGCCACGAGTGCGCGCCATCCTTGAGGGCCATGGGAAACCAGTTCGCCATGACCTTCTCATCGCCGTTGGCCGCCTTGATGCTCAGCTCGTAGACTTGGAGGAACTCAGCAGGGTTGGGGGTGCCATCATAGCATGGAGGCAGGTCCGGCTTGAACTTCCCAGGCCAGACGACGCGGCGCCGCTCTGGGTTGAACGCACAGTAGCCCGCCGCGTTCATCGAGGCCCGCCGTGGGTGATGAGCCTGGTCTTGGCGTTTGCGCGCCGTCGCTTCGGGCGGCACGCGGTCTTGACGTGGCGGTGTTGGGTGCCCATGCGCCTCTCCTTGGGGCCGCTGCACCACCTAGCAGCTTTGTTCATCGCGCGTCGGCGCCCTGCGCGGCGGGTCGCGCCGAGGAGCCTCACCCCTTGGATCAAGGATGAAGTCTTCCCTAGGAAGTGGGGGAGGCACACTGTGGGCCACGTCGCTCGCAAGAGGTAGCGGGGGAGGCAACGAGCGGGGCGGTGCAGGGGCCTCTCCAGCGGCGCTGGCGAGCTCTGCGATGCGGTCGGGCCAGTCCTCATAGAGGTCATCGGTCGGGCGATAGCACAGAAGCTCGCGTGCCATGAGCAACGCAGCCTGCGCGTTCGCCGGCCCGCGGTGTGCACGAGAAGACGAAGCCGCTACCGGAGTCAGCGACGGAGTGGCGGTGCGTCCATCATGTAGCACAGAAGGCTGCAGCGACAAAGCCTGCTGCTCATGGGCCGCGGGGCCGGTGGCGGCATTTGCCGCAAGCGATGGGGAACGACGGGGAGCACTGTCGCCTGCAGGAGCTGTCTGGGCCACGCGGGCGGCGAGGGCAGCCCGACGCTTAGCACGAACTCGACGAGCATCAGCCATGTGGACGGTGGAACGGTGGCGAATCGACCCGCGGAGGAGAGGCTCCGACGCACCCGTACCTAGCGCGCCAAATGTCGGATTCGGGGCTCTACAGACCCTTGATAGATTCGAACTCTGTGGTGCGTCCGAAGAACTCAATCTCGCTAGTGTACCAACTCGACGAACCCATGCCTAGCTCGGTGGACTGCAATGGAAAGGGACACAACAGTTTACCCAGGTTCGGGCCACCTTGCGGTGTAATACCCTACTCCTGCTTTGTGTGGATTATCCTCGAGATGGGCTGAGGATGAACTGGTACAGGGGAAAAACCACCTCAGGAGGTGTGTTCTTGTGTTGGTGTGAGCTGGTGTGGGTGTGGATGACCTCTCCTTCCCTATGGTGGTGGCTAGGCGATATATATAGTGGCCTTGGTCCTCTTCCCCCAAAATGAAGGCGGGATGGGATTCCACAACGGCCAAGTTTCAAGGGAGACAACTAGTACATCTTATCCTGATGAAAGGTGGACTTCGCCTTCAAAGCTATTGGTCGTGACGTCATGGAGGGCTTGGCGATGACCTCCGTCCTGCCGTCCTGGAGGTCTTGGTCTTGTAGCACGGAAATGGAAACCTTTGGTTGATTCCTCGGGACTCCACGTCTGCGCTTGCCTCTTTAGCACCAAAGAGGAAACCTGTTGTACTGCGCCTGTTGGCGCCCGCATGGCCTTGGTCGTCATGGCTTGCGTCACCTTAACCTCACGAGGTGGGCGCCTGCATAGAAATCTCCGCTCCTCAGGAGCCGGCCTAGGGTGGCCGCTCCCTACGGAGGTCTTGGCGTCGTCCGCCTCGCGAGGCTTGGCCCCTTGCGAGGGTCTTCTGTTGTTGATGCCCAAGGTGGGCCGTACCAGGCCGTCGATGTAGCCACACCGTGGGCCGCAGGCAGGCAAGTCTGGGTACCCCAGTGCCCAGAACCCCGAAACTGTTATTGTAGAATATGAATAGGCCATGTCATAGTTGTTTTCCTCTCAATTTTACATGATGTTTGAACCTTGACATATTGCTAGAATATGAAAGCCATTGGCTTATTTTTTAACTTGGGATATGATTATGACCATGGCATTGCAATTCTCTGTCTATGATATGTGTCACTGTTATAATAATATTAATTCCACACATACTCTGAACATGATTGTATATTTTTGTCCTTTTGGTCTCCAATTTGATTTGTTGCAGCAGACGCAAATGCGATGGCCTTCATAATTCCAGGACCTTGAAATATACAAGTTAATGGGTGGTGGTTTATCGCTCGTTCAACTGACAACGGTCATTTGATGCTCATTCACATGTACCAAATTGACCAAACTATTTCATCAAACCACATGCAGTACAATGTCTGGGGCGTTCGTGACTGTGATGGCTATGGTTGCTTCATGTTCGAGAAAGATCCCAGCTCTGTTGGCCCAGGCGTATTCAACTGGAGGCAGGTTTACAACCTCGGCAACCACTCCATGTTCCTCGGGCTCAATTATCCGATCATCCAACCAATCATCGATCATATCACCGGCGATGATTACCATGCTATGCAACTTCCATTCGCCGGGGGGAACCGTGTTTACACATCATACCATGGGTTTCATGAATCACCATATCCAGAGATTTGTCGACATAGCTTGTTGCCAGATAATCTTCAGTGTGTGAATGCATCAAGCTTCCAAGCGATGAATGGCTTTTGCAAACCCGACATGTGGCGATGTGGTTCATGCCAACAGCAAATATGCACAACTTGATTCGTAGTGATATCTAGACTGAGCCATGTATCCTGCTGCTGTAGCATGACCCTCTTTTGTTGGATATTATGTACTGTAGTCAGTTTGAAGGATAGATATCTTTCTGGGATCAAGTGCATCCTAACTCACCTGCGTAGGATGTACTAATAATGATGACGGAGATGCTATGTAGAAGCCATATATATATATATATATATATATATATATATATATATATATATATATATATATATATATCAATTAGGCTATGTCAATTAGGCTTCAAGTGCGTACTTGTTGGAGAAAGTGTTGTCCAATGGGAATTATATTTTGTATTACTAATGTATCCTACAAAGTCTGTCACACAACCTTGTAACTTCGTACTCCATTTCTAAGTTTGTACTAGTCCTCTATACCGTATATTGGGCTACTCGTACTACTACCTCTCTCCTGGTTTATTGGTCCCCTTCGTAATTTGTGTCAAATTTTGACCATAAATGTAACTAACTAAATGTTAATGCATGTCACAAAATATTATATCGTTGGATTCGTATTTGAACATGGTTTCCAATGGTACAATTTTCAGTGACATGCATTGACATTTTGTTAGTTAAACCTATGGTTAAAATGTGACACTAAATACGACTGGTAATTAGTATAGTAGTACTAGTATACGTCGGTCAAATTATTCATCATGTCTTCACATTTAATTGACGTAACAACACGCTGCCCGTGAGGTGACACAAGAGTCCTGGTGGCGTGTTCGGTTTACCAAAGTGAGCATCACCCCTCTCGTACTACAACAGCACTCTCGCATTCTCTACAAAATCACTCTCCCATTCTCTCCCGGTCTCCCCGCCTCCTAGCAGCCGCCTTGTTCTGATCCATTTGGTACGGTGAGCGATGAGCTACTGGAGTTGCTATACTACATTGCAAGTAGTCAAAAGGAAGACGCTGAAAAAATCGATCTCAACAAGGATGCCCTTCAAGATAGTTGGATGAAGGAAGGAATCAGCGAGGCCGCTCCTGTGAGTATTCATTCCGTCGCCCTGTATATTTATGTAAGACAACCACATTGTAGGAGGATGGAATATGTATGAAAAATGCTAAGCAGAACACATTTCAATAAAGTAGAAGCAATGCAAGCTAGACACCATATGAAATATCCAACCAAAATCACTGTACCAAGTTAAAAGTGCCTCATCATAAGTGTCATTTCAACAAATTAGAGGTAGTATATGCTTGAAATGTTATGCAAGATGCAATCAATATCACATTGTCAATTTGAAGGTGTCTCATCAGAAGCGATTGATGCCGGATACACAAGAAGAGTAGTTTGATGTAAGGACATGGTTAATAGAAAGACATAGTATGTACCAAACACAGGAAGGCATGTCATATTCACACGTATAATGTGTTAAACTAAGCAGATGCAATTTACCCTAATTAGAAGCAATGCAAGGTAGACACCATATGCAACATGCAACCAGATATCACACTGCCAAGTAAGAGCAAGCACCTGTGATGGCGGTGTAGGGGAATTGCGGTCATCAACTACAGAGTTACATTGAATATCTTCATCTAGCCTTGCTGTTTCTTGATAATCATGTGGGGAGGATGAAAACTGCAGTCTTTAAAAGAGTAGCGCGTCTCATAGTAACCCTCTGGCGTGATTGTCTCATCACAAGTGATTGATGAGGGATACACAAGAGCATTAGTTTGATGTAAGAACATGGTTGATAGACAGATATAGTATGTATCAAAAATAGGAAATCATGTCATTATCAAAGGTATTATGTGTAAAGTAAGCATATGCAACTTAACCAAATTGGAAGCAATACAAGCTACACACCATATGCAACATGCAACCACATTTGACAGCACAAAGTTAAAGCAAGCACCTGGGGTGGTTGTGTGTGGCAATTGAGATCATCAACTGCAGAGTTGCGTTTACTATCTCCATCTGCTGACACTGCACCGTTTAGAGTGCTTAAATGCTTATTGCTTATCCTCGAATTAGACTGGCGCCACTTCTATCTTTTTTATGTATTTAAGAACAGTGCTTCAGAGTCTGAAATACCCACGTATAAAAAAACAATAGTGTGAGTATGGTTGAAGTGTGTGCACAAGTAGTACACTATAAATGTAGCAGATAGCAGGTGGGTGAGAAATAAATGACGGGAGAAATATGATAGCTCTATGACATGCATGTAACAGAAAATTAGATTCTAGGATTTTGAAATATAAGCACAGGGATGGCTGGGAAATGCAGGTAGTCCTCCAGCACACAACAAGCTGTGTTCCTATGAAAATTCATGATCCCATCCAAAATTTTAATGAAATTTATATTTTAATTTAATGCGTAGAACCCCCATTTACGTGTACATGCACTATGCCTCGACCCCACCTCACACACACGCTATCTCTCTATCTGATGCATAAGTGCACATACTTTATATACATCGGCATTTCTCTCTCACACATGCTCACACTCTGTCCCGGGGTGTGTCATGCACACACACTCTATATCTCTCTCCTCTCTCTCTTACTACTATCTACGACTATTTTCACTAATCTCAGTTGGAAACACTATTTCTCTCACATCCATATAGAAGCACGGTCTTGCTGTCCCTCTATATGCACATATATCTACCTACGTGTCTCCACGCACACTATCTTTAGGCCTCTGTCACACACAGTGCCCCCTCTCTCTTACTAGTTGGCGGATATGATTCCATCAGATTAGTCGGTACGATATCCCTAACGGTTAGGCTAGATGGTAATAAGAGGCAAATTTTTACCCAATTCCGTGCCCTTACGGCTGAGGAAAAAGACTACTCCTGGTACTGTATATTTGTGATTGGGGAGTGTACAAGTACACGTGAATACCAGCCATTGTGTGTGTATATACTATCGATGAACTAGACCTCGGTCTTATATAACATACTCGGGGCCTACGGTTACAAATCATGCTTGGCTTATCGTCTGTGGGGATACAGTCCTGCACGACTTTGGAAACTTCATCTTGTACGCCAATTCCTCCATGAGTCTTTGTATACCGACTTTCGAATCGACCTATCTGGCGAAGGACGGAACCAACCTATGAGTCCTCAGCTCGACCCGCCACACCTAGAAATTATGTGCCCACCACACCCCACACACCATCGAGCACTAAGAAAATAAGCATATACAATAGTACAAAGTTATACATCAAAGATAATTGCATGGTGCATTCGTTGATATTTTTCCCGTACTGTGAATGTTTATATTTTCTCCGACTAAATTAGTCACGGTAAAGAGAAACGAAGGGGATATCTCTCTCTACACCACTTTCACGTACACACACAAACTATCTCTCGGTGTCAGTGCAACAAACATTTGCATTTGCCGCCCGGACTTGTGCCAGGCGCGCTGCTGGTCATACATCTAATACCAATACATAACACAAGACAAGCTAGAGAAACCGCTCTTCGTGAGATCAAGGAGTGCATTAAGAAGACCAAGTTAACACGAGAGCACCTCAGGAAGGCCTCCCTTGCTGGGCAGGTGAGCCCGGCAGGGTTGAGACCACGCCTAGGGGGCAAGACCTGCCCGCCCCGGCAGGTTCCCGGGGCTACCAAGATCAAAGCCCGTCAAGCTCCCTGCCAGCAGGCCTCCGCCAAGACGCCACCGCTCCACCTCACCACACGGCAGTCGCTAATTAGTGCGGTGTCGAGCCCTCAAGCGGCTAGGTGGATCATCTCAAGCACGTGGCAGCTTGCTGAAGAGGAGATTAACTTTACTGACACCTGTCCAGATGGCGTGTCATGCTAATAAGGAGAAGATGGATAAGCGGCGCGGCAGGCTTGCCGGGCTTCAACTTCAGCATGACACCAAACAGTGCATTTATTGCGTTTTGTCCTAACTGCCAGAGTTAGGTATGATAGCACTGTTAGCTATCTAATCATACCATTATGACTGTTTTGCCACTGTGGTCGCCCCTTAACCTACAAAAGGAGATACGAGGCAACCTAGCAAAGGGTTAGAACATTTTGACCCATCAACACTTGTACGTGTGCACTTCTCTCCCCAAGGCACATTTGCCGGGCATGAGCTCGCCGCGTCTTCATGTTCCTCCAGATCTATCCACCATAGCAGGAGTAGTGTTTTACACTACAAAGCGGCCCGAGCCTGGGTAAAAGAGAGTTGTCGACCGCCTTGCTACCCTGCTATTTTTGCTCTTTGTGCAATGTGATCATCCCCTTGCTGAACCACAAAGGGGCAGCCTTGCCCCATAGGTGATCGTGCTTCTCCCATGACAACTATCGAATTTAGGGCTCCGCAGACCCAAGAAAGGTTTGAACTCTAGGGCGTGTGCGAAGAACTCAACCTCTTCAGCCAACCAGTTGGTCACCCCCATGGCCTAGCTCGATGAACAAGGAAGAACATGGACACAGCAGTTTACCCAGGTTTAGGCCACCTTGTGGTGTAAGACCCTACTCCTGCTTTGTGGTGGATTAGCCTCACGAGGGGCTGAGGATGAACTAGTACAAGGGAAGAACAACCTAGCAAGGTCTGCCCTGGTGTGGGTGTGAGTCGACGAGGTGTGTATTCGATCGGTCCCCTCCCTCCTCTACGGTGGTGGCTAACCTGTATTTATAGTGGCCTCGGTCAACTTCCCCCAAAACGAAGGCGGGAAGGGATCCCACAGTGGCCAATTTGAAAGGGGACAAGTAGTACATCTTATCCTGACGAAAGGTGGTCTTCCCCTACAAAGCTTCTGGTCATGACGCTGCGGTGGGCTCGGTGATGACATCCGCCCTGCCGTCCTGGCGGTCTTGGTCTCGTTGCACGAGAATGGAAACCTTTGGCTGATTCCTCGGGACCCCGCGCATGCACTTGCCTCCTTAGTACCAAAGAGGAAACCTGCTCCTCTACGTCTGCTGGCGCCCGCCTGGCCTTGGTCGTCATGGCTTGCTTCACCTCAACCTCATAAGGTGGGCACCTGCATAGAAATCTCTGCTCCTCAGGAGGCAGGCGTGGGAGGCCGCTCCCTCCAGAGGTCTTGATGTTGCCTGCCTCGTGAGGCTTGGCCCCTCGCGAGAGTCTTGTCTTGAAGGTCTTGTAGATGGGCCATACCAGGCCGTCGATGGTGCCACGCCATGGGCGACAGGCAGGCAAGTCAGGGTACCCTGGTTCCTAGAATGCCGACAGTAGCCCCCTGGCCCAAGGTGCGCTCGGACTTGGCTTTGAGGCGAAGCCAAAGGGCAAGGGCGAAGTGCCGCGGGCCCCAATCGCCTATGGACCGAGTCGATGCGTGGCGCTTGATGGGACGTGGGCGTCTCCACTTCCCCACGCTTCCTCGGCAACTGGTCGACTTGACAACTGTATGATGCATGCAGAAAAGCCATCATTTCTTGGAACGTGAGAGGCCAGCGGTTGGCCTTCCTCCGGCTATAAGACCAGCGGTTAGCCCATCTTCATCTTCTTGCTCCTCGTTGCTTCTTCTTCCCCTTCGTCCTGCCGTCTTGTCAGAGCGTCCATGGCGCCAGTGAGGATGTTCTCCGCCGCAGAGAAGGGGCAGGCTCCCAAGGAAGGACCAGGCTCGCCGCCGCCCAAGAGAGGCTGCGGCCGTCCCCTCAAGTACGCCGCGACACCGGCGGTGGCTCCCCTAGGGCGTGGGCGCAACCCCTCGAAGGCTGGTGCCGCTTGATGTCACTTGAAGCTACGTCGGTATTTCCCCGAAGAGGAATGGATGATGCAGCAAAACGGCGGAAGGTATTTCCCTCAGATATGAAACCAAGGTTATCGAACCAGTAGGAGAACCAAGCAACACAACGTAAGCAGCCCCTGCACACAGGTAAAAAATCCTCGCAACCCCACATGTTAAAGGGGTTGTCAATCCCTTCCGGGGTACGACGCCTCAAGTACGCAAACGAACATGAGATAAATTTGTAGTAGATTGATAGATCGAACACCAAATAAAATAAATAAGGAAAAATTGCAGCAAGGTGTTTTTGTATTTTTGGTTTAATAGATCTAAAAATAAATGCAAGGAAAAAGTAGATATCAGAGGCAAATAATACGAGAAAGAGACCCGGGGACCGTAGGTTTCACTAGTGGCTTCTCTCGAGAGAAATAGCAAACGGTGGGTGAACAAATTACTATTGGGAAATTGACAAAACTTCAAATACTGATGACGATATCCAGGCAATGATCATTATATAGGCATCACGTCCAAGATTAGTAGACCGACTCTTGCCTGCATCTACTACTATTACTCCACACATCGACCGCTATCCAGCATGTATCTAGTGTATTAAGTTCATGGAGAAACGGAGTAATGCAATAAGAACGATGACAAGATGTAGACAAGATCTATCTATGTAGAGATAGACCCCATCGTTTTATCCTTAGTAGCAACGATACATACGTGTCGGTTCCCTTTCTGTCACTGGGATCAAGCACCGTAAGATCGAACCCACTACAAAGCACCTCTTCCCATTGCAAGATAAATAGATCAAGTTGGCCAAACAAAACCCAAATATTGAAAACGAAATACGAGGTTATCAGAGATAATGCATAAAAGAGATCAAAGAAACTCAAATACTTTCATGGATATAAAAAGATAGATCTGATCGTAAACTCAAAGTTCATCGATCCCAACAAACACACTGCAAAAGAGTTACATCATATGGATCTCCAAGAGACCATTGTATTGAGAATTCAGAGAGAGAGAGAGAGTTGAAGCCATCTAGCTACTAACTACGGACCCGAAGGTCTACAAAGAACTACTCACGCATCATCGGAGAGGCACCAATGGAGGTGGTGATCCCATCCGAGATGGTGTCTAGATTGGATCTGGTGGTTCTGGACTCTGCGGGGACTGGATGAATATTTCGTCGACGTTCCTAGGGTTTCTGGAATATTCGGGTATTTATAGAGCAAAGAGGCGGTCCGGGGGGCACCCGAGGTGGGAACAACCCGCCAGGGCGCGCCTGGGCCTCCTGGCGCGCCTTGGTGGGTTGTGCCTCCCTCGGGGCACCCCCCAGGCGCAGCCAGGGCCCATTACGTTCCTTCTAGTCCAAAAAAATCTCTGTAAAGTTTCATTGCGTTTGGACTCTGTCTGATATTGATTTCCCGTGATGTAAAAAAAATGCAGAAAACAGCAACCGGCACTTGGCACTATGTCAATAGGTTAGTACCAAAAAATGATATAAAATGACTATAAAATGATTATAAAACATCCAAGATTGATAATATAACAAACTGGAACAATAAAAAATTATAGATACGTTGGAGACGTATGAGCATCCCCAACCTTAACTCCTACTCGTCCTCGAGTAGGGAAGTGATAAAAACAGATATTTTGATGTGGAATGCTGCCTATCATGTCATATCAAATTCTTTTCTTTATACCATGGACATTTGGACTTTTATATTTTTCAAAGCAATAGTGTAGTTTGGACATGATAATTTAAATACTCAAACATATCAACAAGCAACCATGTCTTTCAAAATATCAACGCTAAAATAAGTTATCCCTAGCCCATCATGCTCAACCATTGATCCATTCATGAAACACACTCACATATTAGTTACACCCAATACTTAAGTACGATCATATTGCCTCCTAGTTGGTGCTTTTATAAGAGAGGATGGAGACTCAAATTCAAAAATAAAAATTGCCTAAAGTAAAAGAAAGGCCCTTCGTAGAGGGAAGTAGGGTTTTGTAGAGGTGCCAGAGCTCAAAGCGAAAAACTTAGAGATAAAAACATTTTTGGAGGTGTATCCATCCCACCAAGGGAAACGACTTAGAGTTACCAACACTTTCCATGCTAGATATATCATAGGCGGTTCCCAAACAGGAAATGAAGTTTATTCCTTTTTCGACCATACTTTCACCTTCCATGGCTAGCCGTATCCACCGTTGCCCTCCATACCAACACTTTCCAAGGAATTTATTATTTGACAACATAAAGTAAATTCATTTTTCATTTCGGGACTGGGCATCCCTAATACCTTTGCCTTACTCTCGTGCAATGACAAGTGAAGAAACACTCATCTTGAAAATAACATATCTAGCATGGAAAATATTAGCCACCCCTCACCGCTCTGCGAGTGAAACAAACACACAAAAGAGAACTTTATTTTGAAAATTAGAGATGGCACATGCAAATTTGTTTAGAACGGCAAAAGAATACCGCATATAGGTAGATATAGTGGACTCATGTGGCAAAACTGGTTTAAAGGTTTTTGGATGCACAAGTAGAGATCATACTTAGTGCAAAATGAAGGCTAGCAGAAGATTGAGAAGCGACCAAGCAAGAAACGAATAATCTCATAAGCAAGCATTAAGCATAAATTACATCGAATAATGCACCACAAGTAGGATATATTTTCATTGCATGACTATTGACTTTCGTACTTGCATAGGGAATCACAAACCTTAACACCAATATTATTACTAAAGCATAGTTACTCATCAAGATGACTCACATATCACATCATCATATCTCAAAACTATTACTAAGAATCAAGTTTATTTGTCCAATGATCTTCACGGAAGTTTTTATTATATCCTTCTTGGATATCTATCACTTTGGGACTAATTTTTATGTGTTGCTTTTCATAAGCTCAAACAAATATAAGTGAAGATCATGAGCATAATTTTTATTTCTTTCTCTCAAGTAAATTTAAGTGAAGCAAGAGAGAATTTCTTGAACAATACTAAGCACACCGTGCTCAAAAAGATAAGTGAAGCACCAGAGGAAGTCCATTGCTCATAAGAATTTAAGTGAAGCATAGAGAGCAATTCTAACAAGTCATGACATAATTTTGGCTCTCCCAAATAGGTGTGTCCAGCAATGGATCAAGACTTAAAACACAACATAAAACAAGCAAAGACTCATATCATACAAGACGCTCCAAGCAAAACACATATCATGTGACGAATAAAAATATAGCTTTGAGTAAAATACCGATGGCCATTAGAAGAAAGAGGGGATGCCACTCGGGGGCATCCCCAAGCTTAGTTGGTTGCTCATTTTTGGATAATAGCTTGGGATATCGGGGCATCCCCAAGGTTAGGCTCTTCTATCCTTTATTCCTTCATCCACCATAAGATAACCCAAAACTTGAAAACTTCAATGATGCGGTGCATCCCACGATCATCCCCATGTACACTTTGACTACTCCCCAAGCCCCACAAGGACATACGATAAGACCTCGACCATACGCCATTGGACACAAGGTGAACCCACTCCTCTTCGAACCGTATGTTTCCACATACGAGACATGGCTACTACCTCATGCATGGACCTTGCATATACTCAGGTACAACCGAGATGACCATGGAGGATCCAAGGACCAAGGCCAAGCATGGAAGAGGAGAAGGAAGAAGAAGAACGGACAAGACAGGACTTGCCCGGATCATCCGGACCCCCAGCCGGACGATCCGGACCGAGCCCGGACGATCCGGATGACCACCCGAACGATCCGGCTAATGTGCCCGAAGACACCCGAAGCCTGCTCGACGAAGCCGGATCATCCGGACGCCCACCCGGATCATCCGGACCACCATCCGGATCATCCGGACCACCATCCGGATCATCCGGACTAAGCCTGCGCGCATGACTTGGGCCGAGGCCCGTGTACCCCTTCGTCCCTCACTTACCCCTTCGTGGCTTAGCACTATATATAGAACCCCTCCTCCTCCATTTGAGGGTTAGCAAAGGATTAGCTCATATGTGAGGATAGCTTTTGCTCATCCATCGGGACATCTCTTCGAGAGTGACCGCGGCCCCTCTCCGGAGAAGACCCCCTTGGATTCAAGACCCCCTCTTGGGTGGCCCCATCAAGGCCTCCTCACGGAGAAGAACTAGTTACCTCTTGTATCGTCCTTTGTTGGATTCGGATCTTGTATCTCACCTTTGTGTTCATCGATCTAGCGCATGTGTGATCTATTCTTGTTGGTTGAGTGATTCTCTCGTGTTTCCTCTTGTGATTTCCCTCGTTTTCCCCTCGTGTTCTTCGTGCCCTTAGTTGGGATCCGCTCCTTTCGTGAAAGATCGGTCGTACGGAGTTCCACTCCATATCATCTTGGATCAGCGCAAGGTTGATCACGAATTTGGAGCCCCTACCCCTCTTTTTCTAGCCTTCTTTTGCTTGATTTCATCCTAAATTCGAAAATCCCCACCAAAAATAGCCCCATTTTTTTGTGATTTGTTGGTATGATGAAATATTATTGATTTTGATCCATGGATTTGCTTGGTTTCGAGTGGATATAGCATCTCCCCAAGTTTCCCCACCTTCCATCCACAAAATCTCCTCAAATTTGCCCCGAAAATCCCCTATTTCCGCCCAAAAATTCGTCCCCGAGAGGAAATCCCGAGCAGTTTGACTTGCCCGGATCATCCGGACCTTCTCCCGGAACATCCGGACACCTCCCGGATTAGCTGGACCCTCTCCCGGACGTCCGGACACCTAGACAACAGAACCGGCCTTGACGAACCCGGATCATCCGGCCAAACACCCGGATCATCCGGACCTCCTCCGGATGTCCGGCTAACCCTGAAACTGACACAGACAGATTTTTGTTTTGGCCATATCTAATTCATCCGAACTCCGTTTTCGACGTTCTTTAGCTCGTTTTGAAGCTCTTGACATCCCCCATACCACAAAAATACCACCAACATCATTTGACTCCATCATATTTTCTGAATTTTGGCATCTTTGCCTAGGGCCACCACCATATCATCCGCATTACCACCGCCGACTTCCACAACCTAACCCGTTTTGATCACAATTGTATATGTGGTTGCTTGAGAAGTGATTCAAGTCTCCTAAGGTGTTTAGGCTACTTAGGGACGGTCGCTTCTTCATCAACCACCACCACCACTTCCGCATAGGCTTGCCCACCATACACTTCCGCCACACCAACTCAACCCATTTTTGTTTGTGTTGTGAGTTGTGTCTCCTAAGGTGTTTCGGCTACTTAGGGACCGTGCTTTCAACTCCGACATCGTGTATAGTCCACCACCATAACCTCCACTTCCGCATTGCCTAGTGCAACACCACCGCTTTCCGCTACCACCATTTGACTTTTGTCCTTGAGATTTTGAGTTGTGGTTTTTTCCGTTTCCTAAGGTGTTTCGGCTAATTAGGAACTGGTCGACATTGAAAACAACGCCACTCATCATCGCCAAGGACGGTAACCTCGACGACATCATTGTATATTCCCCTTGCAATTGCATTGATAACCCCTAGCCCATTTTGCGTCACTTGCCTATCGAGACTAGCAATTTGAGTATTGCCCGTCAACGTTACTTGTGCACATTAGTGATCCACCCTTCCATTGCATACATACCATATCATATTGGTATCATCATATCATCCCCTGTGTCACAAGATTGTTCCCGCATATACACAATTGCTATCTTGGTTTGTGTATTGTGGCCATATAAAAAAACAGAATAAGCTTTTAAGCAAAAGAGAAAGAGCAAAGGCTTGTAAGCAATAGCCATAGCATCCACCACATTGCATAAGATTGTCATATCCGATCATCTTGGATCAAACACTGGGAACCATACATACATAGCATACTTAGGATAGAAAGTTTATCCATTTTGCATATCATAGGTTGTGCACAAGTGTCGTATCCGCCTATAGAGCAATCGTGCTAGTGTCTCTCTTGAGTTGTGCAACACGAGCGTTTTCCATGGATTCCACATTTTGAGCTCATTCCTTGGTTGCATGACCCCATTTATCTATCCGTGTGTGTGTTTCCGTGTGCCTTTCATTGCTATTGGTCTACTTGTTTCGCTTGCGAATTTGTGAATCTCTTTCAACATTATTGACTCTTGCTAACATTTTGCATCAAATTTTTGTGCCACTATCCTCACCGAGCTCCACCATATGCCTTACTTGTGTAGGTGTGAGAAACCAACAAGAATTGGTACCAGTTGTGCTATTTCCTTGTTACACGTTGAGTGATCATTGATCCATTTTCAACATCGGTCAAGGTACATTTGGTATAAGTTCTTCTCTTTCTCCCACTCATATTTGCTCGACTTTTGTGATGGATAGGCAAGGCATATCATCTTCGGTCTTCGACAACAAAGACGGCATGAACAACTACATCACCAAAGCGTCCATCTTCGATCTACAACGACAAATGCAAGGCACACAATCTACCTTGCGAGAGCGCCTCGACAACCTCGCCATCGGCATACACCACTCCGAAGCAAGGAAAAGGGACTACATCGACACCAAGTTGGGCGAGCTAAAGGATCAACTACGAGACATGGTGGCCGACTACAAGTCTTCTTCCCCTTCATCATCCTCAAGGCGACGGCGAGCAAGTCGATCATCTTCGGAGCGCCCAAGTGATGCAAGCGCAAGTCGTCCACGTCCACATCTCCATGGCGACCACCATCACGTTCGTGAGCCACATCGTCATGAAGGGCAAGTCACCTCCAAGCATCATGTGCACGATGACGACGAATGACATCTACTAGGAGCTCAAGTGCGACAATAACACTATCATCATGAAGATGCTCCACAAGCGCAAATGCACAAGTCCCAACAAGCCCTACTTCACGTCAAGGCCAAGCTTCAAGAGCAAAAGAGAAGACCGCGAGACGAGCACCACCAAGACGGAGCTACGGCTACAACAACCACTTCGGCATCTTCGCCAAGTGCTATCAAGGCATCTTCGCCTTTGGACGTACGGCATCTTCGCCTACTTCCCACGAGTACGCCTACATTGACTTCATCAAGTCCAAGGCGACCGCCTACAAGCGAGGGCGACAATTCCATCTTCGGAAGTCCCTCAAGGAAGATGGCCGAGCATGGGAAATTCCATTCGGTCATGGAGTCGAGCTACGAGGTGCCACATCATATGGGCCTCCAACAACAAGACGGAGAAAAGAAGGTTGAGCATGGGACTATCCCTTCAACGAAGGCGGCGATAGGAGTTGAGCATGGAGACATTTGCACCAACATCTCTCCGACACCCACATACCATGTGATGCCCCGATTGCCATGTGAGGAGAGCCACCCCACCATGAGTGATATGAGTGACTCCACCATATGTGACATTGAGTGCATTTCCTATGAGAGGTTGAGTGTGACCACCACTAGCCCCACAAATGAGAGCATGCCACACATCCTATGTAAGGTTGATAGCCATTTGAGTGACTCCACCAACCATACGAGTGAGAGCATCATATTGGGAGTGAGTGAGCCACAACACTTAGTGAGTGAGGTAGTTGACACGGCATGTGAGGCCACTATGATTTCTAACGACTTAACCTCTACTCCGAGTGTGTTTTCTTTGGTGCTAGGTCTCCTACATGACGACATGCCTATCCTCGACGAGTACATACCTCCAACGACGACGATGGCCATGGTGGACGATTATGCACCCCCACATGGTTCCATCAAGATGAAGATGACCACGATTTGGTCTTCTACACCTCACCTACAACACATGAGCGATGCTCCAAAGGTAACATAGGTGATAATGCTTCTCGTGTCCCACTAGTGGACTATCTTACCAACGATTGCTTGCATGATGTTGACACACCTATTACCATGCTTCATGCTAGTGCGACTTCCTCATGTCATGACTTACCAATTTATGATGAATATGATGATGAGCATGTTGAGTTGCCTAGTTGTGATGCTATGCTCCATAGGATATCAAGTGAAAATTCTTTTGGTCACATCATGTTCGACAATCCATTGAACTTGTCATATGCTATGAGTGAGATCTCCCATATTGCCTCATTTCTATCTCAACATAGTAACTATGCATGCCCCATTAAATAAATCCCATTTGCACTTATGGCATAGATGACGAGATGATGGTCATTGGCTTTTGTTTTTCAAGTGATGATATTGCCATGCTTCCTTTACATGATTTGCGCAATTCATCTACTATGCGATGCCATGATCACATTGTTACAAATATGCTTTGTTTTGGATGTTGTCAATATTCTCCATGTGATGTTTCTACAAATACTCATGAGGAGACCCCCATAGTTTCCTCATCCATATTAGGAGATTTTGATGCGTTCCATACTTTGCATGATTCCCATAATTGCTTGCACCATATGCATTCCATGAATAACAATGCTCCACCTATTGCTCGTGATGCATTATATAATTTGAGTCTCCATTATGCTATACATGACAACAAACCTATCATGATGGATGACATGTTTCTATATCACGCATCTCATTTATTTGAGCATTGGCTATTTTGTGCTAACCGACACCAGCACGTGCGCATCATGATGGATGATGTGTACATCTACCATGCACACACAATTTTCCCTTTGTCTTTGTTTTGTGTAGGTACTCACGTATACTCGTCAACCTCTCAATCCCATGAGTTGACGAAACGAGCTCTTGAGAGCAACGACGATTTAGGATTCCGTGGTCTATCCTTACCACCGTTCCCTTCATGCAAGGACTATACGCATCTCTTTTCCTTGTCTCTCACAAGGCTATGGGCTATATATCACTTGTTACTTTATGCCCATTGTATCTTCTTCACTTTGCATGTTATGCCTCTTTACATGATTTTTCCATGCAATTGTGACCCGTGCTTGCATCTACCCATGATTCACCATTATGCTACTCATATGTGTATTTGCATGCTTGGTGGAGATCCTTGTTGCTATTGCCATGTTTATCATGTGCCTCATGCTATTCATGCTCGTTGTGTTGGGAGAGTCATGATGTCCCATTGCTATTTACATATGGCCTCTCGTCAATACATTGATGATACTTTCCTCATATCTTGCTTTCATGCTTGTGCTATGTCATGTGAATTATTCATGCACACTATTTGCACCCATGACATGTTTGCCATGATTCCTTCTAGTACGTTGCATCTTCGCACTACTTGCTTGCTTGACTTGATCACTACGATTACTTGCTATGATGCATCACCCATGTTCCACTCTCACTCGCTTTCTTGGGTTGATGACATATGTGTTCATGCCTCTCACTTAATTTGTCATGATCATTGTCTCTTGTCTCCATTAGTGCCATATCTCATACCCCCTTGTATTGAGTGCCAACTTGCTATGCTTATTGATCGTGGAGACATGGCCATATTACTTGCGAAGCATGCTTGTTTGATTGAGCCTATTGTATTTGGTTGTTCTCGCATCATTTTCTTTCATACTATGAAATGCTCCCTTGTCCTTTCTTATGATGAGCATGATGCATACACTTGTTGGGTATCTTACCACACGAATGATAGGTGTTGCATTTGCACCAATCTCATTTGTTTTTCCGAGTGTTTGTCATGTTCTTTCATTTTGAAGGATTCACAAGGCGGTACCATAACGAGACATATTGGTTATGTGAAGGCATACAAGATGCACAATTCCATCATCCTTGAGAAACTCCTAAAGGTGAATCCCTTCCCTTTGAGACATCTTCAAATATGCATATTGGATGGGCCATGCTTTCATTGTTGTCTCCTTCTTCTTGTCTACATGCTAGATATATTGGATGGAGGACCAACATTGGAGATGGACCCTATGGACCTTCACGTTGAGGAGTGCCACAACATTGAGCATTGGTACATCAACACTCCTTTGACACATTGCACCAACACATACATATTTGTTGATTGTGTTCCCATATGTCATGCTCGATAGACATATCATACCCTAGCAAATTTGCATCTTATGCATGGATTGACTCACCTTATGATTGCCTTGTTGCATCTTGTATTTCTATGTCATCCATGATATATGAGCTTGTGCATTTCCTTAGCAAATTTGTTGTGATCTTTCTTGATGGCATATTCATACATCATGATCATATTGTCTACCATCAATTGCATGATAACATAATCATATTGAACATCCATTGCCATATTCATGCTATTGATAAACAGTCTCACTATGACATCATTTTGCACTGTGGTTGCATTGATCATATTCACAACACATTTGTGTGCACAATGAATGCTTTTTCTCCCATGAATGCTTTACATCTCATTCCATATCATCTTGCAAAGCTTCATGTGTTTTGTCACGAACAATCTTGCCGCACGGACTCATTCTTACAAGATGGACACTTTGTGTGCGCTAACCATTGTATTTCCGAGTGTTGTTTGTGTTTGCTCATTTTGCATGTCTACCACCCCGGTGACACCTTGGAGTACTTGGATTGCGCAATGTCTTCAACTCTGTCCAACTACAAGTCCGTCCACAACAACCGTTTCCATGGTGATGAGGATCACAATCCGAGGTCGTATCTTTCCCAAGGGGGCGGAGATGATGCGGTGCATCCCACGATCATCCCCATGTACACTTCGACTACTCCCCAAGTCCCAAAAGGACATACGATAAGACCTCGACCATACGCCATTGGACACAAGGTGAACTCACTCCTCTTCGAACCGTATCTTTCCACATACGAGACATGGCTACTACCTCATGCATGGACCTCGCATATACTCAGGTACAACCAAGATGACCATGGAGGATCCAAGGACCAAGGCCAAGCATGGAAGAGGAGAAGGAAGAAGAAGAACGGACAAGACAGGACCTGCCCGGATCATCCGGACCCCCAGCCGGACGATCCGGACCGAGCCCGGACGATCCGGATGACCACCCGGACGATCCGGCTAATGTGCCCGAAGACACCCGAAGCCTGCTCGACGAAACCGGATCATCCGGACGGCCACTCGGATCATCCGGACGCTGACGCCCGGATCATCCGGACCAAGCCTACGCGCATGACTTGGGCCCAGGCTCGTGTACCCCTTCGCCCCTATCTTACCCCTTCGTGGCTTAGCACTATATATAGACCCCCTCCTCCTCCATTTGAGGGTTAGCAAAGGATTAGCTCATATGTGAGGATAGCTTTTGCTCATCCATACGGATCATCTCTTCGAGAGTGACCGCGGCCCCTCTCCGAAGAACATCCCCTTGGATTCAAGACCCCCTCTTGGGTGGCCCCATCAAGACCTCCTCACAGAGAAGAACCGGTTACCTCTTGTATCGTCCTTTGTTGGATTCAGATCTTGTATCTCACCTTTGTGTTCATCGATCTAGCGCATGTGTGATCTATTCTTGTTGGTTGAGTGATTCTCTCGTGTTTCGTCTTGTGATTTCCCTCGTTTTCCCCCCGTGTTCTTCGTGCCCTTAGTTGGGATCCGCTCCTTTCGTGAAAGATCGGTCGTACGGAGTTCCACTCCATATCATTCAATCACACAAAACTCAACAAAACCTTCGTGAGATCCGTTAGTAAAAGAAAGCAAATCACTACTATAAGTACTTTACCAAACCAATTCATATTTTGTTTTTGCATTATATCTACTGTATTCCAACTTTTCTATGGCAAAAACTCATTAAAAAACCATAGAGCCATCAAAATATGCACACAATGCAAAGAAAACAGAATCTGTCAAAACAGAACAGTCTGTAGACATCTGACTATTTGGAAAGCTTCTGGAACTCAAACAATTCTGAAAAAATAGGACGGCCTGAGAAATTTGGTAATATTCAACCTTCATGCAAAAAGATTGGCATTTTATCATGCTTGTGGTAAATAGAATTGTTTTTCGTGAGCGCAAATTTTGCTGTTTTTTTCAGCCAAGATCAAACAACTATCACCCAAGAAAGAATCCCTACTCGGTTCCTACTAGGCACAAACATAATAAAACAAAAAAACACAATTCATTAATAGTAGCATAATTGTGGGTTAACACTCAAGAACAGAAAGCAAAAAGCAAAAATAAATTTTATTCATTGGGTTGCCTTCCAACAAGCGCTATAGTTTTATGCCCTTAGCTAGGCATAAAGCAAGGATTTAAGTTTTGTCTTCCGAAGTTGATGAGGACATCAATACCATTGTTACACCCACAGCCCCTACTGTTACATATACTGGACCAATTACTAGAGCTCGCGCACGCCAATTAAATTACCAGGTACTTTCGTTTCTTGGTAATGATTCTAATGTTCATGAGAATATGATGCTGCCTAAATTGGATACATTTGTTTTGCTTACAAATGAAGGGCCTAGCTTGGAGAAGGATGAACATTGGAGCAAGAACAAGCATGGAGTTGATGGCATGCGCAAGGGGAACAAGAACGGAGTTACAAGTGATGATTTCAGGACTTTGAAGCCACCATAAGGAGTGCATGAAGCCTTGGACGAAATATACAAGATGCCACTTCATAAATTTCCAGAGGCTATTCTAGGTGCTGCGTCACCTTATTATTGGGCCAGGCCCATGTAATTTCGAAATACATAAGTATAGGCTGTTTTTAGAGTCCGTATGTGTGGGGAAACAAGAGATAGGGTTGGTTTCGGACCCCTTCCCCAAGGGCCACGAAATTCCCCCCTCTTCCTCCATATATACAGCCCTTAGGGCACCGTTTAGACTTTGGGTTTTGTTTAGATTAAAAGTTCGCCATAGCTGCAACTTCGCGTACTTCGTTTGTGTTCAACGACCAGACAAAGGCGTCACAGAACCCCACCTTGATTAATAAAGCTTTCCTCTTATATTCGCAATATCCAGATTGCAATCTTAGTTTCTTGCTTGTTCTTCGTTTGCTCGCAGGAAACAGACCCTCGTGGTCAGGTTGATCGTGCTCCGGCGTGGTCAATAACCCTCGGAAGTTGGTTTAGCGATTGCTAAGGCGCGACGTCTCGCACGTTCGTAGTCGGATCGTCAAAGTCGACTCCCACAGAAACGATAGCCACCATCTCATCGAAACATCGGGACACCTTTGCCTCTATCAAGTGGTATCAGATTTCCAGGTTGCTCGGTGAGATTTTACAGTTTTTCGTAGTTTAGATGGAGTCTGTTCTTCATACCTACAGTCCACGAAAAAGCCACAAAAAATTAGGGTTAGTTCATCATATCCGAACCAATCAGAGCCTTTGCATAATCTTTTTAGGGTTTTTGCTTTGTTGAATTTGCGGTTGCATCGTCGTGTCAAGTTGCTGGTCTTAGAGTCTAGTCTTTTAGAGTTTCGAGTTCTGGTCATAAGTTGTCACGCCGCCGCCGCACCATCATCATCGCCCCTGCCATCTACCACCACCGCTTATCCGCCACCGCTCTGAATCCGTATCCATATACCACCACCAATCCGTATCCATATACCACCACCGATCCGTATCCATATACCACCACCGCTACCATATACCACCACTGCTGCCATATCCTACCACTATATATCCACCACCAATCCGAGTTCTTTTCATATTAGGTTTGTTTTCGAGATCCATCTATTTTCCGTTTCGTGTTTCCTTGCCTGAGTAGGTCTCGGAAAAAAAATCGAGTCTGGAGACCCCCGGGCAGTTTTTAGGCCAAAATTTCGGCGACCAAAAATATTTTTTCCCTATCCTATTTTTAGGCTTTTCTGAGTCTTTTGAGCCACGTGCCATCATAGTGATTTTTTGTCGCACTTTTTCGTCTCGCTGCCCTGATTTCCGAAAAAATAGTCAAAAAAAATTTCGTGCCCATCCTGTCATTTTGACTTGGGAAGAGTTTTGAGACACTCGCCATTATAGTGATTTTTCGCAAAAAAAGAGGAGCGCCAAAAAAAACAGAGCGAAATTTTTTCCAGAGTGTGCTTTCCCTTGTTTACGTGAAGCGCCGTGATTTTGTCAGTGTTCTAAGCTCGCGTCTCTAGCTAGGTCTAGCCTAGGACCAGCACAGTACCGTCGTTGAGCGTTTATTCAACTTTGCATCTCTGAATTGATTATTGCTGACCCCTTTTGCTACCATAAGCCTTCCCAGCTCCACATACATCTACATCGTGCGTTTGACTCTACCTGGTAATCGCTCTATCCAAGCTTTGAGAGTTTTGACTACATCGGTTGCCGATCACCGCCTGCTGCTGGGTAAGAACTGGTAAGAATTTGAGATTTGCTTGACGGATTTGTGACACCCACCACCACCACCACTTGTTAGTAGTCTGTAGGATCATATTCTTGTGTGTTTCTATTGCTGCTAACCATGCCAGGATCACAAGCCGACGAGATTGACTGGGAGAACTTAACGAACAAGGAGCTTCATGATAAGTTTCAGCAAATGATGACTGAACAGGTGCAAGATGTGCTGAACAATTTTGAAGAGGCCATGGAGAAGATCACTGGCCTTGAGAAGACGTTCGAAACAAAGCTCGATAACAGATTTAATGAACTGCTTGCGCGTCTTCCACCACCGGCTGCACCTGCCGCACCTCTGCAACAACAACAACAACGACTACCTCCACGTCGCGAAACAGCCCTCCGCCGAGCGAGCCGTGTCCCTCTTCAGCCTGGCCAAACTGTTGGTGCTGCTGTTGATAATTCTGTGGCTCCTGCTGCTGATGGGGAGGAGGATGATTATGCGGGAGATTACGAGGATGAGGTTGATCAAAATCAGAACTACGTGCAACCACCAGCACCACAACCACCAGGTCGTCCACATGCAAATAATCACAATGGTAGGGCTCTCCCTCAGGTACGAGATCATGACCATCTTCCTAAACTGAAATTGAATATTCCACCATTTGAGGGTAGATATGTTCCTGATATATATCTTACTTGGGAGTTAGAAACAGAACAACGTTTTACATGTTTAGAATATCCCGAGGAGAGACGTGTTGCTGCTGCACTTTGTGCTTTCACTAGTTTTGCTTGTGTGTGGTGGTCTGAACATCGTAGATTATATCCGAATAATATTCCAACTACTTGGGCTGCTTTGAAAACTGCTATGCGTACTCGTTGGGTTCCACCATATTATCAACGTGAATTACTTCAAAAATTGCAGCGTTTAAGACAAGGAAAAAATTCTGTAGAGGAATATTATCAGGAATTACAAACTGGCATGATTAGATGTGGTATTGTTGAGGATAATGAAGCTATGCTTGCACATTTTATGGGTGGATTAAATAGAGAGATTCAGACCATTCTAGAGTATAAGGAGTATAATAATATCACTCGTTTATTCCATCTTGCTTGTAAAGCTGAACGTGAAGTGCAGGATCGACATGCATTGGCGCGAACTAACTTTTCTGCAGGTCGACCTTCATCATGGACACCACGTGCATCCTCTACTTCCATTGCACCATCACCTACATCAGGTGCCACCTCCAACCGTGATACAAGAAAGCAGGCACAACCAACACTATCTGTCAAGAGCACACCTGCCGGGCCTGCACAGTGCTCTTCTTCTTCCATGGCATCAACAGGGCACACGAGTGATATTATTTGTCGTCGTTGTAAGGGAAGAGGTCATTATGCGAGAGAATGCAAATCTCAACGTGTGATGATTGCTACTGAGGATGGTGGGTATGAGGCCGCTAGTGATTATGATGAGGAGACTTTGGCTCTTATTACACGTGAAGATCACGGTGGAGATGATTCTGATCATGAGACGCAATACATGGCTGCTGAAGATGCTGACAGGTATGAATGTTTAGTTGCTCAACGTGTTTTGAGTGTGCAGGTTACACAAGCTGAGCAAAATCAAAGACATAATTTGTTCCATACAAAGGGAGTTGTGAAGGAACGTTCTATTCGCGTCATCATAGATGGAGGGAGCTGCAACAACTTGGCTAGCATGGAGATGGTGGAGAAGCTATCTCTCACCACAAGACCACATCCACATCCTTACTACATCCAATGGTTCAACAACAGCGGCAAGGTTAAGGTAACACGTACTGTTCGTGTGCATTTTAGTATCTCTACATATGCTGATTATGTTGATTGTGATGTGGTACCTATGCAAGCATGTTCCTTATTACTTGGTAGACCATGGCAATTTGATAAAAATTCTGTACACCATGGTAGAAACAATCAGTATACTCTTGTTCATAAGGATAAAAATATTACTTTGCTTCCTATGACTCCTGATTCCATTTTGAAAGATGATATTAATAGAGCTAATAAAGCAAAACAGGAGAAAAATAAGAGTGAAAATCAGATTGTGGCAAAAGAATTTGAGCAACAAATGAAGCCTAATAATAATCAATCTAGTGTTGTTTCTGAAATTAAATTGAAAAGTGCATGTTTACTTGCCACCAAATCTGATATTGATGAGCTCGATTTTAGCAGATCTGTTTGCTATGCTTTTGTGTGCAAAGAGGCATTATTTTCATTCGAGGACGTGCCTTCCTCTTTGCCCCCTGCTGTCACTAACATTTTGCAGGAGTTCCCTGACGTCTTTCCACAAGATGTGCCACCGGGATTACCACCTATTCGAGGGATTGAGCATCAAATTGACTTAATTCCCGGTGCATCGCTACCCAACCGTGCACCATACCGTACCAATCCAGAGGAGGCAAAGGAGATTATGCGTCAAGTACAGGAGCTGCTCGACAAAGGTTATATATGCGAATCTCTTAGTCCTTGTGCTGTTCCTGTTATACTAGTGCCTAAAAAGGATGGTACGTCGCGTATGTGTGTTGATTGTAGAGGCATTAATAATATTACTATT
Organism: Triticum aestivum; assembly: GCF_018294505.1. Classification (NCBI taxonomy): domain Eukaryota; kingdom Viridiplantae; phylum Streptophyta; class Magnoliopsida; order Poales; family Poaceae; genus Triticum; species Triticum aestivum. Next base: position 234,606,174 of record NC_057811.1, on the reverse strand, counting down.
CGTTATCGTCATCCTATTCCTAGGCTAGATGAGATGCTTGATGAATCGAGTGGCTCTACAATATTCTCCAAAGTTGATTTGCGTGGTGGATACCATCAAATTCGTATGAAATTGGGAGATGAATGGAAAATAGCATTTAAAACTAAGTTTGGTTTATGTGAGTGGTTAGTCATGCCTTTTGGGTTAACTAATGCAGTACTTTCATGAGACTGATGGACGAAGTTTTTAGCGCTTTCATTGGACGATTTGTGGTAGTCTATTTTTATGATATACTAATTTATAGCAAATCTTTGGAAGAACATTTGGAACATTTACGTGTTGTTTTTATTGCTCTCCGTGATGCACGTTTGTTTGGTAACCTTGGGAAGTGCACCTTTTGCACCGACCGAGTATCTTTTCTTGGCTGTTACTCCACAGGGAATTGAAGTTGATAAAGCCAAGATTGAAGCTATTGAGAGTTGGCCGCAGCCCAAAACGGTCACACAAGTGAGGAGTTTTCTTGGCCTCGCTGGATTCTATAGGCGTTTTGTGAGAGATTTCAGCACCATTGTTGCACCTCTCAATGAGCTTACAAAGAAGGATGTGCCTTTTGTTTGGGGTACCGCACAAGAAGAAGCCTTCACGTTATTGAAAGATAAGTTGACACATGCTCCTTTACTCCAACTTCCTGATTTTAATAAGACTTTTGAGCTTGAATGTGATGCTAGTGGAATTGGATTAGGAGGTGTGTTATTACAAGATGGCAAACCTGTTGCATACTTTTCTGAAAAATTGAGTGGGCCTAGTTATATGCTCTTGTTCGGACCTTAGAAACATGGCAACATTATTTATGGCCCAAAGAATTTGTTATACATTCTGATCATGCATCTTTGAGACACATTAAAAGTCAAGCAAAACTGAACCGTAGACATGCCAAATGGGTTGAATTCATTGAGACTTTCCCTTATGTCATTAAACACAAGAAGGGTAAAGATAATGTTATTGCTGATGCATTGTCTCGTCGTTATACTATGCTTTCACAACTTGACTTTCAAATATTTGGTTTGGAGACCATCAAAGATCAATATGTGCATGATGCTGAATTCAAAGATGTATTCCAGAATTGTAAAGAAGGTAGAACATGGAACAAGTTCGTCGTTAACGACGGATTTGTGTTTCGTGCTAACAAAGCTATGCATTCCAGCTAGCTCCGTTCATCTTTTGTTGTTGCAGGAGGCGCATGGAGGAGGACTAATGGGACACTTTGGCGTGAAGAAGACGGAGGATATGCTTGCTACATTTTTCTTTTGGCCAAAGATGAGACGAGATGTTGAGCGTTTTGTTGCTCGCTGCACTACATGTCAAAAAGCTTAGTCACTACTCAATCCTCATGGTTTATATATGCCTTTGCATGTACCTAGTGTTCCTTGGGAGGATATATCTAGGGACTTTGTTTTAGGTTTACCTTGAACAAAGAAGGGGAGGGATAGCATATTTGTTGTCGTGGATAGATTCTCAAAAATGGCACACTTTATACCATGTCATAAAAGCGATGATGCTGTTGATGTTGCTGATTTGTTCTTTCGTGAAATTATTCGCTTGCATGGTGTGCCAAATACTATCATTTCAGATCGTGATACTAAATTTCTTAGCCACTTTTGGAGATGTTTATGGGCTAAGTTGGGGACTAAACTGCTTTTTAGTACTACATGTCACCCCAAACTGATGGACAAACTGAAGTAGTCAATAGAACATTGTCTACTATGCTTAGGGCTGTTTTGAAGAATAATAAGAAAATATGGGAAGAATGCTTGCCTCATATTGAATTTGCTTATAATCGTTCGTTGCATTCTACTACTAAGATGTGCCCTGTTGAAATTGTGTATGGTTTCCTACCTCGTGCACCTATTGATTTGTTGCCTCTTCCATATTCGGAGAAGGTTAATTTTGATGCTAAACAACGTGCTGAATTGATTTTAAAAATGCATGAGTTAACTAAGGAAAACATTGAGCGTATAAATGCTACATATAAACTTGCGGGAGATAAGGGCAGAAAACATGTTGTGTTTGCACCTGGAGATCTCGTTTGGTTACATTTGCGTAAGGATAGATTTCCCAATTTGCGCAAATCAAAGCTAATGCCACGTGCTGCTGGTCCTTTTAAGGTGTTAGAGAAAATAAATGATAATGCATATAAACTTGAGCTACCTGCAGATTTTGGGGTTAGTCCCACTTTTAACATTGCAGATTTGAAGCCTTATTTGGGTGAGGAAGATGAGCTTCCGTCGAGGATGACTTCATTTCAAGAAGGGGAGGATGATGAGGACATCAATACCATTGTTACACCCACAGCCCCTACTGTTACATATACTGGACCAATTACTAGAGCTCGCGCACGCCAATTAAATTACCGGGTACTTTCGTTTCTTGGTAATGATTCTAATGTTCATGAGAATATGATGCTACCTAAATTGGATACATTTGTTTTGCGTACAAATGAAGGGCCTAGCTTGGAGAAGGATGAACATTGGAGCAAGAACAAGCATGGAGTTGATGGCATGCGCAAGGGGAACAAGAACGGAGTTACAAGTGATGATTTCAGGACTTTGAAGCCACAATAAGGAGTGCATGAAGCCTTGGACGAAATATACAAGATGCCACTTCATAAATTTCATCCACAGGCTATTCTAGGTGTTGCGTCACCTTATTATTGGGCCAGGCCCATGTAATTTCGAAATACATAAGTATAGGCTGTTTTTAGAGTCCGTATGTGTGGGGAAACGAGAGATAGGGTTGGTTTCGGACCCCTTCCCCAAGGGCCACGAAATCCCCCCCTCTTCCTCCATATATACAGCCCTTAGGGCACCGTTTAGACTTTGGGTTTTGTTTAGATTAAAAGTTCGCCATAGCTGCAACTTCGCGTACTTCGTTTGTGTTCAACGACCAGACAAAGGCGTCACAGAACCCCACCTTCATTAATAAAGCTTTCCTCTTATATTCGCAATATCCAGATTGCAATCTTAGTTTCTTGCTTGTTCTTCGTTTGCTCGCAGGAAACAGGCCCTCGTGGTCAGGTTGATCGTGCTCCGGCGTGGTCAATAACCCTCGGAAGTTGGTTTAGCGATTGCTAACGCGCGACGTCTCGCACGTTCGTAGTCGGATCGTCAAGGTCGACTCCCACAGAAAACGATAGCCACCATCTCATCGAAACATCGGGACACCTTTGCCTCTATTAGAAGTTTTGGCAACTTTTGTAAGGGTTTTCTCAAACCCGGGAGGCTCCCTCAGGGGTAAAAGGGAACCCCTTATTTTGAGGTGGAATTCCCAAAATCCCTTCTAAAATTTCATAGGCAGCATTGGCATCAAGCTCAATGAAATTTCCTTTAGCGGCAAAATCTAGAAGTTGTCTATGATGCAAAGCCAATCCTATGTAAAAATTATTCAGCAAAACTTCAGCGTCCCGCTTTAAATTGAAATACGATAAGATTCCATAAGCCTATACCAGGCATCTTTCAAATTTTCTCCTTGTCTTTGCTTGAAGTAAAGAACTTCAAAGTCGGGTGACAAAGGAGGAGAAGGAACGCTAGCAATCAAGACTGGAAAGCAAGAAAACTGATGAGGACATGAATACCTTGGATACGACCAAAAATATTGCATACATGCATATTTGTCAGGTGATTTCTAGTGCAAACTATTCAATAATCTATTTATGTTATCTAGAACAAAAATACTTCACACACTTTTGTGTTTTGCCTAATTGTAGGTGTATGGGACATTTGTACAATCCACATATGAAGATAGGGGAAAAGGAGAAGTTTAGGTTCTGTTCAAAAAGTCCTCTCACGTCACTTTTGGGCCAAGAGAAGATAGAGTCCAAGTCTCTCACGTTCTGGATTCAGATTCGGACTGCACAGACATACCTGACTCAAAACGCTAACAACTTTTTCATACAGACTCCGAATTGGGTGATTCTTTCTTTGTTGGAAAGTAGATTTCGTTCTCTTTCCAACCCAATAGTTTAGTTAAAAGTTAACCAACGCAACTTCGTGTACTTCGTTTGTGTCCAACGACCAGACCAAGAGCGCTTTCGGATCCCCACCATTATCAATACTTCATCCATATTCACAATATTTAGATTGCTTTATCATATTATTGCATGTTCTTCGATTGCTTGCAGGAATAGACCTTCGTGGTCTGGCTGATCATGCTTCCAGCATCGTCAGTAACCTCGGGAGATTGGTTTAGCGATTGCTAAGGCGCAACATCGTGCACGTTTGTAGTCGGATCGTCAAAGTCGTCTCCACCAAATCGATAGTTATCATCTCATCTAAAGATAGGGACACCCCGCCCTCTATCAAGTGGTATCAGTTTTCAGGTTGCTCGGTGAGAATTTCCAGTTTTTACTAGATTAGATTTATTTTCTTACCTATTGTCAAAGAAAAAGCCACACAAAAAAGTTAGATCTATTCATCCTTTGTCCAAGCCAGTCTGAGCCTTTGCAATTTTCTTTTCATTGCTTGCATAGTTAAATTATCGGTTGCATCGTCATGTCGAGTTGCTGGTCTTAGTGTCTAGTTTGTTTAGAGTTTCGAGTTCTGTTCACATTAGTCACGCCGCCGCTGCATTATTATCCTTTACGCTGTCCACCACCCATCCATCAATTTCCACACATGCTACCCACCATTAATTGTCATAATCATAGTTGAGATTGTTCACATCTTCGCTTGATCCAATCTGCATCTTATGTAGTTTGTTTTGGAAATAGGGAGAGAGAAAAAAAAAGAGAATAAAAAAAGAGAGAAAAAAGTAAAAAAAAGTCAAAGAAAAAAAAGAGAGAAAGAAAAAGAAAAAGTGTGAGGAAATAAAAGAGAGAAGAAGAAAAAACAAAATTTGGATCTATCTAGACTCAATCTCGTAGTTGAATTCGGATTGGAATCTGTTTTGTGCACTGTTTAGTAAAACAGGCATAACTTCCTCGTACGAAGTCCGTTTTGGCTCCGCGAGTACTCAAACGAAAGCTAGCGACGAGCCGCATCTAAATAGTTTCAAACGCTAGTTCAATATTTGGCACCTCAAAATCGGCTTCTAAATAGGTCGTTTTGCCCTCCGAAGTTCACGAACACAGCTTATTCCAGTTTTTCAAGCCAGTTTTAGAATTTTTTGACTCCTCATATCAACTCGGAATTGAGTGATTTCTTTTGCATTTGAAAGCTTGAGTCAGTGCCATTTTGAGAAAAAATATTAGAAAATTAGCACAAACTTTTCCCGAGAAAAGTTGGGGAGAAAGTTGTTGATATATCCTCCTTGGCTGTGGTTTCACATCATTATCTTTACTGCTATTGTGATCTTCACTTATATCTTGCTGTCCAGAGCTACTTCATATCCTTTATTGATGCTAGTTGTGCTACGCCGTGACCTTATTAGTGTTCTAGGCTCGCGTCTCTAGTTCCGGTCTAGCCTAAGACCAGCACAGTACCGTCGTTGAGCGTTTATTCAACATTGCATCTTTGATTTGATTATTGCTAATATTTTGCTACCATATATAGCCAACCCAGCTCCACATATTTCTACACCGTGTATATGTATGTTCTCCTGGCAATCGCTTTACACAATCTTCGGAGTTATTTGACACCGCTGGTTGCCTGTCACCACCTGCCGCATGGTAAGAACTTGTAAGATATTGATATTTGCTTTACTGTGAGCACTTTACAACCACATCCTAGTAGTTCATCGGAACATTATTCTCGAATTTTGTTTCTTGTTTCTACTAATCATGACAGGTTCCGGAGATAGAAGTTCTTGGACGACGGACACATCATCACCATCACGAGAGTTGGGACAACACACACAAGCACATGGTCAGGTTATCTCTTTACCGTCATTTGAGGGTAGATTTAATCCTGCTATTTATCTAGCTTGGGAGCTTGAAGTAGAACAAGTTTTTAGTCACCATGACTTTTCTGAACTTGAGCGAGTACGATCTGCCACTAGAGCATTTACTGGTTTTGCTTCTTTTTGGTGGAGTGTGAATTGTAAGAAAAACATTGATAACCAACCCACAACTTGGAAAGATTTGAAGGATGTAATGAGACAACAATTTTTCCCTCCTTACCATCGTCGTGAATTGTGTCGCAAATTCGAACAATTTAAACAAGGCAACAACACTGTTCATGCTTACTACCAAGAGTTCAAATCTTATATGCATCACTGTGACATAGAAGAATCTGAGGATGATACAATGAATAGATTTTTTGGTGGTTTGAACCATGATATTCAGGCACGATTTCAGTATATTCCTCATTGCATTACTGGTATGTATGTTCGTGCTTGTACCTTTGAGAGACAGTTACAGGAGGATGCATTGGGCGACTACAACAACTACTATTCTAGTTCTTGCTCACCACCACCGCTTGGTTCCTCCACCGTTGCACCTACTAGAGCAGCCACACCTCAGATTGTGAGCGCGACATCATCTCAAGAGTATGGTACATTGCCATCATCCGTACCTACATCAGCTACATCTTTGCGACAAGGTAACTGTAAAGGTATTGATGATATAACTTCACATGAGAATGATGAATGCCTAGTTAACTTGAATACATCATGTGTTGAGTTACCTGTTGATTTGAGCGCATCACCTATTTTAGAGAATCATGTTACTGTCATGAATGCGTCATGTGATCAAACAACTGAAATACCAATAATTTTGAGTGCACCCAATGAATTAACTGTTGATGCAAAAGAACCAATGTTTAATCATTTTGATACGACCTCTAATCTTGGTGATGATTCTGTGTCAAATGACTTATTGCATGTTTGTTTATTTAAGCATGTTGTAGCATGTACATTTGATGCAAGTAAGGTTTCTTGACCAATGTTGGGATGGTTTAATGATGAATATTGTCAATCTTTTCACATGAATAAGAGCTTCACTTATATGTGCAAACTGAGTTGCAATACTTTCATGCCTTCTACTTCTTGTGATAATATTTTGGCTTTATATTTTATTAACTATGAAAGTTACTCATGTATACATGTGTCATATGTGCAAAATCCACGGGAAGTAAAAATGGATGACATATACATATACAACATGTACACCTTGTCTCTTTTGTTAGTCACATTTCAGATTAAGCAACGCCGAGGACGGCTTTATTTTTAAGAAGGGAAGGATGATGAGGACATGACTACCTTGGATACGACCAAAAATATTGCATACATGCATATTTGTCAGGTGATTTCTAGTGCAAACTATTCAATAATCTATTTATGTTATCCAAAACAAAAATACTTCACACACTTTTGTGTTTTGTCTAATTGCAGGTGCATGGGACATTTGTACATCCACATATGAAGATAGGGGAAAAGGAGAAGTTTAGTTTCTGTTCAAAAAGTCATCTCACGTCACTTTTGGGCCAAGAGAAGATAGAGTCCAAGTCTCTCATGTTCTGGATTCAGATTCGGACTGCACAGACATACCTGACTCAAAATGCTAACAACTTTTTCATACGGACTCCGAATTGGGTGATTCTTTCTTTGTTGGAAAGTAGATTTCGTCCTCTTTCCAACCCAGTTGGATTCACCTTTAAATTCGTCCGGAGCGTTGAGATATGGACGAAATAATCTGACGCTGTAGCAGAATCCGAGTCAAACAACAAGTACAAAGGTGTTGCATCACCTCCACTTGGGCCCATGAGCCTTGTACGACCTAGGGTTGGTTTTAGGCTGCCTTGGGACGCCCTCCCACCTCCTTGGCCGCCACCCCTTGCTCCTATATAAGTAGATCCATCTAGTAGCTTTTTCCTTGGGATTTGTTTAGTTAAAAGTTAGCCAACGCAACTTCGTGTACTTCGTTTGTGTCCAACGACCAGACCAAGACCGCTTTCGGATCCCCACCATTATCAATACTTCATCCATATTCGCAATATTCAGATTGATTTATCATATTCTTGCATGTTCTTCGATTGCTCGTAGGAATAGACCTTCGTGGTCAGGCTGATCGTGCTTCCAGCATCGTCAGTAACCTCGGGAGATTGGTTTAGCGATTGCTAAGGCGCAACGTCGTGCACGTTTGTAGTCGGATCGTCAAAGTTGTCTCCACCAAATCGTTAGTTATCATCTCATTGAAAGATCGGGACACCCCCGCCTCTATCAAAAACGGCGAACGGAAATAGAGGGGCGAACAAAACGGCAAATTTTTGTGAAGTGGGGGTGAGGAAAATGAGAGGCAAATGACAAATAATGTAAATTGCCAGGAGATGAGATTTGTGATTAGGAACCTGGTATATGTTGAAGATCCTCCCCAGCAACGGCGCCAGAAATTGGCGAGTTGACGGGAGACTATGTTGACTTGATCTTCCCTGGCAACGGCACCAGAAATTCCTTTTGATGTCGCTTGAAGCTATGTCGGTATTTCTCCAAAGAGGAAGGGATGATGCAGCACAGCGGCGGTAGGTATTTCCCTCAGATATGAAACCAAGGTTATCGAACTAGTACGAGAACGAAGCAACACAACGTAAACAACCCCTGCACACAGATAACAAATCCTCGCAATCTGACGTGTTAAAGGGGTTGTCAATCCCTTCCGGTGTACGACGCCTCAAGTAGGCAAACGGAAGTGAGATAAATTTGTAGTAGATTGATAGATTGAACGCCAAATAAAATAAATAAGGAAAAATTGCAGCAATATATTTTTGTATTTTTGGTTTAATAGATCTAAAAATAAATGCAAGGAAAAAGTAGATCGCAAAGGCAAATAATATGAGAAAGAGACCCGGGGGCCGTAGGTTTCACTAGTGGCTTCTCGCGAGAAAAATAGCAAACGGTGGGTGAACAAATTACTATAGGGCAATTGACAAAACTTTAAATACTCATGACGATATCCACGCAATGATCATTATATAGGCATCACGTCCAAGATTAGTAGGCCGACTCCTGCCTGCATCTACTACTATTACTCCACACATCGACCGCTATCCAGCATGCATCTTGTGTATTAAGTTCATAGAGAAACAGAGTAATGCAATAAGAACGATGACATGATGTAAACAAGATCTATCTATGTAGAGATAGACCCCATCGTTTTATCCTTAGTAGCAACGATACATACGTGTCGGTTCCCTTTTTTTCACTGGGATCAAGCACCATAAGATCGCACCCACTACAAAACACATCTTCCCCTTGCAAGATAAATAGATCAAGTTGGCCAAACAAAACCCAAATATCATAGAAGAAATACGAGGCTATAAGAGATCATGCGTCAAAGAAATCAAAGTAACTCAAATACTTTCATGGATATAAAATGATAGATCTGATCATAAACTCAAAGTTCATCGATGCCAACAAACACACGCAAAAGAGTTACATCATATGGATCTCCAAGAGACCATTGTATTAAGAATTCAGAGAGAGAGAGATGAAGCCATCTAGCTACTAACTACAGACCCGAAGGTCTACAAAGAACTACTCACGCATCATCAGAGAGGCACCAATGGAGGTGGTGAACCCCATCTGAGATGGTGTCTAGATTGGATCTGGTGGTTCTGGACTCTGCGGTGGCTGGATGAATATTTCGTCGACGTTCCTAGGGTTTCTGGAACATTGGGGTATTTATAGAGCAAAGAGGTGGTCCGGGGGCACCCGAGGTGGGCACAACCCACCAGGGCGCGCCTGGGCTTCCTGGGGCGCCCTGGTGGGTTGTGCCTCCCTAGGGGCACCCCCTAGGCGCAGCTAGGGCCCATTACGTTCCTTCTGGTCCGAAAAAAATCTCTGTAAAGTTTCGTTGTGTTTGGACTCCGTGTGATATTGATTTCCTGCGATGTAAAAAAACATGCAGAAAACAGCAACTGGCACTTGGCACTATGGCAATAGGTTAGTACCAAAAAATGATGTAAAATGACAATTAAATGATTATAAAACATCCAAGATTGATAATATAATAGCATGGAACAATAAAAAATTATAGATACGTTGGAGACGTATCACCGCTTCCGGAGTCGTGGGGGTGCTCCCTCCCGTGGCGGGAGTTGCCACGGCCGGGGTGGCCGCGGCGATGGGGTGAGGCATGTGGCGGCCGTTCGGCCACCGCGTCCGTGATCCCACTCGGCTGACGCGTCTCCGGAGTTCGTGGTGTGGGCGGAGAGGCCCGCAGGCGTCTGGTTCCATCTCCCGTGCTTCTTTGTGGGCGCAGTGCCGGCCGGGGACATGGTGGCCTCTGGCTGCAGGCCGATGGTTACTTCAGCAGGGCCTCATGGGTGGAGGTCGATGTCACCCCTGTCGGCAACACGTTCCTAAACCGCAGGTGGTAGCCGTTTGCCCGTGCGCTTGGCCTGCAGGGGAGGTGTACCCTCCACTTCAGGCATGACGGCGTCGCGACCCTCTACATCAGGGTATTCGAGTAGAATGGCAGGTGCCTACAGTGCTGCCCGGAGGGCGACAACCACGATGATGACGTCCACCCCTCCGACGACGACGAACTGAGGGGCGGTAGCATCTCCGACGGCGAGCTTGCTCTCGGCGATGGTCTCGAGGTCTCCAGCGGTGGCAGCTCCTCCTCCGGGGAGAGCATGAGCGACGGCGACTACGATGAGCCACCATGCCACCGAGCTCGGACCGGGGTGGGCGACGAGCTGCCTCACCGGCACGCCCCGGTGAAGCAGGAGGAAGACTCCGACTGAGTGCACTGCTGGAGCCGGGTCTCAGGAGCCGCTGTAGTCGAGTGGCTGCTCTTGTTTCTTTCTTTCTCCTGCATCAAAAAAGTAGAAGGCCCCATCGGGGCGTGTAATAAACCATGGCGCTTGCGCCATTATGTTATCATTTTTATATTGCGTCCTGATATATATGTTGCTGCTAATTGTGATTGGGATGACTTAGCTTAATATGCTTGCAGTAGACTCCCATGCAGCGAGAGCGTGCCTCTCTAGGGCTTAGACTTCCTGCACGCCCCTCATTCCGGGGAAGTTATGCAGGGGTTTCCTTCTTGAAGATTCGAAAGTCCTCAAGCCTCGGGAGGCACCCTGTGGCTGCAAGGTTAGGTGTCGGTGTTCTGGGAACCAGGGTACCCAGACTTGCCTGCCTGTGGCCCATGGCATGGCTCCATCGATGGCCTAGTACGACCCATCTTCAGCACCCTTCAAGACAAGACCCTCGCGAGGGGCCAAGCCTCGCGAGGTGGACGACACCAAGACCTCCGGTGGGAGCGGCCTCCCCAGGCTGGCTCCCGAGGAGCGGAGATTTCTATGCAGGTGCTCACCTCGTGAGGTTGGCGTGACACCAGCCATGATCACTACTGTAGGATGCTGCTAATGCGACACTACGATCAAAGACCCTTCGACGAAACTGTGTGCGATGCAATAATAGAAAAACGGTGGTGTAGAAGAACCATCAAAAAAGGTGCAAAACATTTGCGATGGCGGAGCCATCAAACACGGTTCAAATTTTAGTTATGTGTGTGATGCAGGGTATACGGTTTAGTTCAATGAACTGTTTGCGATGAGGCGGAACAAAAGAAATGGGAAGCCAGATGAAGGCATGTGCGATATACAGCATACGGTTCACTCGGATGAACTGTTTGTGATGAGGAGGAACAATAGATACGACAGCTAGATAAAGGTGTGTGCGATTGAGGATATACGCTTTAGAAGGATTAACTGTATGCGATTAGGCAACAGAACAGAAACGGGTCAGCAAGATCAAAGTGTCTGTGATTGATGGCATACATTTCAGACGGATGAACTGTTTGCAATTAGCCACAACAAACTGAAATAGTTAGATAGATCAACGTGTGTGCGCTAGACAGGCACACACATTCTAATTAAAAGAAGCGTGTGCGATGGTAATAACGAGCGGGCACGATTGTTGGAACAAGGCTGGTGGAGGAATCCGTGGATGCTCTTAAGGAGCATCTTGAGGAAAAGAAAGAGCTCATCGCCGCTCGCCGCGGAGACTAGTAGAGATTAGCGAGCCAGATCGTTGTCTTCCTTCGTCTTTTGCCCTTGTGTATTTCGGGCGTTGCCGCATGTGGCTTTTTAATTATGTTCCTAAATATGTAAGACAATTATTATCAACTGTCATCATCCTTATATATTCATCATGCTTGCTATAAGTCATAGTCGATGCTATATAGGTCCGTCGGATCTTACATCAAGATCCATGCAAAACTTTCTTTTCAGATTTTCATTTTTCTCTCTTTAATCTCAGTCCAGTGAGACATATAGCCACGCCGTAGAACAGGGGCTCGGGCACCATTAATGGAGACGTTGGGAGGGAGTGCGCGGCGGGTAGAGGTCAAAGGGCTCTCCTCCCAATGAGCATGCGCAGGGGGTTGATCGCACGCCTCCCGTACTCAAATAGCTACCCCGCGCGACACCTCCTAGCCAATAAAAAAAGAGGACGCGTGGTGGCACGTAATTGCTAAGTAGAACACCCACAGTTTCATTAATACCTGTGTTTCCGATTTGTAACGTGACAACACTTGTTCCAAAATGACTTTGTTGATTGTTAATGTGTGTACCTTCGCAAATCGGACAGAAAAATTACCACAACATGTTGGTGCCATGTCATGACACCATGCCAAGTTTCATGATTTTCAGGCGTGTTTTGGATTTACAGGAATTAAAAAACAAGTTTCTCAATCTTTCAGGCCAAGCCATGATGCCCAGATGTTTGAATTTCATTCCCATTTCTTGCATGGGACCTAGAAATTCACCCAAGGACACACATGCGATTTTTCAACCAACTTTGGTGCACTAGAGCATGTGCTTGTAGTTAAAATTTGAAATATGCACATTAAATGCCCGGAAACTCAACTAATGTATAAAAAAGGCCAAATGAACCCGGAATAATTCCAAAACATAGCACGATACTTCTATTTGGTCTAATTTGCGTGTGTAAAAAAATTAAGGCGGGAGAAGGCGGTGTACGTCTGTCGTTTCGCACACGGAGGTGACACGTTCTGTCGGATTTCGGGTTTCGGCAAAACTCTTGAGGTTCGAACACTGGGATGTGCACGAAGACCTCTCCTCCCCCTAGCTCACGCTCTCACCACAATCTCAAAGCTGAGCGCGTCGAACTCGCAGATCAAGGGACACAGGGTTTATACTGGTTCGGGCCACCGATGTGGTGTAATACCCTACTCCAGTGTGGTGTGGTGGATTGCCTCTTGGGCTGAGGATGAACAAGTACAAGGGAAGAACAGCCTCGTGAGGAGAGATGCCCTTGAGCTCGGTGAGCTTGTGTGGTTGAGGATGATCTGAATGGCCCAAGATCAGTTGCCTCCTACTGTGGTGGCTAGTCCTATTTATGGAGGCCTTGGTCCTCTTCCCAAATGTAGGTGGGAAGTGATCCAACAATGGCCAAATTTGAAGGGAGACAAGTAGTACAAGTTATCCTGACTAAATGAGGTCTTTACTTGCCAATGGCTCTGGTGGTGACGCGGTCCTGGGCTCCACGGTGACCTCCGTCCTGCCGTCCTGCTGGTCTTGGTCTTGTTGCACCGATATGGCAACCTTTGAGTGATGCCTCGGGACTCCTCGCCTGCGCTTGCCTCTTTAGCACCAAAGAGGAAATGAGTATGCTGCGCGCTCTGACGCCCGCCTGGCCTTGGTCGTCATGGCTTGCGTCACAGGGACCTCGCGAGGTGCCCCTCGCCTTGATATCTCCGCTCCTCGCGAGCCAGCCTAGTGAGGCCACCCCCGAGGAGGTCTTGTGTCGTCCGCCTCGTAAGGCTTGGCCCCTCGCTATGGTATTGAGTGTTTGCTGATGAAGATAGGCCGTACAGGGCCGCTGGTGGAGCCACGCCGTGGGCCGTAGGCAGGCAAGTCTGGGAACCCCCGTTCCCAGAACGCCGACAGTAGCCCCCGGGCCCAAGGCGCGCTTGGACTTGGCTTCGAGGCGAAGCCAAGCGGCAAGTGCAGAGCGCCGCGGACCCCAACAGCCTGCAGCCTCGGTTGACGCGTGGCGATTGATGGGACGTGGGCGTCTCCGCTTCCCCACGCTGCCACGGCAACCACTCGACTTAACGAGCCCCTGATACATGCAGAGAAAACCATCATTACCTGTGATCATGGGGGTCGCCGGTTGGCCTTCTCCTGCTATAAATGAGGAGGCCGCGGAGCCCCCATCGCCCATCTCTTCCTGCTCCGCTCGCTTCTCCTCTATTGCTCCATCGCTCGCAGCGACTCCCATGGCGCCTGCGAAGAGGTTCTCGGCTGCAAAGAAGTGGAAGGCCCGCCAGGAGGGGCCCGGCTCACCGCCACCCAAGAGGGGGCACGGTCGCCCGCGTAAGCACGCCACGACCCCCGCCGTGGCCCCTTGCGGCCGCGGCGGCGCCTCCTCACGTGGTGGGAGTCGCCCCGGTCATGGCAGCCCCATCGATGAAGTGAGGCGCGCCATGAATGCGCGCCCCCCCGGCCGCGCTTCCACTCGGCGGAGGTGCTGCCGGAGTTCGTTGTGTGGTCGGAGAACCCGGCCGGCACCTGGCTTCAGCTCCCGCGCTTCTTCACCAGCGAACTGCCGGCCACGGGTCCAGGCGGTCTCTGGCTGCAGGCGGACGGCTGCTGCAGCCAGGCCTCGTGGGTCGCGGTAGAGATCTCCGTCGCGGGCAACGCAGCCTTGGCCTGCGGCTGGTAGACGTTTGCCCGCGCGCGCGGCCTGGGAAGGCGGTGCACCCTCAACTTCAAGTACGACGGCAACGCGACCCTCTACGTGAGGGTGTTCGGGGAAGATGGTTGCCGCGTCGGGTGCTGTCCTGAGGACAACGATGGCGGCGAGGTGCTCGGCCTTGGCGACGGTCGCGACGAATGTGAAGGTGGGCTTGTCCTCGGCGCCGGCCGCGGCTCGTCTAGCTACGGCGACTCTTCTTCCGGCAACAGCTCCAGCAGCGGCGGCTATGACCAGCCGCCACGCCGCCGTGCCTTCCTCGAGGCCGGTAGTGGGTCGTCTCGTCGTCGTGCCCCAGTGAAGCGCGAGGAGGGGTCTGGCTGAGTCCAAGAGAGCGCCAAGGGCCCACCCTCGCGAACCGCTGCGGGGGCTCGCATCGCTTTTGTTTTGTTCTTTCCTTTCTTCCGGCATTAAGAAAGAAACAAGTATGGGGCCCTGCAGGGGCGTGCAACAAACCGTGATTTCCAAGTCGCTATGTTATGTTTATCATTCCTGTGTCGTGTTGCAGCATCAGTATTTTATGTAGGCGTGTAGAGATAACTTAGCTTGACGTGTCTGAAGTAGCTTCCGCCTTGTGAGGCGCACCTCTCCCAGTACCCGGTGAGACCTCCTTGCTGTTGGCTTGGGAGGCGTCGAGGAACTGCAAAAATTTGTTAAGAAACTCTTATTCTTCCAAGCCTAGGTCGTAGGCATGGCCGGAGCCATGACCCACAGCTCCGCATCACGGTACCCGAGGGAGGAGCGCCAGCTTGCGAGCTCGAGCGAGGGTGCCTCGCGAAGAACGGGAAAAACGCTCACGAGTGCACCTGACCAGCCCCCTCGCGAGGCATGTGAGGGAGAGTACGGGCCAAAACAAAGAACCGAGAGAAGAACAGGGGAAAAGGCGATCGAAACAAGACGGCAAGAAACACTAGAATACGAACTTCCATTACAAAAGGGGCAAGCCAACTACGGAAAGCAAATGAAAAGCCGCGTCCGGCACCTAGTCTAGTCTTCTCACCAGCGCGGAGCTAAGTGCTGCCACTAGGACGTGGGAGGGAGCCCCCGAGGCCCGAGGGCGGCACTCCTGAGACTCCACGGCGTGTACAGCCCCACTCATTATTCCGTGAGAGTGTCACGAGCGGAGACCTTCACAGGCACGGGGCCTTGCATCACAGGCGCTGGGCCTTGCTTCATGGGTAGAACTTCCGGATGTGCTGGATGTTCCAGGCATTCTAGATGGGGACCCCGTCCTGCGTCTCCTGGCGCACGGCGCCAGGCCTCGAGACGTGGGCGACCCTAAACGGGCCCTCCCACATAGGCGAGAGCTTATGCAGCCCTTCCCTAGAGAGCACCCGCCTTAGGACGAGGTCGCCCACCTCGAGCGTCCTGGAGCGGATGTTGCGGCAGTGATACCGCCGCAGCGCCTGCTGGTATCTTGCCGCTTGAAGCGTGGCTTCGCGGCGGGGTTCCTCCCCCAGCACAAGGTCCATCCCCCGCATGGCGTCCTGCTGCGTCTCATCAAACGCCAGGACCCGCGCGGAGCGATGCTTGACCTCGTGAGGGAGAACCGCTTCTGCTCCGTAGACGAGGAAGAACGGGGTCTCGCCTGTCGGCTTGGTGGCGGTGGTGTGGATGGACCACAGCACAGACTGGAGCTCGTCGTGCCAGCCCCTGCCGCAGGCCTTGAGCTTCTTCTTGAAGGTCCTGGTCTTGAGGCCTCTCAGGACCTCCGCGTTGGCGCGTTCGGCTTGACCATTGCTCCTAGGGTGTGCCACTGAAGCGTAGCAGATCTGCGTTCCAAGGTTAGCACAATATGTCTTGAAGAGATTGCTAGTGAACTGCAAGCCATTGTCAGTGATGATGCGGTTTGGGACCCCAAACCGGCTCACGAGACCCTTGATGAACTTGACCGCAGATCCGGCCGGGATGGTGCGGACAGCTTCTACCTCCGCCCATTTGGTGAACTTGTCGACGACGACGTAGAGGTAGTGGTAGCCCCCAGGCGCCCGAGGGAACGGGCCTAAGATATCCAGCCCCCAGACTACGAATGGCCACGAGAGCGGGATGGTCTAGAGGCCCTGAGCTGGCTGATGGATCTGGTTGGCGTGGAATTGGCAGGCCTCGCAGGACTTCACCAGCTCGGTTGCATCGTTGAGCGCCGTAGGCCATTAGAACCCGCTGCAAAACGCCTTGCCGACGAGGGTTCATGACGACGAGTGGTGCCCGCAGTCTCCGCCGTGTATGTTAGCTAGCAACTCGTTCCCCTGTTCCCTGAAGATCCATTGCAAGGAAACATCATTTGGCCGCTTTCTGTATAACTCACCGTCCTGGATGCAGTATGCCGTAGCCTGTCGGGCCACACGCTCCGCGTCCTCCTCTTTCTCCGGCAGCGTCCCTTGCGTTAGGTATTCCTTGAACTCCTTGGTCCAGCACCCCTCCTTAGGCTCGAGCGGCAGGAGTAGGCGCACTCCCAAGGTCGGGCCGCAGGCCGGGGCTCCTGAGGCAGGTGGTTGGGGGAGTTCCTCCCGAGGCGGCGCCGGCCCTGAAAGCGGAGGTGCTGCCGAAGGCTTGAAGAGCCGCTCCTCAAAGACGCCAGACTCTTGGGGTTGTTGCTTGGATGCCCTTTTGGCGATGTCGTCGGCCTCCTTGTTAGTGCCACGGGGCACGTTGATGAGGACATCAATACCATTGTTGCACCCACAGCCCCTGCTGCTATACATACTGGACCAATTACTAGAGCTCGCGCACGCCAATTAAATTACCAGGTACTTTCGTTTCTGGGTAATGATTCTAATGCTCATGAGAATATGATGCTGCCTAAATTGGATACATTTGTTTTGCTTACAAATGAAGGGTCTAGCTTTGAGAAGGATGAACATTGGAACAAGAACAAGCATGGAGATGATGGCATGCGCATGGGGAACAAGAACGGAGTTACAAGTGATGATTTCAGGACGTTGAAGCCACCATAATGCGTGCATGAAGCCTTGGACGAAATATACAAGATGCTACTTCATAACTTTCGTCCAGAGGCTATTCTAGGTGCTGCGTCACCTTATTATTGGGCCAGGCCCATGTAATTTCGAAATACATAAGTATAGGCTGTTTTTAGAGTCCGTATGTGTGGGGAAACAAGAGATAGGGTTGGTTTCGGACCCCTTCCTCAAGGGCCACGAAATTCCCCCCTCTTCCTCCATATATACAGCCCTTAGGGCGTCGTTTAGACTTTGGGTTTTGTTTAGATTAAAAGTTCGCCATAGCTGCAACTTCACGTACTTCGTTTGTGTTCAACGACCAGACAAAGGCGTCACAGAACTCCACCTTGATCAATAAAGCTTTCATCTTATATTCGCAATATCCAGATTGCAATCTCAGGTTCTTGCTTGTTCTTCGTTTGCTCGCAGGAAACAGACCCTCGTGGTCAGGTTGATCGTGCTCCGACGTGGTCGATAACCTCTCGGAGTTGGTTTAGCGATTGCTAAGGCGCGACGTCCTCGCACGTTCGTAGTCGGATCGTCAAAGTCGACTTCCACCAAAGCGATATCCATCATCTCATCGAAAGACGGGACACCTTTGCCTCTATCAAGTGGTATCAGATTTCCAGGTTGCTCGGTGAGATTTTACAGTTTTTCGTAGTTTAGATCGAGTCTGTTCTTCATACCTACAGTCCACGAAAAAGCCACAAAAAAAATTAGGGTTAGTTCATCATATCCGAACCAATCTGAGCCTTTGCATAATCTTTTTAGGGTTTTTGCTTTGTTGAATTTGCGGTTGCATCGTCGTGTCAAGTTGCTGGTCTTAGAGTCTAGTCTTTTAGAGTTTCGAGTTCTGGTCATAAGTTGTCACGCCGCCGCCGCACCATCATCATCGCCTTGCCATCTACCACCATTGCTTATCCGCCACCGCTCTGAATCCGTATCTATATACCACCACCAATCCGTATCCATATATCCACCACCAATCCGAGTTCTTTTCATATTCGGTTGGTTTTAGAGATCCATCTATTTTCCGTTTCGTGTTTCCTTGCCTGAGTAGGTCTCGGAAAAAAAAAAGTCTGGAGACCCCCGGGCAGTTTTTAGGCCAAAATTTCGGCAACCAAAAATATGTTTTCCCTATCCTATTTTTAGGCCCCGGGTAGTGTTTTGAGAAACTCGCCATCATAGTGATTTTTTGTCGCACTTTTTCGTCGTCGCTGCCCTGATTTCCGAAAAAAAATAGTCAAAATTTTTTTTGTGCCCATCCTGTCAGTTTGACCTGGGAAGAGTTTTGAGACACTCGCCATTATAGTGATTTTTCGCAAAAAAAAAGAGGCGCAAAAAAAAAGAGCGAATTTTTTTTTTCCAGAGTGTGCTTTTCCCTTGTTTACGTGCAGCGCCGTGATTTTGTTAGTGTTCTAGGCTCGCGTCTCTAGCACGGTCTAGCCTAGGACCAGCACAGTACCGTCGTTGAGCGTTTATTCAACTTTGCATCTCTGAATTGATTATTGCTTACCATTTTGCTACCATATTATAAGCCTTCCCAGCTCCACATAAGTCTACATCGTGCGTTTGCCTCTCCCTGGTAATCGCTATATCCAAGCTTTGAGAGTTTTTGACTACAACGGTTGCCGATCACCACCTGCTGCTGGGTAAGAACTGGTAAGAATTTGAGATTCGCTTGAAGGTTTTGTGACACACCACCATCACCACCACTTCTAGTAGTCTGCAGGATCATATTCTTTTGTGTTTCTATTGCTGCTAACCATGGCAGGTTCACAAGCCGATGAGACTGATTGGGAGAACATGACGAACAAGGAGTTGCATGATAAATTTCAGCAAATGATGAGTGGCCAAGTGGGAGATGTGCTAAACAGATTTGAAGAGGCTATGGAGAAGATAGATGCAGTGGAGAAGTCGTTCGAGACAAAGCTGGATAACAAGTTTACTGAATAACTCAAGCGTCTTCCCCAACCACCACCGGCTGCACATGTCGCACCTCTACAACAACAACAACCACATCTCCAACGCCGCCTTCCAAATCAAGTGGGACGGGCACAGCGCGTTCCAATTGAGACTGGTCAAAATTCGGGTGCTGCTGCACCTACTGTTGATGCTTCTTTGGCTCCTGCTCCTGCGGCGGCTGAGGAGGATGACGATTATGCGGGCGATTATGAGGATGAGGTTGATCAAAATCAGAACTACGTGCAGCCACCAGCACCACCACTAGCAGGTCGACCTCAGGTATATATTCGCAACGGTAGGCCGGCACCACCACCTCAGGTACGAGATCATGACCATCTCCCTAAACTGAAATTGAATATTCCACCATTTGAGGGTAGATATGTTCCTGATATATATCTTACTTGGGAGTTAGAAACTGAACAACGATTTACATGTTTACAATATCCTGAGGACAGACGTGTTCCTGCTGCTGTTTGTGCTTTCACTAGCTTTGCATGTGTTTGGTGGTCTGAACATTGTAGATTATATCCTGTTCCAGCTACTTGGGCTGCTTTGAAAACTGCTATGCGTACTCGTTGGGTTCCACCATATTATCAACGTGAATTACTTCAAAAATTGCAGCGTTTAAGACAAGGGAAAAATTCTGTAGAAGAATATTATCAGGAATTACAAACTGGCATGATTAGATGTGGTATTGTTGAGGAGAATGAAGCTATGCTTGCACGTTTTATGGGTGGATTAAATAAAGAGATTCAGACCATTCTAGAGTATAAGGATTATAATAATATCACTCGTTTATTCCATCTTGCTTGTAAAGCTGAACGTGAAGTGCAGGATCGACATCCATTGGCGCGAACTAACTTTTCTGCAGGTCGACCTTCATCATGGACACCGCGTGCATCTTCTACTTCCACTTCACCATCACCTCCATCAGGTGCCACCTCCAGCCGTGATACAAGAAAGCAGGCACAACCACCAGCACTCTCTGCCAAGAGCACACCTGCCGGGCCTGCGCAGAGCTCTTCTTCTTCCATGGCATCGACAGGGAACACAAGTGATATTATTTGTCGTCGTTGTAAGGGAAGAGGACATTTTGCGAGAGAATGCAAATCTCAGCGTGTAATGATTGCTACTGAGGATGGTGGGTATGAGTCCGCTAATGACTATGATGAGGAGACTTTGGCTCATATTACCCGTGAAGAACATGGTGGAGATGATTCTGAAAATGAGACGCAATACATGGCTCCTGAAGACGCTGACAGGTATGAATGTTTAGTTGCTCAACGTGTTTTGAGTGTGTAGGTCACACAAGCAGAGCAAAATCAGAGGCATAATTTGTTCCATACAAAGGGAGTTGTGAAGGAACGTTCTGTTCGCGTCATCATAGATGGAGGGAGCTGTAACAACTTGGCTAGCATGGAGATGGTGGAGAAGCTATCTCTCACCACAAGACCACATCCACATCCTTACTACATCCAATGGTTCAACAACAGCGGCAAGGTTAAGGTAACACGTACTGTTCGTGTGCATTTTAGTATCTCTACATATGCTGATTATGTTGATTGTGATGTGGTACCCATGCAAGCATGTTCCTTATTACTAGGTAGACCATGGCAATTTGATAAAAATTCTGTACACCATGGTAGAAACAATCAGTATACTCTTGTTCATAAGGATAAAAATATTACTTTGCTTCCTATGACTCCTGATTCCATTTTGAAAGATGACATTAATAGAGCTAATAAAGCAAAACAGGAGAAAAATAAGAGTGAAAATCAGCTTGTGGCAAATGAATTTGCGCAACAAATGAAACCTAATAATAAACCATCTAGTGTTGTTTCTGAAATTAAATTGAAAAGTGCATGTTTACTTGCCACAAAATCTGATATTGATGCGCTAGATTTCAGCAAATCTGTTTGCTATGCTTTTGTGTGGAAAGAGGCATTATTTTCATTCGAGGATGTGCCTTCCTCTTTGCCCCCTGCTGTCACTAACATTTTGCAGGAGTTCGCTGACGTCTTCCCACAAGACGTGCCACCGGGATTACCACCTATTCGAGGGATTGAGCATCAAATTGACTTAATTCCCGGTGCATCGCTACCCAACCGTGCACCATACCGTACCAATCCAGAGGAGACGAAGGAGATTATGCGTCAAGTACAGGAGCTGCTCGACAAAGGTTATATACGCGAATCTCTTAGTCCTTGTGCTGTTCCTATTATACTAGTGCCTAAAAAGGATGGTACGTCGCGTATGTGTGTTGATTGTAGAGGCATTAATAATATTACTATTCGTTATCGTCATCCTATTCCTAGGCTAGATGATATGCTTGATGAATTGAGTGGCTCTACAATATTCTCCAAAGTTGATTTGCGTAGTGGATACCATCAAATTCGTATGAAATTGGGAGATGAATGGAAAACTGCATTTAAAACTAAGTTTGGTTTATATGAGTGGTTAGTCATGC
The DNA here is from genome assembly GCF_018294505.1 of Triticum aestivum. Lineage (NCBI taxonomy): Eukaryota > Viridiplantae > Streptophyta > Magnoliopsida > Poales > Poaceae > Triticum > Triticum aestivum. The sequence continues at coordinate 234,584,148 of NC_057811.1, read as the reverse complement.
CTTTTGGGTTAACTAATGCACCTAGTACTTTCATGAGACTAATGAACGAAGTTTTACGTGCTTTCATTGGACGATTTGTGGTAGTCTATTTTGATGATATACTGATTTATAGCAAATCTTTGGAAGAACATTTGGAACATTTACGTGCTGTTTTTATTGCTCTACGTGATGCAGGTTTGTTTGGTAACCTTGGGAAGTGCACCTTTTGCACCGACCGAGTATCTTTTCTTGGCTATGTTGTTACTCCACAGGGAATTGAAGTTGATAAAGCCAAGATTGAAGCTATTGAGAGTTGGCCGCAGCCCAAAACGGTCACACAAGTGCGGAGGTTTCTTGGACTCGCTGGTTTCTATAGGCGTTTTGTGAGAGATTTTAGCACCATTGCTGCACCTCTCAACGAGCTTACAAAGAAGGATGTGCCTTTTGTTTGGGGTACCGCACAGGAAGAAGCCTTCACGGTATTGAAAGATAAGTTGACACATGCTCCTTTACTCCAACTTCCTGATTTTAATAAGACTTTTGAGCTTGAATGTGATGCTAGTGGAATTGGATTAGGAGGTGTGTTATTACAAGATGGCAAACCTGTTGCATACTTTTCTGAAAAATTGAGTGGGCCTAGTCTGAATTATTCTACTTATGATAAAGAACTATATGCTCTTGTTCGGACTTTAGAAACATGGCAACATTATTTATGGCCCAAAGAATTTGTTATACATTCTGATCATGAATCTTTGAAACATATTAAAAGTCAAGCTAAACTGAATCGTAGACATGCTAAATGGGTTGAATTCATTGAAACTTTCCCTTATGTCATTAAACACAAGAAGGGTAAAGAAAATGTTATTGCTGATGCATTGTCTCGTCGCTATACTATGCTTTCACAACTTGACTTCAAAATATTTGGTTTGGAGACCATCAAAGATCAATATGTGCATGATGCTGATTTTAAAGATGTATTGCAGAATTGTAAAGAAGGAAGAACCTGGAACAAGTTTGTCGTTAATGATGGATTTGTGTTCCGTGCTAACAAGCTATGCATTCCAGCTAGCTCTCTTCGTCTTTTGTTGTTGCAGGAGGCGCATGGAGGAGGATTAATGGGACACTTTGGCGTGAAGAAGATGGAGGACGTACTTGCTACACATTTCTTTTGGCCAAAGATGAGACGGGATGTTGAGCGTTTTGTTGCTCGCTGCACTACATGTCAAAAAGCTAAGTCACGACTCAATCCTCATGGTTTATATATGCCTTTGCCTGTACCTAGTGTTCCTTGGGAGGATATATCTATGGACTTTGTTTTAGGTTTACCTCGAACAAAGAAGGGGAGGGATAGCATATTTGTTGTCGTGGATAGATTCTCGAAAATGGCACACTTTATACCATGTCATAAAAGCGATGATGCTGTTAATGTTGCTGATTTGTTCTTTCGTGAAATTATTCGCTTGCATGGTGTGCCAAATACTATTGTTTCCGATCGTGATACTAAATTTCTTAGCCACTTTTGGAGATGTTTATGGGCTAAGTTGGGGACTAAACTGCTTTTTAGTACTACTTGTCACCCCCAAACTGATGGACAAACTGAAGTAGTCAATAGAACATTGTCTACTATGCTTAGGGTTGTTTTGAAGAATAATAAGAAAATGTGGGAAGAATGCTTGCCTCATATTGAGTTTGCTTATAATCGTTCATTGCATTCTACTACTAAGATGTGCCCTTTTGAAATTGTGTATGGTTTCCTACCTCGTGCACCTATTGATTTGTTGCCTCTTCCGTCTTCGAAGAAGGTTAATTTTGATGCTAAACAACGTGCTGAATTGATCTTAAAAATGCATGAGTTAAATAAGGAAAACATTGAGCGTATGAATGCTAAATATAAACTTGCTGGAGATAAGGGTAGAAAACATGTTGTGTTTGCACCTGGAGATCTTGTTTGGTTACATTTGCGTAAGGATAGATTTCCTGATTTGCGCAAATCAAAGCTAATGCCACGTGCTGATGGTCCTTTTAAGGTGTTAGAGAAAATAAATGATAATGCATATAAACTTGAGCTGCCTGCAGATTTTGGGGTTAGTCCCACTTTTAACATTGCAGATTTGAAGCCTTATTTGGGTGAGGAAGATGAGCTTCCGTCGAGGACGACTTCATTTCAAGAAGGGGAGGATGATGAGGACATCAATACCATTGTTGCACCCACAGCCCCTGCTGCTATACATACTGGACCAATTACTAGAGCTCGCGCACGCCAATTAAATTACCAGGTACTTTCGTTTCTTGGTAATGATTCTAATGTTCATGAGAATATGATGCTGCCTAAATTGGATACATTTGTTTTGCTTACAAATGAAGGGCCTAGCTTTGAGAAGGATGAACATTGGAACAAGAACAAGCATGGAGATGATGGCATGCGCATGGGGAACAAGAACGGAGTTACAAGTGATGATTTCAGGACGTTGAAGCCACCATAATGCGTGCATGAAGCCTTGGACGAAATATACAAGATGCTACTTCATAACTTTCGTCCAGAGGCTATTCTAGGTGCTGCGTCACCTTATTATTGGGCCAGGCCCATGTAATTTCGAAATACATAAGTATAGGCTGTTTTAGAGTCCGTATGTGTGGGGAAACAAGAGATAGGGTTGGTTTCGGACCCCTTCCTCAAGGGCCACGAAATTCCCCCCTCTTCCTCCATATATACAGCCCTTAGGGCGTCGTTTAGACTTTGGGTTTTGTTTAGATTAAAAGTTCGCCATAGCTGCAACTTCACGTACTTCGTTTGTGTTCAACGACCAGACAAAGGCGTCACAGAACTCCACCTTGATCAATAAAGCTTTCATCTTATATTCGCAATATCCAGATTGCAATCTCAGGTTCTTGCTTGTTCTTCATTTGCTCGCAGGAAACAGACCCTCGTGGTCAGGTTGATCGTGCTCCGGCGTGGTCGATAACCTCTCGGAGTTGGTTTAGCGATTGCTAAGGCGCGACGTCCTCGCACGTTCGTAGTCGGATCGTCAAAGTCGACTTCCACCAAAGCGATATCCATCATCTCATCGAAAGACGGGACACCTTTGCCTCTATCACACGTGTTGCAATTCTAGACCCAGGAAATGCTTTTCCATTTTGCGTACCTCCATGAGGTATGCCTCCATGTGCTCGTCCCTTGGCTCGTATACCTTGTTGGAGAAGTTGATGAGGAGCTGCGAGTCGCTCCTGATGGTGAGGCGCTTCACCCCCAGGGCCACCGCAGCCTTAAGGCCAGCGATGAGGCCTTCGTACTCCGCGATGTTGTTGGAGACCTTCTCGCCTTGCTGGAAGCAGAGCTGCACGGCGTAGTAGAGCTTGTCCTGTGTGGGTGAGATGAGCACAGCTCCAGCTCCCGCGCCCTGGCGTGCGAACGCGCCATCGAAATACATGACCCAGCCATCTGGAGCTCCACTTCCTGGCGAGAGAGATCGGTCCTCGCCTGCTTCAAACCCCGGGGCATCAGTCCATTCTGCTACAAAGTCGGTGAGCGCGGCTCCCTTGATGACCCTGGTTGTGCTGAACTCCAGCTGGAATGCTTGCAGCTCGATGTTCCATTCGGCGACTCTTCCCGCAGTGTTGGGGCTCCTGAGTACCCTCTCCAGCGGGTAGGCCGAAATGACCTTGATTGGGTGGCCTTGGAAGTAGTGCCGCAGTTACGCGAGGCCACCAAGAGCGCGTGCAAGAGCTTCTGGGGCATGGGGTACCGTGCCCTTGCATCCCGCAGTACCGTGCTGACGAAGTACATTGGGTGCTCAACGAGGGCGGGAGCGTTGACGGAGCCTGCACCTGCCAGAGGTTGGGGCGCCTCCTGAGGTGACGGGACCCCAAGAGCCTGGTCGCCCACTAGGGCCTCTACTGGCCCGCGAATGCCGCCTTGTTGGGCCTGATCACTCGTTGGCGTTGCTGCAGCCTTTGCAGTACCCTCTGGGTCCCGCATCGCCCCAGCTGGGGGCGCGGCAAACCCTTGTCCTGGCGCTCTTCCCGAACCGCCACTAGAGCTGCGCTAGCGAAGTAGGGAGTGGCGGCAAGGTAAAGCACCAGGGGCTCGAGAGGGCGAGGCGCCACCATCACCCGAGGGCTGGTCAGGTATCTCTTGAGGTCTTGAAATGCTTGGTCAACCTTCGGGTCCACTCGAACAGGCCCTTCTTCTTCATCAGCTGAAGAATCACAGGGCGCGCTCTCCCAGCTTGGAGATGAAGCGCCCCAACGAGGTCACGCAGCCTGCAAGCTTCTACATCTCCTTGAGAGTTGTGGCAGGCTCATGTCTTCTATCGCCTTGACCTTCTCCGGGTTAGCCTCGATCCCCCTGTGGGACACGAGGAAGCCCAGCAGCTTGCCAGAAGGGACACCGGACACACACTTCTCTGGGTTGAGCCGCAGGTCTACCTGGCGCAGGCTTGCGAAGGTGTCCTCCAGGTCTTGAATCAAAGTTCTTGCCTCCCGAGATTTTACCACAATGTCGTCGACATAGGCTTCAGCGTTCCTCCTGAGCTGTTGACCCAGGGCGATGTGCATCAGCCGTCGGAAGGTCGCGCCTGCGTTGCGCAGCCCGAACGGCATGCCAGTGTAGCAGTACACGCCACACGGGGTTAGGAAGGCCGTCGTTTCCACATCATCCACTGCCATCTTGATCTGGTGGTAGCCAGAGAACGCGTCCAGGAAACACAGCAAGTCGCACTCGGCGGTGGAGTCGACGATCTGGTCGATGCGCGGAAGCGGGAATGGGTCTTGGGGACATGCCTTGTTGAGGTTGGTGAAGTCGACACACATGCGCTCCTTCCCGCCTTTCTTCAGTACGACGACGGGGTTCGCTAGCCACTCGGGGAACCGAACCTCGCGAATGACACATGCTGCCTCCAGCTTGCGGGTTTCCTGGATGATGATGGACTGCTTCTCTGTGGACTGTCGCCGCGCCTTCTGCTTCACAGGGCGCACATTGGGGCACACCCTCAAGTGATGCTCGATCACCCCTCTTGGGACCCCTACCAACTGCTTGGGTTCCCAGGCGAATACCTCCTTGTTTGCGCGCAAGAACTTCACCAATGCCTCCTCTTGATCCGGGTCGAGGTTGGTGCCTATGGTGAAGGTGGCTCCTGAGGACCCATCTTCCTCGACTGGCACCTGCTTGGTTTCGGCCCGAACTTGAGTGAACAACTGCTTCTTCTTTGCCGGCGCGGCCTCCTTAGCCCCAGGGGTGGCCTCAGTGGCCGGTCGCGCTGTCGCAGCGGTTTTGAGGGCAAACTTGAGCGCCGCCAGAGCCTCCTTGGTGTCTCCAACTATGGTGAGGACGTCCTTGCTCCCGGGCATCTTCATGAGGTTGTAGGCCGGATGGGTCGCCGCCATAAACTGAGCTAGAGCCGGGTATCCGAGGATGGCGTTGTATGGGAGGCCAATGCGGGTGATGTCGAAGTCGATCAACTCGGTGCCGAAGGTCACAGGAAGGCGGATCTGCCCCAAGGGGCTGGTGGAGCCGCCGCCGACCCCGGAGAAGGGCTTGCTGGGGCGGATCCGTTCGAGTGGTACGTGAACAAGGCTAAAAGCCTCCACAGAGAGCACGTTGAGACCGGCGCCGTCATTGATGAGGGTCTTGGTGACAGCTACGCTGCAGATAGTGGGCGTGCAAAGCATCGGAAGATCGCCCAAGCCAACGGTGGTGACGGGGTGATCCCCCGAGTGGAAGGTGAGGTCGGCCTTGGGCGCCGCCCAACCCAGAGGAGCTCCTTGCCGCACGGCAGCGGCGCCAATCTGGCAAAAGAACGGCTTAGTGTGACGGTCCGAGGGCGGTGCTTGCGAGCCGCCGAGGAGGGTCGCAACGGCGAGGGGCACCGGTGCCGTGAAGCGTGCGACGAAGAGGCCGCGCAGCTCCTCCCAAGATGCCACTAAGGATCCTGGGAGAGCGAGCAGCTAGGCGCGTGGCGCACCAGCGAGGGCCATGGGAAGCCAGTTGGCCATGACCTTGTCGTCGCCCCCAGCCTTCATGACGGCCCCTTCATACGCCAGCGGGAAGGCTGACGGGTCCGCTGCGCCGTTGTAATGCGACAGCATCTTCGGCTTGAACTTGGGCGGCCACTGCACCCGTCGCAAGGCGGGGGCAATGGCTCTGAGCCCCCTGGCTCCATCGTGGGCGTCCGTCATCCCAGCCGGAGGAGCAACATCGGCCATGAGGGCAAAGCGCGGTGGTGGCGGAGCGTGGATTGACGGAAGGAAAGCTTCAGCGCACCCCTACCTGGCGTGCCAAATGTCGGATTTTGGGTTCCGGCAAAACCCTTGAGGTTCGAACACTGGGGTGCGCACGAAGACCTCTCCTCCCCTTAGCTCACGCTCTCACCACAATCTCAAAGCTCAGCCCGTCGAACTCGCAGAACAAGGGACACAGGGTTTATACTGGTTCGGGCCACCGATGTGGTGTAATACCCTACTCCAGTGTGGTGTGGTGGATTGCCTCTTGGGCTGAGGATGAACAAGTACAAGGGAAGAACAGCCTCCTGAGGAGAGGTGCCCTTGAGCTCGGTGAGCTTGTGTGGTTGAGGATGATCTGAATGGCCCAAGATCAGTTGCCTCCTACTGTGGTGGCTAGTCCTATTTATGGAGGCCCTGGTCCTCTTCCCAAATGTAGGCGGGAAGGGATCCAACAACGGCCAAATTTGAAGGGAGACAACTAGTACAAGTTATCCTGACTAAAAGTGGTCTTTTCCTGCCAAAGGCTCTAGTGGTGACGCCGTCCTGGGCTCCATGGTGACCTCCGTCCTTCCATCCTGCTGGTCTTGGTCTTGTTGCACCGATATGGCAACCTTTGACTGATGCCTCGGGACTCCTGCCTGCACTTGCCTCTTTAGCACCAAAGAGGAAATGAGTACGCTGCGGGCTCTGGCGCCCGCCTGGCCTTTGATGAGGACATCAATACCATTGTTACACCCACAACCCCTACTGTTACATATAATGGACCAATTACTAGAGCTCGCGCACGCCAATTAAATTACCAGGTAGTTCCGTTTCTTGGTAATGATTCTAATGTTCATGAGAATATGATGCTGCCTAAATTGGATACTTTTGTTTTGCTTACAAATGAAGGGCCTAGCTTGGAGAAGGATGAACATTGGAGCAAGAACAAGCATGGAGTTGATGGCATGCGCAAGGGGAACAAGAACGGAGTTACAAGTGATGATTTCAGGACTTTGAAGCCACCATAAGGAGTGAATGAAGCCTTGGACGAAATATACAAGATGCCACTTCATAAATTTCGTCCAGAGGCTATTCTAGGTGTTGCGTCACCTTATTATTGGGCCAGGCCCATGTAATTTCGAAATACATAAGTATAGGCTGTTTTTAGAGTCCGTATGTGTGGGGAAACAAGAGATAGGGTTGGTTTCGGACCCCTTCCCCAAGGGCCACGAAATCCCCCCCCCCCCTCTTCCTCCATATATACAGCCCTTAGGACACCGTTTAGACTTTGGGGTTTTGTTTAGATTAAAAGTTCGCCATAGCTGCAATTTCGCGAACTTCGTTTGTGTTCAACGACCAGACAAAGGCGTCACAGAACCCCACCTTCATCAATAAAGCTTTCCTCTTATATTCGCAATATCCAGACTGCAATCTTAGTTTCTTGCTTGTTCTTCGTTTGCCTGCAGGAAACAGACCTTCGTGGTCAGGTTGATCGTGCTCCGGCGTGGTCAATAACCTCTCGGAGTTGATTTAGCGATTGCTAAGGCGCGACGTCCTCGCACGTTCGTAGTCGGATCGTCAAAGTCGACTTCCTCCAAAACGATAGCCACCATCTCATCGAAAGACGGGACACCTTTGCCTCTATCAGCCTTGGTCGTCATGGCTTGCGTCATAGGGACCTCGCGAGGTGCGCCTCGTCTTGATCTCTCCGCTACTCGTGAGCCATCCTAGTGAGGCCACCTAGTGAGGTCTTGCATCGTCCACCTCGCGAGGCTTGGCACCTCGCGAGGGTCTTGAGTGTTTGCTGATGAAGATGGGTCGTATAGGGCCGCTGGTGGAGCCACGCCGTGGGCCGCAGGCAGGCAAGTCTGGGGACCCCCGTGCCCAGGACGCTGACACGTTCCCTCTCGGAACCACGACCCTTCTTGAGGGAAGCTCCGGTTTGCAAGAAGCTTACACCAAAGCTTGTCCCAATTCGGCCATAAAAATTATCGCAGCATGTTGGTGCCATGTTATGACACCGTGCCAAGTTTCATTATTTTCAAGCGTGTTTTGGATTTACAGGAATTAGAAAACCAAGTTTCTCAATCTTTCCGGCCGAGCCACAATGCCCAGATGTTTGAATTTCATCCCCATTTCTTGCATGGGACCTAGAAATTCACCCAAGGACACACATGTGATTTTTTAACCAACTTTGGTGCACTGGAGCATGTGCTTGTAGTTCAAATTCGAATTATGCACATTAAATGCCCAGAAACACAATTAATGTATAACAAAGGCCAAACGAACCCGGAATAATTCCAAAATTTAGCACAATACTTCTATTTGGTCTAATCTGCCTGTGTGCAAAAATTAAGGCGGGAGAAGGCAGTGTACGTATGTCGTTTCGCACACGGAGGTGACACGTTCCCTCTCGGAACCACGAGCCTTCTTGAGGGAAGCTCCGGCTTGCAAGAAGCTTACACCAGAGCTTGTCCCAATTCGGCCAAAAAAATTACCGCAGCATGTTGGTGCCATGTCATGACACCGTGCAAAGTTTCATGATTTTGCGACGTGTTTTGGATTTACAGGAATTAAAAAACCAAGTTTCTCAATCTTTACGACTTAGGCACGACGCCCAGATGTTTGAATTTCATTCCCATTTTGTAACGCCCATGATGCGGCTATGTCTCCCATGTGTCGACGCACGACTTAGAGGCATAACCGCATTGTAGGTATTTTTGCAAGAAGGGTCATCTTCACACAATCCCATGTAATGAACAAGAATGGGATAACGAGATTTGGCTTACAATCGCCACTTCACACAATACATAAATTAATTCATACATCATCCAAAATCCACACATAGACCGACTACGGTCAAATCCAAATGAAAATAAGATAACCCCAAATGCTAGATCCCCGGTCGTCCCAACTGGGCTCCACTACTGATCATCAGGAAACGAAACATAGTAACGACCACGTTCCTCGTCGAACTCCCACTTGAGCTCGGTTGCGTCATCTGCACTGGTATCGTCGGCACCTGCAACTGTTTTGGTAGAATCTGTGAGTCACGAGGACTCAGCAATCTCACACCCGCGAGATCAAGACTATTTAAGCTTGTAGGAAAGGATGGTGTAATGAGGTGGAGCTGCAGCAAGCACTAAGCATATATGGTGGCTAACATACGCAAATGAGAGCGAGAAGAGAAGCAACGCAACGGTCGCGAAGCTAGAAATGATCAAGAAGTGATCCTGAAACTACTTACGTTCATGCATAACTCAAACCGTGTTCACTTCCCGGACTCCGCCGAGAAGAGACCATCACGGCTACACACACGGTTGATGTATTTTAATTAAGTCAAGTGTCAAGTTCTCTACAACCGGACATTAACAAATTCCCATCTGCCTCATAACCGCGGGCACGGCTTTCGAAAGATAATACCCTGCAGGGGTGTCCCAACTTAGCCCATTATAAGCTCTCACGGTCAACGAAGGATAAACCTTCTCCCGGGAAGACCCGATCAGTCTCGGAATCCCGGTTTACAAGACATTTCGACAATGGTAAAACAAGACCAGCAAAGCCGCCCGAATGTGCCGACAAATCCCGATAGGAGCTGCACATATCTCTTCTCAGGGCACACCGGATAAGTCAAGCTACGAGTAAAACCAGGCCTCGAGTTTCCCCGAGGTGGCCCCGCAGGCTGCTCGGTTCGGACCAACACTCGAAGGAGCACTGGCCCGGGGGGGGGGGTTAAATAAAGATGACCCTCGGGCTCGCGAAAACCCAAGGGAAAAAGGCTTAGGTAGACAAATGGTAAAACCAAGGTTGGGCCTTGCTGGAGGAGTTTTATTCAAGGCGAACTGTCAAGGGGGTCCCATAAATCACCCAACCGCGTAAGGAACGCAAACTCAAGGAACATAACACCGGTATGACGGAAACTAGGGCGGCAAGAGTGGAACAAAACACCAGGCATAAGGCCGAGCCTTCCACCCTTTACCAAATATATAGATGCATTAATTAAATAAGAGATATTGTGATATGCCAAAATATCCATGTTCCAACATGGAACCAACTTCAACTTCACCTGCAACTAGCAACGCTATAAGAAGGGCTGAGCAAAAGCGGTAACTTAGCCAAACAACGGTTTGCTAGGAAAGGATTGTTAGAGGCTTGACATGGCAAATATGGGAGGCATGATATAGCAAGTGGTAGGTAGCGCAGCATAGCAATAGTGCGAACAACTAGCAAAGCAAAGATAGATGTGATTTCGAGGGTATGGTCATCTTGCCTGCAAGGTTCTCAGAGTTGTCGAGAGCTTGATCCTCGTAAGCGTACTCAACAGGTTCCTCGTTCACGAACTCGTCTCTCGGCTCTACCCACAGCAAGAACACAAGCAATGGAACCACAATCAATCACGGGAAATGCACAAGCATCATGATGCAATACATGCATGATATGCGAGATATGATATGCGATGCATATGCGTGCTCCAGAAAAAAAGGATGAACAAGGCAGCAACTTGGCAAACCAAGTACGCCACTGGAAAGATGAGATGATTTCGGTCGAAATCGATATAAAGATCACCGGAAACGGATGCACGGTTTGCAAATGGCAAGCAAAACAAGAATGACACGATTCTGCGATTAACAGCATGATAGCACTTAGAATACATCAAGTAAGTATGCTACAGCACCCCAACATAGCAACAAATCATATGGCAGTAATCTAAATGAGATGCTTGACAAAAGATGAACACTGAGCTACGGCTAGATCACAACATAACAGTTTCAAACAAGCATGGAAAAAGTGCAAAAGATATCAGCTTGCCAGACTTGGTGAAAATACTGAACGTGGCTGAAACAGCATCAGGTAGCAATGTTCAGAGCAAGCAATCAACATGCTACAGGAACTTAACATAGCAAAACAAGGCATGGTATGAATCTAATAAATGCATAGAACAAAAGTCCCTTACTGACCATGAGCCAAAAAGGATCAGAAGATATGATGGCACCCATGTAAACATAGCAAGTTTCGTTAACAGGTTTCAGACAGCAGAAAACAGAACATGGTGTTAACAGAATTATGAAGGCATCTTGGTGAGCTTGATTCACTCATCACGAAGCAATGCATGACAAAATAAGCATACCTACAGCAAGATGGAATGTTTATGAAGCTATCCATAGCAAGAGGAAGTTCATAGCATATATGGATCAACTACAACAACCTTGGCAAAATTGACTATCATGTTAACAATCTGCCAGGAATATTTTATAGCAAAAATAGAGCAAGATTAAGACATGTCAGGACACTCCATAATTTCAAGCAGGGGCACGGATGGATAGAGCACAACTATATCTACAAAACATCCTTACTGAATATACTCAAAAGAAGCATGGATCTCTCTGCAGTCACATGGATACGTAGCAACAAAATAACAGCAGATAAAAGACTGAGCAAAATCCCAAGTCCGTGAAAACAGAAACATCACGAAGCCTAGTTTGCATGCTTGTGCTAGTCACCACATAGATCACAAAAATACATGGAATACACATCTGTAAAGATGGCATGGCATAGATCAAAACACCTGTAGAGCTAATGCGCATAAGATGCACACATCAAATGCAACAAAAATAACAAAACATCAAGTTCTGATAAGTAACAGCAGTAAACATCATATAGCACTCTTGCACTACAGATTTGGGCATCAAGATGAACTCAAATGAGCATGGCACAATAGAACAAAATGAAGAGCATCTCGTGGTGACCATTTCAATATATCATACACGCAAAATGGAGCAGTATGCACGGAGTTATGGCATGATGAATAATGCAACATAATGTGAAAAACTCGGGACTTAGAAGATTTTTCGGGTCAACCTCTCCCAGATCTGGATCCGTGGAACGCGAACCGAGGACGGCCGGGGCTGCTCGCCGGAGTTCGGACGGAGGAGAGGGTCGAGGCTCGGGGAAGAGGAAGGCGCCGGCGAGGAAGGCGGCGGGGTCGGCGACGGCGGGCGAGCGGAGACCGGCGGGCGGCGGCGACCGGCGGGAGGAGGCGGCGTGGGACGCGGGAACGGCGGCGGTTGCGGGGCGCGCTGGCGATGGAGGCGGAGCGGCGGGCGGCGGCGGGAACCGCGCGGGAGGAGGCGGAGGCGCGCGCGGGGGCGGCGGCGTACGCGGGCCGCGGGGGCCGAGCACTGGCCTCGCGGGCCGGCGGCGCGGGCGACGGAGAGGGTGACGTGGCGGGCGGTGATTGGCTGCGGGCGACGGCGCGGTTTCGTCCGGCGCGGGACGGACGCGTCCGGCGGCGGAGAGGGAAGGGTTAGGGTTTCGTATGCGCGAAAAATCCGGGGGCTCACTTATTTATAGCTAGAGGGAGCTAGGAGACTCCAAATGGAGTGCGGTTTTCGCCCACACGATCGTGATCGAACGCCCGAGAGCATGGAGGGGACTTAGATGGGTTATTGGGCTGTTTGGAGGGGGGTTTTGCTGCAACACACAAAAGGCCTTTGCGGTTACCCGGTTAACCGTTGGAGCATCAAACGACCTCCAAATGGAACGGAACTGGACAGGTGGTCTATTGGTGGTATACCAAGGCCACTTGACAAACCTCGGTCCACTCCGAGAATGCTTAACACCCGCTCATGAAAAGAAACAAGAGGGATGCGCCGGTGCATGTGGGAGTGTCGGATTGCAAAACGGACAACGGGGAAAATACTCGGATGCATGAGACGAACACGTATGCAAATGTGATGCACATGATGACATGATATGAGATGCATGACATGAGCAAAATGCAAAACGAAAGACAAAACCCGACCACGAAGGGAATATCATAACACATAGCCGCAAATGGCAAGAGTTGGAGTTACAGATATGGAAAGTTACATCCGGGGTGTTACAACACTCCACCACTACGAGTGGATCTCGTCCCGAGATCTAGGACTGAAAGAACTCCGGATATTCGGAACGGAGGTGGTCCTCGCGTTCCCAGGTGGCTTCTCGGTCGGAATGGTGCGACCACTTCACTTTCAGGAATTTGATTGACTTGTTGCGAGTCTTGCGCTCAGTTTCTTCAAGAATAGCAACGGGGTGCTCATGATAAGACATATCTTCTTGGAGATCAATCTCTTCGAAGTTGATGGTGCGCTCAGGAGTCTTGAAGCACTTGCGAAGCTGTGACACGTGGAACACATCGTGCACGTTCGCGAAGTTGGAGGGAAGCTCAAGTTGATAGGCGAGGTCGCCTCTTTTGCCAATGATCTTGAAAGGACCCACGTATCTAGGGGCAAGCTTCCCTTTGATACCGAAGCGACGAGTGCCTTTCATTGGAGAGACGCGGAGGTAGACATGGTCTCCGATCTCGAAAGCCACATCACGGTGCTTGCTATCATAGTAACTCTTCTGGCGCGATTGCGCGGCTTTGAGATTTTCACGGATGACTTTACACATTTCTTCAGCCTCTGTGATTAAGTCATTGCCAAGAAGTTGGCGTTCACCAGTCTCTGACCAATTGAGAGGAGTACGACACTTTCTGCCATAGAGAATCTCGAATGGGGCATTGCCCGAACTCGCTTGGAAGCTGTTGTTGTAGGAGAACTCGGCAAATGGAAGACAATCTTCCCACTTCATGCCAAAGGAAATGACACAAGCCCTGAGCATATCTTCAAGGATTTGATTGACTCGCTCGACTTGGCCACTAGTTTGAGGATGGAAAGCTGTGCTGAAGCGAATGTTGGTGCCCATGGCCTTCTGGAAGCAGTCCCAGAACTTAGAAGTGAAGATGCTTCCACGATCTGAAGATATCAATTGTGGAATGCCGTGCAAGGAGACAATCCTGGAGGTGTATAGCTCTGCCAACTGAGCTGCTGTGATAGATTCTTTGATTGGAAGGAAATGAGCCACTTTTGTAAGCTTGTCGATGACAACGAAGATAGCATCATTTCCGCGCTTGGACTTGGGAAATCCAGTCACGAAGTCCATTTCGATATGATCAAACTTCCATTCTGGAATAGCAAGAGGTTGGAGGAGACGAGCTGGTCGTTGGTGTTCTGCTTTCACCCTTCGACAGACATCACATTCATTCACGAATTGAGCGATTTCTCGCTTCATTCGAGTCCACCAATACAACTGCTTGAGGTCATGGTACATCTTCGTACTTCCAGGATGAATGGAAAGAAGAGAATTGTGCGCCTCGTTCATAATGACTTTCCTTAGATCACCTTTAGGAACCACAATCCGGTCCTCGAAGAATAAAGTGTCTCTGTCATCAATGCGATAGCACTTGTATTTGGAAAGACCCTTGTCAATACCATGTTTCACCTTCTTCACCATGGTATCCAGGAGTTGTGCCTCACGAATTTGATCTTCCAAAGTAGGAGAGACTATGAGGTTGGCAAGAAAGCCTTGAGGAACAACTTGGAGATTCCGTTTGCGGAAAGCTTCACAAAGGTCCGGTTGGAATGCCTTGAGGATTAAGCTATGACATTGGCTTTGCCTGGAGTATATTCAATACTCGGATTGTACTCTTGAATCATTTCGACCCATCGAGTTTGCCTGAGGTTGAGGTTGGGCTGAGTGAAGATGTACTTGAGACTCTTGTGATTGGTGAATATGTCCACTTTCCTTCCCAACAAGAGATGTCTCCATGTTATTAATGCATGGACAACTGCCGCCAACTCAAGATCGTGAGTGGTAGTTCTTTTCGTTGGGCTTCAACTGACGAGAGGTATAGGCCACAACTTTCTTCTCTTGCATTAACACAGCACCGAGACCTTGAAGAGAAGCATCACAGAAAACTTCGAGTGGCTTGGATTCGTCAGGAGGAGTTAAGACAGGAGCTGTGACGAGTTTCTCTTTGAGAGTGTTGAAAGCAACGTCACACTCAGGAGTCCAGACATACTTGACATGCTTCTGGAGGAGGTTGGAAAGAGGCTTTGCAATCTTAGAGAAATTCTCAACGAATCTTCGGCAATAGCTTGCAAGACCAAGGAAACTGCGGAGCTGCTTGACATTCTGAGGAGGTTCCCAATTCACAATTGCAGACACCTTCTCGGGATTAACAGCGATGCCCTTGGCAGAGATGATATGATCAAGGTAAAGAACTTCATCAAGCCAAAACTCACATTTGGAAAACTTCGCATCGAATTGATACTCCCTGAGCTTGTCGAGCACCAATCGCAAATGTTTGGCATGATCCCTCTTATTCTTGGAGAAGACCAAAATATCATCGAGATACACCAGGATGAATTCATTGGTATAGGGGTTGAAGATGAAGTACCAAAGCTTGTTCTGAATGCTGTGTTGGGAATATCTTCTTCATGAATGTGAATCTGATGATAACCCATACGGAGGTCAAGCTTGGAGAATACTTTAGCACCTTTAAGTTGCTCGAATAGCTCATTGATGTTGGGAAGTGGATACTTGTTCTTGATTGTCTTCTTGTTTAATGGACGGTAGTCGACACAAAGTCGGTCCGTGCCATCCTTCTTCTGGACAAAAATAACACCACAACCCCACGGAGATGAACTCGGTCTGATCAAACCCAGACGCTCTTGTTCATCGAGCTGTTTCTTCAATTCTTTCAGCTCCTTGGGTCCAAGCTTGTATGGACGCTTGCAAACGGGTTCCGTGCCAGGCTCAAGATCGATAACGAACTCAACTGGCCGGTGAGGAGGCATACCCGGAAGCTCTTCTGGAAAGACATCTTGGTACTCACAAATGACTGGAATTTGAGAAATAGCATCCAACTCGCCCTTCTCATTGAGAGAAAACAACTGAATGGTTTCATCACGAGCGGCATAGATGATAACATCCTCAGAAGAGTGTGTCAATTGAATTTCCCTGGCAGCACAATCAAGTTGGGCCTTGTGCTTAGAAAGCCAGTCCATCCCGAGAATTAGATCAATATCCGAGTCACCAAGAACAATTGGAGAAGACAGAAATTTATAGTTTCCCATCTTGATGGAAACATCCCGAACCACCAAACTAGAGCTCAAACGTTTACCCGGAGAAACGACATCCATGGGTTTACCCAAATGTGAACAAGTGAATTCATGCTTGGCAAAAAACGGTCTTGACATGAAACAAAGCGAAGCACCAGACTTTTGCAGGAATATCATTAACTGAGAGATTACCCATTATCACATCAGTAGATTCCTCCGCTTGAGCTGCATTCATCATGTTCACCTTTGCAGACTTGGGATTATGCTTGACCACTGCATTGCTGGAAGATCTCACAGGAGGAGGAGGCGGAAGGCGCCTTTGGTTGAAGCACTTGTTAGCATAGTGACCTTTCTTCTGACACTTGTTGCAAGTCACCTCTGAGAGTGGACGATGATAAGGAGCATTCGACTTTGGAGCTTGATTCTGAGACTTGTTTTGATATCCAGGGTTGGGTGGGTGGGAAGATCCATGGCCACCTATGTTCTTCTGCTGGAAAGGCTGACGAAACGGAGGAGGAGGAGGCAACTAGAACTTCTGTTGCTTAGCAGCCACTAGTGAGGAAGAAGAAGACTGAACTGCGTCCCTGACTCTCTTCTTAGAAGCCTCACACTTGAGCTGAGCAGCCTCTTGCTTCAATGCCATATTGTAGAAATCATCATACTTGGTCGGCTCAAAAAGCACGAGAGGTAATTGCAGATCTTCTCTAAGGCCACCTCTGAATTGATAGATCATACTCTTTTCATCTGGAACGTCTTGCTTAGCGAAGCGAGCGAGTTTCTGAAACTAGGTATTGTATTGATACACAGACACGCTGCCTTGCTTGAGATTGCGGAACTCCTCACGCTTGCTCTCAACAACACTTTGTGGAATGTGGTGAGCTTTGAAGTCTCTGCGGAAATCATCCCAGGTAATCACACGACCTCCTCTGGAATCTTTGTATTGTTGATACCACTCGGCAGCTTGGTCCTTGAGTTGAAAAGAAGCGAACTTGACAAAGTCCTCAGGCCTGACATTGCTACATTCAAAATGCTTGTTGATGTCCACGAGCCAATCATCGGCGTCTGTGGCCTCGGCACAGTAGCTGAAAGACTTCGGCTGATTAGCGAGGAACTAGTTGAGGGTAGCGAAATGAGGCTGATTGTTGCCTTGGCCTTGGTTTCCTTGATTGCCTTGCCCTTGGGTGCATTCTTGCAAGAGTTGCAAAATCATCTGAGCATTGGTGTTGGTGGCTGCCATGATAGCTTGCCATGCCTCCGGAGGCGGAGGTGGTGGTGGAGGGTTCGCCTGACTCCCCTCATTGCGTTCCGGATTCTGACGCGTTGGCGGAGCCATCCTGAAGAGGGCGACATCCGTTAGCATCTTGATAGACAAATAGACAAGTTGAATCAACGGATAGAAATTGCAACATATAGTCTTCACAATAAACATTCGAACGAGGATGAATGAATGAATTCCATAGTAAATCATCACACTTCCATTAAGGTGAGAAGCCACTGGATAAGAGATTGATGAATAAAATAAAAAGGTACGAGTGGAACAAATAAGTGGTAAGGATTACCCAATCACAAACCAAATATCTGCGGGAAGAAATGCTAAGAGCTACTTGAATCCCACCTATAAACTCCCGAAACTTTCTAGTTATGCAATCTGGTGTTGGGGATACACGGGACACAAAATATATCACCCAAACTAGCAATCCCTAGATCCAGCTGTATCCATCCGTCAACACATAACCAAGAAACCTTCGGAAATCGTGTACCTCAACCTTCGAAAAGCATCCGTTATACGAGTTATGGCAATACTCCCGAACTCCTGCCCCAGTACTGGGTGGCGTCGAGGTGATCTCACCAACAACTGCATAAAAGAGATTTTCGATGTCGGCGAAACTCAGGTATTCCAGAACTGCAACGATAAAATTGTGACGACAACACCTCGGAGCTCAACTCCCCGGGACACTGCCACAACCCCTAAATGTCAGGAGGCACCAAGAACAATGTTCTCGTCACAAAACCATCGGAACTATTCCAAGATACCCGCGTGATCCTAAATTTTTTTTTGTGAAATTTGAGGAGAGAAGAGTCAAAACTTCTACGTCAGGAGGCCTCACCAGAGCGACGAAGGGACTGAGGAGTAAAAAGAATCCTACTCTATGATATATATAATCCTAAGACTCAAAACATTTTTGTTCTAGACTCAACAACGCCAGCGATTCGATCAAGCAGGGGGCTCCTAAGTCGGGGATGGCTCTGATTACCAACTTGTAACGCCCACGATGCGGCTATATCTCCCGCGTGTCGAGGCACGACTTAGAGGCATAACCGCATTGTAGGTATTGTCGCAAGAAGGGTCATCTTCACACAATCCCATGTAATGAACAAGAATGGGATAACGAGATTTGGCTTACAATCGCCACTTCACACAATACATAAATTAATTCACACATCATCCAAAATCCACACATAGACCGACTACGGTCAAATCCAAATGAAAATAAGATAACCCCAAATGCTAGATCCCCGATCGTCCCAACTGGCCTCCACTACTGATCATCAGGAAACGAAACATAGTAACGACCACGTTCCTCGTCGAACTCCCACTTGAGCTCGGTTGCGTCATCTGCACTGGTATCGTCGGCACCTGCAACTGTTTTGGTAGAATCTGTGAGTCACGAGGACTCAGCAATCTCACACCCGCGAGATCAAGACTATTTAAGCTTGTAGGAAAGGATGGTGTAATGAGGTGGAGCTGCAGCAAGCACTAAGCATATATGGTGGCTAACATACGCAAAGAAGAGCGAGAAGAGAAGCAATGCAACGGTCGCGAAGCTAGAAATGATCAAGAAGTGATCCTGAAACTACTTACGTTCATGCATAGCTCAAACCGTGTTCACTTCCCGGACTCCGCCGAGAAGAGACCGTCATGGCTACACACACGGTTGATGTATTTTAATTAAGTCAAGTGTCAAGTTCTCTACAACCGTACATTAACAAATTCCCATCTGCCTCATAACCGCGGGCACGGCTTTCGAAAGATAATACCCTGCAGGGGTGTCCCAACTTAGCCCATTATAAGCTCTCACGGTCAACGAAGGATAAACCTTCTCCCGGGAAGACCCGATCAGTCTCGGAATCCCGGTTTACAAGACATTTCGACAATGGTAAAACAAGACCAGCAAAGCCGCCCGAATGTGCCGACAAATCCCGATAGGAGCTGCACATATCTCGTTCTCAGGGCACACCGGATAAGTCAAGCTACGAGTAAAACCAGGCCTCGAGTTTCCCCGAGGTGGCCCCGCAGGCTGCTCGGTTCGGACCAACACTCGAAGGAGCACTGGCCCGGGGGGGCGTTAAATAAAGATGACCCTCGGGCTCGCGAAAACCCAAGGGAAAAAGGCTTAGGTAGACAAATGTAAAACCAAGGTTGGGCCTTGCTGGAGGAGTTTTATTCAAGGCGAACTGTCAAGGGGGTCCCATAAATCACCCAACCACGTAAGGAACGCAAAATCAAGGAACATAACACCGGTATGACGAAAACTAGGGCGGGAAGAGTGGAACAAAACACCAGGCATAAGGCCGAGCCTTCCACCCTTTATCAAATATCTAGATGCATTAATTAAATAAGAGATATTGTGATATGCCAAAATATCCATGTTCCAACATGGAACCAACTTCAACTTCACCTGCAACTAGCAACGCTATAAGAAGGGCTGAGCAAAAGCGGTAACTTAGCCAAACAACGGTTTGCTAGGAAAGGATGGTTAGAGGTTTGACATGGCAATTATGGGAGGCATGATATAGCAAGTGGTAGGTAGCGCATCATAGCAATAGAGCGAACAACTAGCAAAGAAAAGATAGAAGTGATTTTGAGGGTATGGTGATCTTGCCTGCAAGGTTCTCAGAGTTGTCGAGAGCTTGATCCTCGTAAGCGTACTCAACAGGTTCCTCGTTCACGAACTCGTCTCCCGGCTCTACCCACAGCAAGAACACAAGCAATGGAACCACAATCAATCACGGGAAATGCACAAGCAACATGATGCAATACATGCATGATATGCGATGCATATGCGTGCTCCGGAAGAAAAAGGATGAACAAGGCAGCAACTTGGCAAACCAAGTATGCCACTGGAAAGATGAGATGATTTCGGTCGAAATCGATATAAAGATCACCGGAAATGGATGCACGGTTTGCAAATGGCAAGCAAAACAAGAATGACACGATTCAGCGATTAACAGCATGATAGCACTTAGAATACATCAAGTAACTATGCTACAGCACCCCAACATAGCAACAAATCATATGGCAGTAATCTAAAGGAGATGCTTGACAAAAGATGAACACTGAGCTACGGCTAGATCACAACATAACAGTTTCAAACAAGCATGGAAAAAGTGCAAAAGATATCAGCTTCCCAGACTTACTGAAAATACTGAACATGGCTGAAACAGCATCAGGTAGCAATGTTCAGAGCAAGCAATCAACATGCTACAGGAACTTAACATAGCAAAACAAGGCATGGTATGAATCTAATAAATGCATAGAACAAAAGTCCCTTACTGAGCATGAGCCAAAATGGATCAGAAGATACGATGGCACCCATGTAGACATAGTAAGTTTCGTTAACAGGTTTCAGACAGCAGAAAACAGAACATGGCATTAACAGAATTATGAAGGCATCTTGGTGAGCTTGATTCACTCATCAAAAAGCAACGCATGACAAAACAAGCATACCTATAGCAAGATGGAATGTTTATGAAGCTATCCATAGCAAGAGGAAGTTCATAGCATATATGGATCAACTACAACAACCTTGGCAAAATTGACTATCATGTTAACAATCTGCCAGGAATATTTTATAGCAAAAGTAGAGCAATATTAAGATATGCTAGGACACTCCATAATTGCAAACAGGGGCATGGATGGATAGAGCACAACTATATCTACAAAACATCCTTACAGAACATACTCAAAAGAAGCATGGATCTCTCTGCAGTCACATGGATACGTAGCAACAAAATAACAGCAGATAAAAGACTGAGCAAAATCCCAAGTCCCTGAAAACAGAAACATCACGAAGCCTAGTTTGCATGCTTGTGCTAGTCACCACAGAGATCACAAAAATACATGGAATACACCTCTGTAAAGATGGCATGGCATAGATCAAAACACCTGTAGCGCTCATGCGCATAAGATGCACACATCAAATGCAACAAAAATAACAACATCAAGTTCTGATAAGCAACAGCAGTAAACATCATATAGTACTCTTGCACCAGAGATTTGGGCATCAAGATGAACTCAAACGAGCATGGCACAATATAACAAAATGAAGAGCATCTCGTGTTGAACATTTCAATATATCATACACGCAAAACGGAGTAGTATGCACGGAGTTATGGCATGATGAATAATGCAACATAATGTTAAAAACTCGGGACTTAGAAGATTTTTCGGGTCAACCTCCCCAGATCTGGATCCGTGGCACGCGAACCGAGGACGGCCGGGGCTGCTCGCCGGAGTTCGGACGGAGGAGAGGGCCGGGGCTCGGGGAAGAGGAAGGCGCCGGCGAGGAAGGCGGCGGGGTCGGCGACGGCGGGCGAGCGGAGACCGGCGGGCGGCGGCGACCGGCGGGAGGAGGCGGCGTGGGACGCGGGAACGGCGGCGGCGGGGCGCGCCGGCGATGGAGGCGGAGCGGCGGGCGGCGGAGGGAGCCGCGCGGGAGGAGGCGGAGGCGCGCGCGGGGGCGGCGGCGTACGCGGGCCGCGGGGGCCGAGCACGGGCCTCGCGGGCCGGCGGCGCGGGCGACGGAGAGGGTGACGTGGTGGGCGGTGATTGGCTGCGGGCGGCGGCGCGGTTTCATCCGGCGCGGGACGGACGCATCCGGCAGCGAAGAGGGAAGGGGTTAGGGTTTCGTTTGCGCGAAAAATCTGGGGGCTCACTTATTTATAGCTAGAGGGAGCTAGGAGACTCCAAATGGAGTGCGGTTTTCGCCCACACGATCGTGATCGAACGCCCGAGAGCATGGAGGGGACTTAGATGGGTTATTGGGCTGTTTGGAGGGGGTTTTGCTGCAACACACAAAGGCCTTTGCGGTTACCCGGTTAACCGTTGGAGCATCAAACGACCTCCAAATGGAACGAAACTTGACAGGTGGTCTACCGGTGGTATACCAAGGCCACTTGACAAACCTCGGTCCATTCCGAGAACATTTAACACCCGCTCACGAAAAGAAACAAGAGGGATGCGCCGGTGCATGTGGGAGTGTCGGATTGCAAAACGGACAACGGGGAAAATACTCGGATGCATGAGATGAACACGTATGCAAATGAGATGCACATGATGACATGATATGAGATGCATGACATGAGCAAAATGCAAAACGAAAGACAAAACCCGACCACGAAGGGAATATCATAACACATAGCCGAAAATGGCAAGAGTTGGAGTTACAGATATGGAAAGTTACATCCGGGGTGTTACACATTTCTCGCATGGGACCTAGAAATTCACCCCAAGGACACACATGTGATTTTTCAACTAACTTTGGTGCACTGGAGCATGTGCTTGTAGTTCAAATTTGAATTGTGCACATTAAATTCCTAGAAACTCAATTAATGTATAAAAAAGGCGAAATGAACCTGGGATACTTCCAAAATTTAGCACGATGCTTCTATTTCGTCTAATCCGCCTGTGTAAAAAAATTAAGGCAAGAGAAGGCAATGTACGAATGTCGTTTCGCACATGGAGGTGACACGTTCCCACTCGGCACCACGAGCCTTCTTGAGGGAAGCTCCGGTTTGCAAGAAGCTTACACCAAAGCTTGTCCCAATTCGGCCAAAAATATTACCGCAGCATGTTGGTGCCATGTCATGACACCGTGCCAAGTTTCATCATTTTCAGGCGTGTTTTGGATTTACAGGAATTAAAAAACCAAGTTGCTCAATCTTTATGGCGGAGGCACAACGCCCAGATGTTTGAATTTCTTTCCCATTTCTTGCATGGGACCTAGAAATTCACCCCAAGGACACACATGTGATTTTTCAACCAACTTTGGTGCACTGGAGCATGTGATTGTCGTTCAAATTTAAATTATGCACATTAAATGCCCAGAAACTCAATTAATGTATGAAAAAGGCCAAACGAACCCGGAATAATTCCAAAATTTATCACGATACTTCTATTTGGTCTAGTCTACCTGTGTAAAAAAATTAAGGCGGGAGAAGGCAGTGTATGTATGTCGTTTCGCACATGGAGGTGACACGTTCCCTCTCGGAACTACGAGCCTTCTTGATGGAAGCTCTGGTTTGCAAGAAGCTTACACCAAAGCTTGTCCCAATTCGGCAGAAAAATTACCGCAGCATGTTGGTTCCATGTCATGACACTATGCCAAGTTTCATGATTTTCAGGTGTGTTTTGGATTTACAGGAACTAAAAATCCAAGTTTCTCAATCTTTTCGGTCGAGCCACGACGCCCAGATGGTTGAATTTCATTCCCATTTCTTGCATGGGACCTATAAATTCACCCAAGGACACACATGTGATTTCTCAACCAACTTTGGTGCACTAAAGCATGTGCTTGTAGTTCAAATTTGTATTATGGACATTAGATGCCCAAAAACTCAATTAATGTATAAAAAGGCCAAACGAACCCAGAATAATTCCAAAATTTAGCATGATACTTCTATTTGGTCTAATCTGCCTATGTAAAAAAAATTAAGGCGACAGAAGGCAGTGTACGTATGTCATTTCGCACACGGAGGTGACACGTTGATGAGGACATCAATACCATTGTTACACCCACAGCCCCTACGGTTACATATACTGGACCAATTACTGGAGCTCGCGCACGCCATTTAAATTACCAGGTACTTTCGTTTCTTGGTAATGATTCTAATGTTCATGAGAATATGATGCTGCCTAAATTGGATACATTTGTTTTCCTTACAAATGAAGGGCCTAGCTTGGAGAAGGTTGAACATTGGAGCAAGAACAAGCATGGAGTTGATGGCATGCGCAAGGGGGACAAGAATGAAGTTACAAGTGATGATTTCAGGACTTTGGAGCCACCATAAGGAGTGCATGAAGCCTTGGACGAAATATACAAGATGCCACTTCATAAATTTCGTCCAGAGATTATTCTAGGTGTTGCGTCACCTTATTATTTGGCCAGGCCCTTGTAATTTCGAAATACATAAGTATAGGCTGTTTTTAGAGTCTGTATGTGTGGGGAAACAAGAGATAGGGCTGGTTTCGGACCCCTTCCCCAAGGGCCATGAAATTCCCCCCTCTTCCTCCATATATACAGCCCTTAGGGCACCGTTTAGACTTTGGGTTTTGTTTAGATCAAAAGTTCGAAATAGTTGGAACTTCGCGTACTTCGTTTGTGTTCAACGACCAGACCAAGGCGTCACAGAACCCCACCTTCATTAATAAAGCTTTCCTCTTATATTCGCAATATCCAGATTGCAATCTTAGTCTCTTGCTTGTTCTTCGTTTGCTCGCAGGAAACAGGCCCTCGTGGTCAGGTTGATCGTGCTCCGGCATGGTCAATAACCCTCGGAAGTTGGTTTAGTGATTGCTAAGGCGCGACGTCTCGCACGTTCGTAGTCGGATCGTCAAGGTCGACTCCCACAGAAAATGATAGCCACCATCTCATCGAAACATCGGGACACCTTTGCCTCTATCAAGTGGTATCAGATTTCCAGGTTGCTTGGTGAGATTTTACAGTTTTGTATAGTTTAGATCGAGTCTGTTCTTCATACCTATAGTCCACGAAAAAACCAAAAAAAATTAGGGTTAGTTCATCCTATCCGAACCAATCTGAGCCTTTGCATAATCTTTTCTGTATTTGCTTTGTTGAATTTGCGGTTGCATCGTCGTGTCAAGTTGCTGGTCTTAGCATCTAGTTCTTTAGAGTTTCGAGTTCTGTTCACAGGTTGTCACGTCGCCGCTGCCATATATCACCACCGCATCATCATCATCGCTGCTGCCATATATCACCACCGCATCATCATCATCGTTGCTGCCATATATCACCACATATTCACCGCCAATCCGAGTCCATATACGCCACCACATATCCGCCGCCATCACGCCAATCCGAGTCCACCTGCAACATATATCCGCCACTAGTCCGAGTTCCACCAGATTCATCTCCGCCATCAGTCCGAGTTCCACCAGATTCATCTTCGCCACCAGTCCTATTCCGAGTCCAGTATTTTGTTACTCTGTATTGGATTTCCAGATCACGCCATACTCCGAGTCGTGACAGAGAAGGACTCCCCAACTTTCGTGCTACCCGCAGTAGAAAATTAGTTCCAAACTAAAAAAAACTAAGTCTGGAAAAATCTGGCTAGGCAGTTTTTAGACCATTTGTAGACTTTTTTGAAAAAAAATTGTTGCGGAGCAAAAAAAAAGAGGAAACAAGTGCAAAGAAAAAAAAGAGAAAAAATGCAGAGTGTGCTCCTCCCTTGTTTACGTGCAGCGCCGTGATTTTGTTAGTGTTCTAGGCTCGCGTCTCTAGCACGGTCTAGCCTAGAACCAGCAAAGTACCGTCGTTGAGCGTTTATTCAACTTTGCATCTCGGAATTGATTATTGCTGACCCTTTTTGCTACCATATTATAAGCCTTCCTAGCTCCACATACATCTACGTCTTGCGTTTGACTCTCCCTGGTAATCGCTCTATCCAAGCTTTGAGAGTTTTAACTACAACGGTTGCCGATCACCGCATGCTGCTGGGTAAGAACTGGTAAGAATTTGAGATTTGCTTGACGAATTTGTGACTGTCCACCACCACCACTTCCTAGTAGTCTGTAGGATCATATTCTTGTGTGTTTCTATTGCTGCTAACCATGCCAGGATCACAAGCCGACGAGACTGACTGGGAGAACTTGACGAACAAGGAGCTTCATGATAAATTTTAGCAAATGATGAGTGGACAGGTGGAAGATGTGCTAAACAGATTTGAAGAGGCCATGGAGAAGATAGATGGCATTGAGAAGGCGTTCGAAACAAAGCTCGATAGCAAGTTTAATGAATTGCTCGCGCGTCTTCCACAACCACCGTCCGCTGCACCTGTCGCACATCTACAACAGCAACAACAACATCGCCTTCCAAATCAAGTGGGACGAGCACAGCGCGTTCCCCTTGAGCTTGGTCAAACTTCTGGTGCCGCTGTACCTATTGTTGATGCTTCTGTAGCTCCTGCTGTTACTGCAGAGGTGGAGGACCATTACGAGGATGAGGTTGATCAAAATCAGAACTACGTGCAACCACCCGCACCACCACCACCAGGTCGTCCTCATGCATATCATCGCAACGGTAGGGCTGCACCACCACCCGAGGTACGAGATCATCATGACCATCTTCTTAAACTAAAGTTGAATATTCCATCGTTTGAGGGTAGATATGTTCCTGATATATATCTTCCTTGGGAGTTAGAAACTGAACAACGTTTTACATGTTTACAATATCCTGAGGAGAGACGTGTTCCTGCTGCTGTTTGTGCTTTCACTAGTTTTGCATGTGTTTGGTGGTCTGAACATTGTAGATTATATCCCATTCCAGCTACTTGGGCTGCTTTGAAAACTACTATGCGTACTCGTTGGGTTCCACCTTATTATCAACGTGAATTACTTCAAAAATTGCAGCGCTTAAGACAAGGAAAAATTTCTGTAGAAGAATACTATCAGGAATTACAAACTGGCATGATTAGATGTGGTATTGTTGAGGAGAATGAAGCTATGCTTGCACGTTTTATGGGTGGATTAAATAGAGACATTCAGACCATTCTAGAGTATAAGGAGTATAATAATATCACTCGTTTATTCCATCTTGCTTGTAAAGCTGAACGTGAAGTGCAGGATCGACAGGCATTGGCGCGAACTAACTTTTCTGCAGGTCGACTCTCATCATGGACACCACGTGCATCCTCTACTTCCACTGCACCAGCACCTCCATCAGGTGCCACCTCCAACCGTGATACAAGAAAGCAGGCACAACCACCACTATCTTCCAAGAGCACACCTACCGGGCCTGCACAGAGCTCTTCTTCTTCCATGGCATCAACAGGGCACACAAGTGATATTATTTGCCGTCGTTGTAAGCGAAGAGGACATTATGCGAGAGAATGCAAATCTCAGCGTGTGATGATTGCTACTGAGGATGGTGGTATGAGTCCGCTAGTGACTATGATGAGGAGACTTTGGCTCTTATTACACGTGAAGAACACGTTGGAGATGATTCTGATCATGAGACGCAATACATGGCTCCTGAAGACGCTGACGGGTATGAATGTTTAGTTGCTCAACGTGTTTTGAGTGTGCAAGTCACACAAGCTGAGCAAAATCAAAGGCATAATTTGTTCCATACAAAAGGAGTTGTGAAGGAACGTTCTGTTCGCGTCATCATAGATGGAGGGAGCTGTAACAACTTGGCTAGCATGGAGATGGTGGAGAAGCTATCTCTCACCACAAGATCACATCCACATCCTTACTACATCCAATGGTTCAACAACAGCGGCAAGGTTAAGGTAACACATACTGTTCGTGTGCATTTTAGTATCTCTACATATGCTGATTATGTTGATTGTGATGTGGTACCTATGCAAGCATGTTCCTTATTACTTGGTAGACCATGGAAATTTTATAAAAATTATGTACACCATGGTAGAAACAATCAGTATACTCTTGTTCATAAGGATAAAAATATTACTTTGCTTCCTATGACTCCTGATTCCATTTTGAAAGATGATATGAATAGAGCTAATAAAGCAAAACAGGAGAAAAATAAGAGTGAAAATCAGATTGTGGCAAAAGAATTTGAGCAGCAAATGAAACCTCATAATAAACCATCTAGTGTTGCTTCTGAAATTAAATTGAAAAGCGCATCTTTACTTGCCACAAAATCTGATATTGATGAGCTAGATTTCAGCAAATCTGTTTGCTATGCTTTTGTATGCAAAGAGGCATTATTTTCATTCGAGGACGTGCCTTCCTCTTTGCCCCCTACTGTCACTAACATTTTGCAGGAGTTCGCTGACGTCTTTCCACAAGACGTGCCACCGGGATTACCACCTATTCGAGGGATTGAGCATCAAATTGACTTAATTCCCGGTGCATCGCTACCCAACCGTGCACAATATCATACCAATCCTGAGGAGACGAAGGAGATTATGCGTCAAGTACAGGAGCTGCTCGACAAAGGTTATATACGCGAATCTCTTAGTCCTTGTGATGTTCCTATTATACTAGTGCCTAAAAAGGATGGTTTGTCGCGTATGTGTGTTGATTGTAGAGGCATTAATAATATTACTATTCGTTATCGTCATCCTATTCCTAGGCTAGATGATATGCTTGATGAATTTAGTGGCTCTACAATATTCTCCAAAGTTGATTTGCGTAGTGGATACCATCAAATTCGTATGAAATTGGGA
The DNA here is from genome assembly GCF_018294505.1 of Triticum aestivum. Classification (NCBI taxonomy): domain Eukaryota; kingdom Viridiplantae; phylum Streptophyta; class Magnoliopsida; order Poales; family Poaceae; genus Triticum; species Triticum aestivum. Next base: position 234,555,610 of record NC_057811.1, on the reverse strand, counting down.
GATGAATGGAAAAAAGCATTTAAAACTAAGTTTGGTTTATATGAGTGGTTAGTCATGCCTTTTGGGTTAACTAATGCACCTAGTACTTTCATGAGACTAATGAACGAAGTTTTACGTGCTTTCATTGGACGATTTGTGGTAGTCTATTTTTGATGATATACTGATTTATAGCAAATCTTTGGAAGTACATTTGGAATATTTACGTGCTGTTTTTATTTCTCTACGTGATGCACGTTTGTTTGGTAACCTTGGGAAGTGCACCTTTTGCACCGACCGAGTATCTTTTCTTGGCTATGTTGTTACTCCACAGGGAATTGAAGTTGATAAAGCCAAGATTGAAGCTATTGAGAGTTGGCCGCAGCCCAAAACGGTCACACAAGTGAGGAGTTTTCTTGGACTCGATGGTTTCTATAGGCGTTTTGTGAGAGATTTTAGCACCATTGCTGCACCTCTCAACGAGCTTACAAAGAAGGATGTGCCTTTTGTTTGGGGTACCGCACAAGAAGAAGCCTTCACGGTATTGAAAGATAAGTTTACACATGCTCCTTTACTCCAACTTCCTGATTTTAATAAGACTTTTGAGCTTGAATGTGATGCTAGTGGAATTGGATTAGGAGGCGTGTTATTACAAGATGGCAAACCTGTTGCATACTTTTCTGAAAAAATGAGTGGGCCTAGTCTGAACTATTCTACTTATGATAAAGAATTATATGCTCTTGTTCTGACCTTAGAAACATGGCAACATTATTTATGGCCCAAGGAATTTGTTATACATTCTGATCATGAATCTTTGAAACACATTAAAAGTCAAGCAAAACTGAACCGTAGACATGCTAAATGGGTTGAATTCATTGAGACTTTCCCTTATGTTATTAAACAGAAGAAGGGTAAAGAAAATGTTATTGCTGATGCATTGTCTTGTCGTTATACTATGCTTTCACAACTTGATTTTAAAATATTTGGTTTGGAGACCATCAAAGATCAATATGTGCATGATGCTGATTTTAAAGATGTAATGCAGAATTGTAAAGAAGGAAGAACATGGAACAAGTTCGTTATTAATGATGGCTTTGTGTTCCGTCCTAACAAGCTATGCATTCCTGCTAGCTCTGTTCGTCTTTTGTTGTTGCAGGAGGCGCGTGGAGGAGGATTAATGGGACACTTTGGCGTGAAGAAGACGGAGGATATACTTGCTACACATTTCTTTTGGACAAAGATGAGACAGGATGTTGAGCGTTTTGTTGCTCGCTGCTCTACATGTCAAAAAGCTAAGTCACGACTCAATCCTCATGGTTTATATATGCCTTTGCATGTACCTAGTGTTCCTTGGGTGGATATATCTATGGACTTTGTTTTAGGTATACCTCGAACAAAGAAGGGGAGGGATAGCATATTTGTTGTCGTGGATAAGTTCTCGAAAATGGCACACTTTATACCATGTCATAAAAGCGATGATGCTGTTAATGTTGCTGATTTGTTCTTTCGTGAAATTATTCGCTTGCATGGTGTGCCAAATACTATAGTTTCAGATCGTGATACTAAATTTCTTAGCCACTTTTGGAGATGTTTATGGGCTAAGTTGGGGACTAAACTGCTTTTTAGTACTACTTGTCACCCCCAAACTGATGGACAAACTGATGTAGTCAATCGAACATTGTCTACTATGCTTAGGGCTGTTTTGAAGAATAATAAGAAAATGTGGGAAGAATGCTTGCCTCATATTGAATTTGCTTATAATCGTTCATTGCATTCTACTACTAAGATGTGCCCTTTTGAAATTGTGTATGGTTTCCTACCTCGTGCACCTATTGATTTGTTGCCTCTTCCATCTTCGGAGAAGGTTAATTTTGATGCTAAACAACGTGCTGAATTGATTTAAAAAATGCATGAGTTAACCAAGGAAAACATTGAGCATATGAATGCTAGATATAAACTTGCGGGAGATAAGGCTAGAAAGCATGTTGTGTTTTCACCTGGAGATCTTGTTTCGTTACGTTTACGTAAGGATAGATTTCCCAATTTGCGCAAATCAAAGCTAATGCCACGTGCTGCTGGTCCTTTTAAGGTGTTAGAGCAAATAAATTATAATGCATATAAACTTGAGCTACCTGTGGATTTTGGGGTTAGTCCCACTTTTAACATTGCAGATTTGAAGCTTTATTTGGGTGAGGAAGATGAGCTTCCGTCGAGGACGACTTCATTTCAAGAAGGGGAGGATGATGAGGACATCAATACCATTGTTACACCCACAGCCCCTACTATTACATATACTGGACCAATTACTAGAGCTCGCGCACGCCAATTAAATTACCAGGTACTTTCGTTTCTTGGTAATGATTCTAATGTTCATGAGAATATGATGCTGCCTAAATTGGATACATTTGTTTTGCTTACAAATGAAGGGCCTAGCTTTGAGAAGGATGAACATTGGAGCAAGAACAAGCATGGAGATGATGGCATGCGCATGGGGAACAAGAACGGAGTTACAAGTGATGATTTCAGGACGTTGAAGCCACCATAATGCGTGCATGAAGTCTTGGACGAAATATACAAGATGCTACTTCATAACTTTCGTCCAGAGGCTATTCTAGGTGCTGCGTCACCTTATTATTGGGCCAGGCCCATGTAATTTCGAAATACATAAGTATAGGCTGTTTTTAGAGTCCGTATGTGTGGGGAAACAAGAGATAGGGTTGGTTTCGAACCCCTTCCTCAAGGGCCACGAAATTCCCCCCTCTTCCTCCATATATACAGCCCTTAGGGCACCGTTTAGACTTTGGGTTTTGTTTAGATTAAAAGTTCGCCATAGCTGCAACTTCGCGTACTTCGTTTGTGTTCAGCGACCAGACAAAGGCGTCACAGAACTCCACCTTGATCAATAAAGCTTTCATCTTATATTCGCAATATCCAGATTGCAATCTCAGTTTCTTGCTTGTTCTTCGTTTGCTCGCAGGAAACAGACCCTCGTGGTCAGGTTGATCGTGCTCCGGCGTGGTTGATAACCTCTCGGAGTTGGTTTAGCGATTGCTAAGGCGCGACGTCCTCGCACGTTCGTAGTCGGATCGTCAAAGTCGACTTCCACCAAAGCGATATCCATCATCTCATCGAAAGATGGGACACCTTTGCCTCTATCATATGTGCTATGCATGACCAGGAACAAAGAGGAAGACCATGGACAAGACGGCGAGGACACCAAGTGCGAAGGACAAGAAGAAGAGCTGTCACGGAAGCTACAAGCTTCGGACGACCGGCCCAGCCCGGACGTCCTACACCTTCTAGGCTCCGGACGACCGGGCACCTGCGGACGACCGACGTCGCGACGACAGAACCTAATCTACGAAAATCCGAGGAAGACCGGACGACCGACGACCGGACGACCGGACAACTACGGACGTCCGGACCCCCGCGGGCCTCCGGACGACCGGACCCTGGCTGTGTCCAGTTGCAGGCTGAGGCCCATGTACCTCTTCACTTCGCCCCCCATTTGCACTAAGACTATAAATAGACCTCTACCTCCTCCTAGCTAGGGTTAGCAAAGGATTAGCTCATGTTTGTGTGAGAGCTTTGCTCATCCACTTGGTTACCTTCTCCTCGGAGACATGCCTCCATCGGAGAAGATCCTTCCAAGCGGATTCAAGACCCCCTCTTGGGTGGCCCCATCAAGACCTCCTCACGGAGAAGAACCGGTTACCTCTTGTATCGTCCTTTGTTGGACTTGGATCTTGTATCTCACCTTTGTGTTCATCGATCTAGCGCATGTGTGATCTCTTTTTGTTGGTTTAGTGTTTCCTCTTGTATTTTCCCTTGTGCTACCCCATGTGGTCATCGTGTTCTTAGTTGGGAACCGCTCCTTTCGTGAAAGATCGGACGCATGGAGTTCCATTCCACATCATCTTGGTATGATGAGCCACGTTGATCACGATTTCGGAGCCTCCCCGTTGTGTTTTCTAGCTTGATTTTGTTGTGTTCTTCCCCAATTTCGAAAATCCCCACCAAAAATAGCCCCATTTTTTTGTGATTTGTTGGTATGATGAAGTTTTTTTGATTTTGATCCATGGTTTTGCTTGGTTTCGAGTGGATTTAGCATTTCCCCAAGTTTCCCCATCTTTCATCCACGAAATCTCCTCAATTTTGACCCCAAAACCCCAAAATTCCACCCAAAATCGCGTCCCGGAGCTCAAATCCCGCGTTGACCCCCGACCCCCGGACGTCCGCAACTTTCCGGACGACCGGAACCTGCCAACAGAATGAAATTCACGGATTTCCGAGCCCTCCCGGACGTCCGACGACCGGACATCCGTCCTTTTACGGACGTCCGTAACCTGTAGATATTGACTTCGGCTGATTTTTGTTTTGTCCGTAACTAATTTATCTGAACTCCGATTTTGACGTTCTTTAGCTCGTTTTGAAGCTATTGACATCCCCCTTCCCACAAAAATACCAGTAACATCATTTGACTCCATCAAATTTTGACAACTTTGGCATCTTTGCCTAGGGCTTCCACCACATCATCCGCTACACCACCCCCGACTTCCGCAAGGTAACCAATTTTGTTCCCCATGGTTGTTTGAGTTGTGATTCGAGTCTCCTAAGGTGTTTCAGCTACTTAGGGACGGTTGCTTCCTCATCAACCAGCACCACCACTTCCTCATAGGCTTGCCCACCATACACTTCCGCCATACCAACTTAACCCCATTTTGTTTGTGTTGTGAGTTGTGTCTCCTAAGGTGTTTAGGCTACTTAGGGACCGTGCTTCCAACTCCGACACCGTGTATAGTCCACCACCTTACACCCCATTTCTGCATTGCGTACTCCAAAACCACCATTGCATTTCCGCAATCCCTTTGAGCTTCCGCAACCACCACCGCATTCCGCTACCACCATTTGACTTTTGTCCTTGAGATTTTGAGTTTGCGGTTTTTCCGTTTCCTAAGGTTTTTCGGCTACTTAGGGACGAGTCTCCATCATCTTGGTTTCTACATTAAGAACACCGCCACTCATCATCGCCAAGGACGGTAACCTCGACGACATCATTGTATATTCCCTTGCAATTGCATTGATAACCCCTAGCCCATTTTGCGTTACTTGCCTATCAAGACTAGCCATTTGAGTATTGCCGGCAACGTTACTTGTGCACATTAGTGATCATCGATACACCTTACATTGCATACTTACCATATCATCTTGGTATCGTATCATCTCTTGTGTCACAAAGATTGTTCCCGCATATACACAATTGCTATCTTGATTTGTGCATTTCGCATTGTGGCCACATACAAAAAAAATAAGCTTTTAAGCAAAAAGAGTGAGCAAAGAGCTTGTAAGCAAGTGCCATAGCATCATACCACATTGCACATAAAATTGTCATATCCAATCATTTTGGATCAAACACCGGGAACCATACATACATAGCATACTTGGGATAGAAAGTTTATCCATTTTGCATAACATAGGTTGTGCACAAGTGTCGTATCCGCCTATTGAGCAATCGTGCTAGCGTCTCTCTTGAGTTGTGCAACACGAGCGTTTTCCGTGGACTCCACATTTTGTGCTCATTCCTTGGTTGCACGACCCCATTTTATCTATCCGTGTGTGTGTTTCCGTGTGCCATTCATTGCTATTTGTCTACTTGTTTCGCTTGCGAATTTGTGAATCTCTTTCAACATTATTGACTCTTGCTAACATTTTGCATCAAATTTTTGTGCCACTATCCTCACCGAGCTCCACCATAAGGCTTACTTGTGTAGGTGTGAGAAAACGACAAGAATTGGTACCAATTGTGCTATTTCCTTGTTACGCATTGAGTGATCATTGATCCATTTTCAACATCGGTCAAGGTACATTTGGTATAGTTCTTCTCTTTCTCCCACTCATATTTGCTCGAGTCTTGTGATGGATAGGCAAGGCATTTCATCTCCGGTCTACGATAACAACGACGGCGTGAACAACTACATCACCAAAGCGTCCATCTTCGGACTACAACGACAAATGCAAGGTGCACAATCTACCTTGCGAGAGCGCCTCGACAACCTCGCCATTGACATACACCACTCCGAAGCAAGGAAAAGGGACTACATCGACACCAAGTTGGGCGAGCTAAAGGATCAACTACGAGACATGGTGGCCGACTACAAGTCTTCTTCCCCTTCATCATCCTCAAGGCGACGACGAGCAAGTCGATCATATTCAGAGAGCCCAAGCGATGCAAGCGCAAGTCGTCCATGTCCACATCTACATGGCGACCACCATCACGTTCGTGATCCACATCGTCATGAAGGGAAAATCACCTCCAAGCATCATGTGCACGACGACGAGGAACGACATCTACTACGAGCTCAAGTGCGACAACGACACCATCATCATGAAGATGCTCCACAAGCGCAAATGCACAAGTCGAAACAACCTCTACTTCACGCCAAGGACAAGCTTCATGAGCAAAAGACAAGACCGCGAGATGAGCACCACCAAGACGGAGCTACGGCTACCACCACCACTTCGGCATCTTCACCAAGTGCTATCAAGGCATCTTCGCCTTTGGACGTACGGCATCTTCCCCTACTTCCTGTGAGTTCGCCTACATCGACATCTTCAACAACAAGGCGACCACCTACGAGCGAGGGCGACACTTCCATCTTCGGAAGTCCCTCAAAGAAGATGGCCGAGCATGTGAAATTCCCTTCGGTCATGGAGACGAGCTATGTGCCACATCATATGGGCCTCCAACAACAAGACGGCCACAAGAAGGTTGAGCTAGGGTAATCCCCTTCGACAACGGCGATGAGCACGAACCTCTTCATCAACATGAAGACGGCGCCCATATTGGACTCATACTCCGAGTCAAGCTACGCGAGCGCACATGAGACCTTATCTTTGGTCTTGGAGGAGAGTGATGATGTGCCATCTTCGGCCTTCATCCACGGCTACGATTGCAACATGATTGAGCATGGAGACATTTGCACCAACATCTCTCCGACACCTACATATGTGCCCCAATTGCCATGTGAGGAGAGCCACCCCACCATGAGTGACAAGAGTGACTCCACCATATGTGACATTGAGAGCATTTCCTATGAGAGGATGAGTGTGACCACCACTAGCCCCACACATGAGAGCATGCCACACATCCTATGTGAGGTTGAGAGCCATTTGAGTGACTCCACCAACCATATGAGTGAGAGCATCATAACGGGAGTGAGTGAGCCACAACACTTAGTGAGTGAGGTAGTTGACACGACATGTGAGGCCACTATGATTTCTAACGACTTACCCTCTACTCCTAGTGTGTTTTCTTCTTTGGTGCTAGGTCTCCTATATGACGACACGCCTACCCCCGACGAGTCCACACCTCCAATGGAGATGATGATGGCCATGATGGACGGTGATGAACCCCCCACATGGTACCATCAAGTTGCAACGTCGCCTACAACACATGAGCGACGCTCCAAAGGTAACATAGGTGACAATGTTTCTCTTGTCCCACTAGTGGACTATATCACCAATGATTGCTTGCATGATGTTGATACACCTATTCCCATGCTTCATGCTAGTGCGACTTCTTCATGTCATGACTTACCAATTTATGATGAATATGATGATGAGCATGTTGAGTTGCCTAGTTGTGATGCCATGCTCCATAGGATATCATGTGAAAATTCTATAGGTCACGTCATGTTTGACAATCCATTGAACTTGTCATATGCTATGAGTGAGATCTCCCATATTGCATCATTTCAATCTCAACATAGTAACTATGCATGCCCCATTAAGATAAATCCAATTTGCACTTATGGCATAGATGACAAGATGATGGTCATTGGCTTTTGTTTTTCATGTGATGATATTGCCATGCTTCCTTTACATGATTTGCGCAATTCATCTACTATACCATGCCATGATCACATTGTTCCAAAAATGCATTGTTTTGGATGTTGTTAATATTCTCCATGTGATGTTTACTTTGATGCTCATGAGGAGACCCCCATAGTTTCCTCATATATATTAGGATATTTTGATGCATTCCATACTTTGCATGATTCCCATACTTGCTTGCACCATACGCATTCCACGCATAACAATGCTCTAGATATTTCCCATGATGCATTACACAATTTGAGTCTCCATTATGCTATACATAACAACAAACCTATCATAATGGATGACATGTTTCTATATCACGCATCTCATTTATTTGAGCATTGGATATTTTGTGCTAACCAACACAAGCACGTATGCATCATGATGGATGATGTGTACATATACCACGCACACACAATTTTCCCTTTGTCTTTGTTTTGTGTAGGTACTCACGTATACTTGTCAACCTCTCAATCCCAAGAGTTGACGACGATTTGGGATCCCGTGGACTATCCTTACCACCATTCCCTTCGCGCAAGGACTACGCGCACCTCTTTTACTTGGCCCTCACACGGCTATGGGCTATATATCACTTGTTGCCTTATGCTCATTTTTCTGTGTTCACTTTGCATGTTATGCTTGCTTCTATGCCTTTGCCATGCAATTGTGACCCTTGCTTGCATCTACCCATGATTCACCATTCTACTACTCATATGTGTATTTGCATGCTTGGTGGAGATCCTTGTTGCTATTGCCATGTTTATCATGTGCCTCATGCTATTGTTGACTCTTGTGTTGGGAGAGTCATGATGTCCCATTGCTATTTACATAGGACTTCTTGCCAACACCATGAACCTACTTTGCTCATATCTTCCTTTCATGCTTGTGCTATGTCATGTGAATTATTCATGCACACTATTTGCACCCATGACATGCTTGACATGATCCCTTCTAGTACGTTGCATCTTCGCACTACTAGCTTGATTGACTTGATCACTATGATTACTTGCTTGGTTGCATCACCCATGTTCCATTCTTAGTCGCTTTCTTGGGTTGATGACATATATGTTCATGCCTCTCACATGATACATCTTGATCATTGTCTCTTGTCTCCATTAGTTGCACCTCTCATCTTCCATTGTAGTGAGTGCATCCATGCTATGCTTATTCATCTTGGAGACTTGGACATATTACTTGTGATGCATGCTTGTTTGATTGAGCCTATTTTATTTGGTTGTTCTCGCATCATATGCCTCCATACTATGAAATGCTCCTTTGTCCTTTCTTATGATGAGCATGATGCATACACTTGTTGGGTATCTTACCACACGAATGATAGGTTTTGCATTTCCGCTAACCTCATTTGTTTTTCCGAGTGTTTGTCATGTTCTTTCATTTTGAAGGATTCACAAGGTGGTACCATCACAAGACATCTTAGTTATGATAAGGCATACAAGACATAATTTGTTCAACGTGTTTTGAGTGTGCAGGTTACACAAGCTGAGCAAAATCAGAGGCATAATTTGTTCCATACAAAGGGAGTTGTGAAGGAACGTTCTATTCGCGTCATCATAGATGGAGGGAGCTGCAACAACTTGGCTAGCATGGAGATGGTGGAGAAGCTATCTCTTACCACAAGACCACATCCACGTCCTTACTACATCCAATGGTTAAACAACAGCGGCAAGGTTAAGGTAACATGTACTGTTCGTGTGCATTTCAGTATCTCTACATATGCTGATTATGTTGATTGTGATGTGGTACCTATGCAAGCATGTTCCTTATTACCTGGTAGACCATGGCAATTTGATAAAAATTCTGTACACCATGGTAAACACAATCAGTATAGTCTTGTTCATAAGGATAAAAGTATTACTTTGCTTCCTATGACTCCTTATTCCATTTTGAAAGATGATATTAATAGAGCTAATAAAGCAAAACAGGAGAAAAATAAGAGTGAAAATCATATTGTGGCAAAAGAATTTGAGCAACAAATGAAGCCTAATAATAAACCATCTAGTGTTGCTTCAGAAATTAAATTGAAAAGTGCATGTTTACTTGCCACAAAATCTGATATTGATGAGCTAGATTGTAGCAAATCTGTTTCCTTTGCTTTTGTGTGCAAAGAGGCATTATTTTCATTCGAGGACGTGCCTTCCTCTTTGCCCCCTGCTGTCACTAACATTTTGCAGGAGTTCTCTGACATCTTCCCACAAGACGTGCCACCGGGATTACCACCTATTCAAGGAATTGAGCATCAAATTGACTTAATTCCCGGTGCATCACTACCCAACCGTGCACCATACCGTACCAATCCAGAGGAGACGAAGAAGATTATGCGTCAAGTACAGGAGCTACTCGACAAAGGTTATATACGCGAAACTCTTAGTCCTTGTGCTGTTCCTATTATACTAGTGCCTAAAAAGGATGGTATGTTGCGTATGTGTGTTGATTGTAGAGGCATTAATAATATTACTATTCGTTATCGTCATCCTTTTCCTAGGCTAGATGATATGCTTGATGAGTTGAGTGGCTCTACAATATTCTCCAAAGTTGATTTGCGTAGTGGATACCATCAAATTCGTATGAAATTGGGAGATGAATGGAAAACAACATTTAAAACTAAGTTTGGTTTATATGAGTGGCTAGTCATGCCTTTCGGGTTAACTACTGCACCTAGTACTTTCATGAGACTAATGAACGAAGTTTTACGTGCTTTCATTGGACGATTTGTGGTAGTCTATTTTGATGATATACTAATTTATAGCAAATCTTTGGAAGAACATTTGGAACATTTACGTGTTGTTTTTAATGCTCTACGTGATGCATGTTTGTTTGGTAACCTTGGGAAGTGCACCTTTTGCACCGACCGAGTATCTTTTCTTGGCTATGTTGTTACTCCACAGGGAATTGAAGTTGATAAAGCCAAGATTGAAGTTATTGAGAGTTGGCCGCAGCCCAAAACGGTCACACAAGTGAGGAATTTTCTTGAACTCGCTGGTTTCTATAGGCATTTTGTGAGAGATTTTAGCACCATTGCTGCACCTCTCAATGAGCTTACAAAGAAGGATGTGCCTTTTGTTTGGGGTACCACACAGGAAGAAGCCTTCACGGTATTGAAAGATAAGTTGACACATGCTCCTTTACTCCAACTTCCTGATTTTAGTAAGACTTTTGAGCTTGAATGTGATGCTAGTGGAATTGGATTAGGAGGTGTGTTATTACAAGATGGCAAACCTGTTGCATACTTTTCTGAAAAATTGAGTGGGCCTAGTCTGAACTATTCTACTTATGATAAAGAATTATATGCTCTTGTTCGGACTTTAGAGACATGGCAACATTATTTATGGCCCAAAGAATTTGTTATACATTCTGGTCATGAATCTTTGAAACATATTAAAACTCAAGCTAAACTGAATCGTAGACATGCTAAATGGGTTGAATTCATTGAGACTTTCCCTTATGTCATTAAACACAAGAAGAGTAAAGAAAATGTTATTGCTGATGCTTTGTCTCGTCGCTATACTATGCTTTCACAACTTGACTTCAAAATATTTGGTTTGGAGACCATCAAAGATCAATATGTGCATGATGCTGATTTTAAAGATGTAATGCAGAATTGTAAAGAAGGAAGAACATGGAACAAGTTCGTTATTAATGATGGCTTTGTGTTCCGTCCTAACAAGCTATGCATTCCTGCTAGCTCTGTTCGTCTTTTGTTGTTGCAGGAGGCGCATGGAGGAGGATTAATGGGACACTTTGGCGTAAAGAATATGGAGGACGTACTTGCTACACATTTCTTTTGGCCAGAGATGAGACGGGATGTTGAGCGTTTTGTTGCTCGCTACACTACATGTCAAAAAGCTAAGTCACGACTCAATCCTCATTGTTTATATATGCCTTTGCCTGTACCTAGTGTTCCTTGGGAGGATATATCTATGGACTTTGTTTTAGGTTTACCTCGAACAAAGAAGGGGAGGGATAGCATATTTGTTGTCGTGGATAGATTCTCGAAAATGGCACACTTTATACCATGTCATAAAAGCGATGATGTTGTTAATGTTGCTGATTTGTTCCTTCGTGAAATTATTCGCTTGCATGGTGTGCCAAATACTATTGTTTCAGATCGTGATACTAAATTTCTTAGCCACTTTTGGAGATGTTTATGGGCTAAGTTGGGGACTAAACTGCTTTTTAGTACTACTTGTCACCCCCCAAACTCATGGTCAAACTGAAGTAGTCAATAGAACATTGTCTACTATGCTTAGGGCTGTTTTGAAGAATAATAAGAAAATGTGGGAAGAATGCTTGCCTCATATTTAATTTGCTTATAATCGTTCGTTGCATTCTACTACTAAGATGTGCCCTTTTGAAATTGTGTATGGTTTCCTACCTCGTGCACCCATTGATTTGTTGCCTCTTCCATCTTCGGAGAAGTTTAATTTTGATGCTAAACAACATGCTGAATTGATCTTAAAAATGCATGAGTTAACTAAGGACAACATTGAGCGTATGAATGCTAAATATAAACTTGCTGGAGATAAGGGTAGAAAACATGTTGTCTTTGCACCTGGAGATCTTGTTTGGTTACATTTGCGTAAGGATAGGTTTCCTAATTTGCGCAAATCAAAGCTAATGCCACGTGCTGATGGTCCTTTTAAAGGTTTTAGAGAAAATAAATGATAATGCATATAAACTTGAGCTGCCTGCAGATTTTGGGGTTAGTCCCACTTTTAACATTGCAGATTTGAAGCCTTATTTGGGTGAGGAAGGTGAGCTTCCGTTGAGGACTACTTCATTTCAAGAAGGGGAGGATGATGAGGACATCAATACCATTGTTACACCCACAACCCCTACTACTACATATACTGGACCAATTACTGGAGCTCGCGCATGCCAATTAAATTATCAGGTACTTTCGTTTCTTGGTAATGATTCTAATGTTCATGAGAATATGATGCTGCCTAAATTGGATACATTTGATTTGCTTACAAATGAAGGGCCTGGCATGGATAAGAGGGATGAACATTGGAGCAAGAACAAGCATGGAGTTGATGGCATGCGCAAGGGGAACAAGAACGGAGTTACAAGTCATGATTTCAGGACTTTGAAACCACCATAATGAGTGCATGAAGACTTGGACGAAATATACAAGATGCTACTTCATAAACTTCGTCCAGAGGCTATTCTAGGTGCTGCGTCACCTTATTATTGGGCCAGGCCCATGTAATTTAGAAATACATAAGTATAGGCTGTTTTTAGAGTCCGTATGTGTGGGGAAACAAGAGATAGGGTTGGTTTCGGAACCCTTCCCCAAGGGCCACGAAATTCCCCCCTCTTCCTCCATATATACAGCCCTTAGGGCACCGTTTAGACTTTGGGTTTTGTTTAGATTAAAGTTCGACATAGCTGCAACTTCGCGTACTTCGTTTGTGTTCAACGACCAGACAAAGGCCTCACAGAACCCCACCATTGATCAATAAAGCTTTGCTCTTATATTCCCAATATCCAGATTGCAATCTTAGTTTCTTGCTTGTTCTTTGTTTGCCTGCAGGAAACATGCCCTCATGGTGATGTGGAGTGGAACTCCATGCGGCTGATCTTTCACGAAAGGAGCGGTTCCCAACTAAGAACACGATGAACACACGGGGTAGCACAAGGGAAAATACAAGAGGAAACACTAAACCAAGAAGAAGAGATCACACATGCGCGAGATCGATGAACACAAAGGCGAGATACAAGATCCAAGTCCAACAAAGGACGATACAAGAGGTAACCGGTTCTTCTCTGTGAGGAGGTCTTGATGGGACCACCCAAGAGGGGGTCTTGAATCCGCTTGGAAGGATCTTCTCCGATGGAGGCACGTCTCCGAGGAGAAGGTAACCAAGTGGATGAGCAAAGCTCTCACACAAACATGAGCTAATCCTTTGCTAACCCTAGCTAGGAGGAGGGAGAGGTCTATTTATAGTCTTAGTGCAAATGGGGGGCGAAGTGAAGGGGTAGATGGGCCTCAGCCCGCAACTGGACACAGCTAGGGTCCGGTCGTCCAGGGGCCCGCGGGGGTCCGGACGTCCGTAGTTGTCCGGTCGTCCGGTCTTCCTCGGATATCCGTAGATTAAGTTCTGTCGTCACGACGTTGGTCGTCTGTAGGTGTCCGGTCGTCCGGAGCCTGGAAGGTCTCGGACGTCCGGGCTGGGCCGGTCGTCCGGAGCCTGTAGCTTCCGTGACAGCTCTTCTTCTCGTCCTTCGCACTTGGTGTCCTCGCCGTCTTGTCCATGGTCTTCCTCTTTGTTCCTGGTCATGCATAGCACATATATTTGAGGTAGTAGCCATGTCTCACATATGGAAGGTGATGGTTCGAAGAGGAGCGAGTTCACCTTGTGTCCAATGGTGTATAGTCGAGGTCTCATCTTATGTATCCTTGGGGCATGGAGAGTAGTCGGAGTGTACATGGGGATGAACGTGGGATGCTCCGCATCATCTCCTCCCCCTTGGAAAAGATCCGACCTCGGATCGTGATCCTCATCACCATGGAAACGGTTGTCGTGGACGGACTTTAGTTGGACGAAGTGGAAGTCATGGCGCAATCCAAGTACTCCAAGGTGTCGCCGGAGTGGTATACATGCAAAAGGAGCAAACACAAAAAACACTTGGAAATACAATGGTTAGCGCACACAAAGTGTCCATCATGTACGAATGAGTCCGTGAGACAAGATTTCTCGTGACAAAGCGCATGAAGCTTATCAAGATGATCTAGAATGATATGCAAAGCGTTCATGGGAGCAAAAGCATTCATTGTGCACAGAAATGTGTTGTGAATATGATCAATGCAACCACGGTGCAAAATGATGTCATAGTGAGACGGTTTATCAATAGCATGAATATGGCAATGGATGCTCAAGATGATTATGTTATCATGCAATTGATGGTAGGCAATGTGATCATTATGTATGAATATGCCATCAAGAAAGATCACAACAAATTTGCTAAGGAAATGCACAAGCTCATATATCATGGATGACATAGAAATACAAGATGCACCAAGGCAATCATAATGCAAGTCAATCCATGTATAAAGTGCAAACTTGTTATGGGAGTTGTTGTACCATGGCTCAATGTCGTGGTAGAAATGGTGGTCCGTTGGTGAATCCACTAAGTCCGAGCACTCCTCAACTTGAAGGTCCATAGGGTCCATCTCCAATGCCGGTCCTCCATCCAATAGATGTATCATGTTGACAACAAGAAGGAAACAACAATGAAAGAATGGCCCATCCAATATGCGTATTTGAGGATGGCTCAAAGAGAAGGAGGTCACCTTTAGGACTTTCTCAAGGATGATGGAGTTGCGCATGTATTGCGTCTCATGATCAGAATCATCTCCACCGTGTTCTTCATGTGTAATAAGAGCCAAAGTCTCCTCATCATAGTCACTAGCGGACTCATACCCACCATCCTCAGTAGCAATCATCACACGCTGAGATTTGCATTCTCTCGCAAAATGTCCTCTTCCCTTACAACGACGACAAATAATATCACTTATGTGCCCTGTTGACGCCATGGAAGAAGAAGAGCTCTGCGCAGGCCCGGCAGGTGTGCTCTTGGCAGAGAGTGGTGGTTGTGCCTGCTTTCTTGTATCACGGCTGGAGGTGGCACCCGATGGAGGTGATGGTGCAGTGGAAGTAGAGGATGCACGTGGTGTCCATGATGAAGGTCGACCTGCAGAAAAGTTAGTTCGCGCCAAGGCCTATCGATCATGTCTTCACGTTCAGCTTTACAAGCAAGATGGAATAAACGAGTGATATTATTTTACTCCTTATACTCTAGAATGGTCTGAATCTCTCTATTTAATCCACCCATAAAACGTGCAAGCATAGCTTCATTCTCCTCAACAATACCACATCTAATCATGCGAGTTTGTAATTCCTGATAATATTCTTCTACAGAATTTTTTCCTTGTCTTAAGCGCTGCAAATTTTTGAAGTAATTCACGTTGATAATATGGTGGAACCCAACGAGTACGCATAGCAGTTTTCAAAGCAGCCCAAGTAGCTGGAATAGGATATAATCTACAATGTTCAGACCACCAAACACATGCAAAGCTAGTGAAAGCACAAACAGTAGCAGGAACACGTCTCTCCTCAGGATATTGTAAACATGTAAATCGTTGTTCAGTTTCTAACTCCCAAGTAAGATATATATCAGGAACATATCTACCCTCAAATGGTGGAATATTCAATTTTAGTTTAGGAAGATGGTCATGTACCGCAGGTGGTGGTGCAGCCCTACCGTTGCGATGATATGCATGAGGACGACCTGGTGGTGGTGGTGCTGGTGGTTGCACATAGTTCTGATTTTGGTCAACCTCATCCTCGTAATGGTCCTCCACCTCTGCAGTAGCAGCAGCAGCTACAGAATCATCAATAGCGGCACCAGAAGTTTGACCAGGCTCAAGGGGAACGTGCTGTGCTCGTCCCACTTGATTTGGAAGGCGATGTTGTTGTTGTTGTTGTTGTAGAGGTGCGACAGCTGCAGCGGTCGGTGGTTGTGGAAGACGCGCGAGCAATTCATTAAACTTGTTATCGAGCTTTGTTTCAAACTCCTTCTCAATGCCATCTATCTTCTCCATGGCCTCTTCAAATCTGTTTAGCACATCTTGCACCTGTCCACTCATCATTTGCTGAAACTTATCATGTAACTCTTTGTTCGTCATGTTCTCCCAGTCAATCTCGTCGGGTTGTGATCCTGCCATGGTTAGCAACAATAGAAACACACAAGAATATGATCCTACAGACTACTAGGAAGTGGCGGTGGTTGGGAGTCACAAATCCGTCAAGCAAATCTCAAACTCTTACCAGTTCTTACCAAGCAGCAGGTGGTGATCGGCAACCGTTGTAGTCAAAACTCTCAAAGCTTGGATAGAGCGATTACCAGGGAGAGTCAAACGCATGACGTGGATGTATGTGGAGCTGGGAAGGCTTATAATATGGTAGCAAAAAGGGTCAGCAATAATCAATTCAGAGATACAAAGTTGAATAAACACTCAACGACGGGACTGTGCTGGTCCTAGGCTAGACCGTGCTAGAGACGCGAGCCTAGAACACTAACAAAATCACGGCACTGCACGTAAACAAGGGAGGAGCACGCTCTGAAATTTTTTTTTCACTTTTTTTTGCACTTTTTTCCTCTCTTTTTTTTGCTCACAACAATTTTTTTTCGAAAAAGTCTACAAATGGTCTAAAAACTGCCTAGCCACAATTTTCTAGACTTAGTGTTTTTTTGAAACTGGAACTATTTTTCTTGCACGGGTAGCACGGAAGTTGGGGAATCCCTCTCCGTCACGACTCGGAGTATGGCGTGATCTGGAAATCGAAAACAAGTCAACAAATACTAGACTCGGACTAGGACTGGTGGCGGAGATGAATCTGGTGCAAACTCGGACTGGTGGCGGATATATGTAGGGCGGTGGAACACGGACTGGTGGCGAATCTGCGATGGAGGTGGAGTCGGATTATCGTGATGGCGGTGGATATGTGGTATATGGCAGCGGTGATGACGATGGTGGTATATGGCAGCGGTGACGATGATGGTGGTATATGGTAGCGGTGATGATGATGATGCGGCGGCGGCGTGACAACTTGTGAACAGAACTCGAATCTCTAAAGGAATACACACTAAGACCACCAACTAGACACGACGATGCAACCGGAAATTCAACAATGCAAAACCCTAAAAATATTATGCAAAGGCTCAGATTGGTTCAGATATGATGAACTAACCCTATTTTTTTTGGCTTTTTCCTGGACTGTAGGTATGAAGAACAGACTCCATCTAAACTATGAAAAACTATAAAATCTCACCGAGCAACCTGGAAATCTGATACCACTTGATAGAGGCAAAGGTGTCCCGTCTTTCGATGAGATGGTGGCTATCGTTTTGGAGGAAGTCGACTTTGACGATCCGACTACGAACGTGCGAGGACGTCGTGCCTTAGCAATCGCTAAACCAAGTCCTAGAGGTTATTGACCACGCCGGAGCACGATCAACCTGACCATGAGGGCCTGTTTCCTGGAGGCAAACGAAGAACAAGCAAGAAACTAAGATTGCAATCTGGATATTGCGAATATAAGAGGAAAACTTTATTGATCAAAGGTGGGGTTCTGTGACGCCTTTGTCTGGTCGTTGAACACAAATGAAGTACGCGAAGTTGCAGCTATGGCAAACTTTAATCTAAACAAAACCCAAAGTCTAAATGGTGCCCTAAGGGCTGTATATATGGAGGAAGAGGGGGGAATTTCATGGCCCTTGGGGAAGGGTTCCGAAACCAACCCTATCTCTTGTTTCCCCACACATACGGACTCTAAAAACGGCCTATACTTATGTATTTAGAAATTACATGGGCTTGGCCCAATAATAAGGTGACGCAGCACCTAGAATAGCCTCTGGACGAAGTTTATGAAGTAGCATCTTGTATATTTCGTCCAAGGCTTCATGCACTCATTATGGTGACTTCAAAGTCCTGAAATCATGACTTGTAACTCCCTTCTTGTTCCCCTTGCACATGCCATCAACTCCATGCTTGTTCTTGCTCCAATGTTCATCCCTCTTATCCATGCCAGGCCCTTCATTTGTAAGCAAAACAAATGTATCCAATTTAGGCAGCATCATATTCTCATGAACATTAGAATCATTACCAAGAAACGAAAGTACCTTATAATTTAATTGGCGTGCGCGAGCTCTAGTAATTGGTCCAGTATATGTAGTAGTAGGGACTGTGGGTGTAACAATGGTATTGATGTCCTCATCATCCCTTGTACTAGTTCAACCACAGCCCCTCGTGAGGCTAATCCACAACAAACACGAGTAGGGTCTTACACCGCAAGGTGGCCCGAACCTGGGTAAACTGCTGAGTCCCTCTCCTTTCTTGTTCATGGAGCTACGCCATGGGGGTGACAAACTAGTTGGCTGGAGAGGTTGAGTTCTTTGCACACGCCCTAGAGTTCGAACCTTTCTTGGGTCTACGAAGCTCTGAATCTGAATTTTGGCGCGCCAGGTAGGGGCGTGTCGAAGGTCTGCCTCTTCATCTGTCATGCTTCACCCTCGCCGCTCGGTTTCCATGGGAGGCATTGCCCATTCCGTCGGTCCGTAGGCCGCGTTCGGAGGCATCGCAGGACTCTGAGCTTTCTCCCCCGCCCTGCGACAGGTGTAGTGGCCGCCGAAGTTCAGGCCGGAGTTGCCACCACGGTACGATGGTGTGGCAGACCCTACGGAGTTCCTCCGGGTGTATGCGGAGGCTATCTGGACTGCGGGTGGCGACGACAAAGTCATGGCGAACTGGCTTCCTATGGCTCTCACAGGCGTTCCTCGTTCCTGGCTGCCGAACCTGCCAGAGTCTTCAGTGGCCACCTGGGAGGAGCTAGCAATTTGTTTGTCGCGCGCTCGCGGTTCTGGCGCCCCACGCCGCCGCGACCATCCTCGGCGAGTCACAGGCGCCCGTTTCAAGCCGCCACATCAAGCAACTCTTTCATCCGGCAGGGACCGCCCAGTCGCGGCAGGGGGCTCCTCCGAGCTAGGCGGCGACCGAGTCCAACCTCGTCTTCGACTCCAGGGATCAGCCTAAGACCACGGCCGATGCCGATACGCTCCCCATGCTCTGCACGCCCACCATCTGTAATGTTGCGGTCACCGAGACCCTCATCAACGACGGCACTGGTCTCAACATCCTCACCGTGGAAGCCTTCAGTTTGCTCCATATACCTTACAAACGTCTCCGCCCCACCAAGCCTTTCTCGGGGGTGGTCAATGGCTCCACCTTTCCTCTGGGGCAGATCTGCCTCCTCGTTACCTTCGATGCGCGCAACAACTACCGCACCGAGCTCATCGACTTCGATGTCGCCCGCATCGGCCTCCCGTATAATGCCATTCTTGGGTATCTGGCCCTCGCCAAGTTCATGGCGGTGACTCACCCCGGCTACAACGTCAGGAAGATGCCGAGAAGCAGCGGTGTACTCATCATGGTGGGGGACATGAAGGACATGCTGGTTGCGGGGGGCGCTTCGGAGATCCTGGAGGCCGCGCTGGCGAAGAAGAAGCAGTTGTTCTCCTAGGACCGGGACAAGACGAAGCAGGTGCCGATCGACGATGGCGGGGGATCAGGCCCCACCTTCACCATAGGCGATGGCCTCCCCACGGACCAGGAAGAGGTGCTAGTCAACTTCCTCCATGCGAACAAGGACGTGTTTGCATGGGAGACGACGGACTTGGGCGGCGTCCCGCGAGGAGTAATCGAGCATCACCTGATGGTGTGCCCCGGCGCGCGCCCAGTAAAGTAGAAGGCACGACGACAAGCCCCGGAGAAGCAGTCGTTCATCATCCAGGAGGTCCAAAAGCTGCAAGAGGCCGGCATCATCCGAGAGGTGCGGCATCCGGTTTGGCTGGCGGATCCAGTTATCGTCCCCAAGAAGGGCGGGAAGGAGCGCATTGTCGGCGTCCTGGGAACGGGGGTCCCCAGACTTGCCTGCCTGCGGCGCACGGCGTGGCTCCGCCAGGGGCCCGTACGGCCCATCTTCACCAGCAAACATTCAAGACCCTCGCGAGGCGGACGACACAAGACCTCCTCGAGAGCGTCCTCACCAGGCTGGCTCGCGAGGGGCGGAGAGATCAAAGCCGTGACGACCAAGGCCAGGCGGGCGCCAGCGCGCATAGTGTCCTCGTTTCCTCTTTGGTGCTAAAGGGGAAAGCGCAGGCGAGGAGTCCCGAGGCATCAGCCAAAGGTTTCCATATCGGTGCAACAAGACCAAGACCAGCAGGACAGCGGGACGGAGGTCACCGTGGAGCCCAAGACGGCGTCACCACCAGAGCCTTTGGCAGGTGAAGACCACCTTTAGTCAGGGTAGCTTGTACTAGTTGTCTCCCTTCCCGCTCAATATTTCGGGAGAGGACCAGGGCCTCTATAAATAGGACTAGCCACCACAGTAGGAGGCAACTCATCTCACCTTGGACTAGATCCATCCTCACCCACACAAGTGCACCAAGCACAAGAACACCTCCCCTCAGGAGGCTGTTCTTCCCTTGTACTGTTCATCCTCAGCCCGAGAGGCAATCCACCACACCACACTGGAGTAGGGTATTACACCACAACAGTGGCTCGAACCAGTATAAACCTCATGTCTCTTGCATTGCGGGTTCATCGAGCCAGTCTTTGAGATCGCGGTGAGGCTGAGGGCGTGATCAGGTGGGGGAGATCTTCCTGCGCACCCGAGTGTTCGAACCTCGAGGGTTTTGCTGAAGCCTGAAATCCGACATTTGGCGCACCAGGTAGGGGGAGATCTTCGTGCGCACCCAAGTGTTTGAACCTCGAGGGTTTTGCCGGAGCCTGAAATCTGACATTTGGCGCGCCTGGTAGGGGTGAGCCGGAGCTTTCCTTCTGCCAGTGGATCTGCCGACACTCCGCGGCTCCGATGTCTGGCAACCCGAGGACCAACGCCGATCGCTAGGCAGCTTGGCCAGCCCGGGCGACCCCGTCCGCCCAAGAAGACCTCAATCCCGCGCCCAGGCAGCACGTGCACCGCTAAACGCCGCGGGGCGCGGGCGGCGCGGTCACACGTCGTCCGCCCTCACTCCACGACAAGTGAGGGCAGTCGCAAGGGCCTCAAGCCACGCCGCAGCCACGGCGTCGGACACCCGACGAGAACAAAGCAAACATGAGGGCCGCGCTCACGGTGGCTCGAGAGCTGTTGCGGTGCCGGCTGATGGAGAGCGGCCGGGATGCGTAGCTGGAGCGCGTCGCCCAGCTCCTAGATGCCGCGGCCTCGGGGGCACCGCCCTTCTGCTCCCTGCTTATGCCATAGGCCGCGGTCGGATCGCATGGCTGGCCTCGCCGTGCTCGCGTGCCCCCGGGCGCACCCAGAGGCTTCATCGACACCGGCGCGACCAGCAGCACCGGAGCCCAATCGCACCCGCCACTACAAAAAATACACTTCCGTGATGATACGTGTTTGTCACAGTAGGTCACGTTTTCTGTCATGCATGTACATCCATGACAAATTTATGACAGAATCAAGATAGTAATACCTGTGCTGTCGTAGAAGTGTTCCATGATATTACCAAAATTATCATCATGGAAGTGTCCACTTCCATGACGATAAATCGCGCGTCACAGAAGTGCTTTCGTTAAGGGTGACCGACACGTGGCATCCACCGTAATGGAACACCGTTAAGCTATCGGGTCCGGTTTTGGGTCCGATAACCCGTTAACAGCCCCGACCAATGGGGATTTTCCACGTGTAAAATCATCATTGGCTGGAGGAAACACGTGTCGGCTCACCGTTGGGACAGAGGTCATCCACTCATTGGACCCAAAGCGCCTATGATACGTCGACACGTGGCACGACCCAACAAAGGCCCATTCATATGAAAAGGTCGGCCCGTTTGACTTGGTCAAAAGGTGGCGGGCTGGCCCACGGCAAGCCTGTTAACAGCCTATTCGCATATAGCCCATTTATAGCCCGCTATCCCAGGGCCCGTTTACGGCCTATCCGAATTAGGCCTAGTAGCATCATCTGGGCCGTCCAATATAATTCCAGCCCGTTTTAACTTCCGGCCCATGTATGGCCCATGACGTCTTTTGGCCCATATGAGGCCCTTAGTAACCCTCGGCCCCTTAACGGCCCGTGGTAAAACTGGCCCGTAATGAACAGTGTATCACATTATACCCATTAACGGCCCATTATTTTGTTGGGCCATTTCCAGCCCATGATATCTTCCGTTCTTCTCAGGGCCCATTTATTCTTGGGCTCATTTCCAGCATTCAGTTACTTACGGCCCGTTACTGTCATTTTCTTCTTGTGGGCCAAATTCAGCCCGTGGTTACAGTCGGCCCGTTTGTGGCCCATTAATACGTTGGGCCGTTTTCATGTCGAAAAAAACCCGTTGGGCTGTTTTCATAGAGTTATCAAATACGGCCAATAAACCGCCCGTTATTGTCCACGACTAGTATGGCCCATGATTGGCGAAATGATGATATGTAAATGCATCTAGTGCCCCTTAGCGATTTTGGTGTATTGAGGACTTATAGGTTAAGGGACTAATGCGTTTGTGAGTGTACACAGATCTATAAGTCTATGAGGAGTTTGATAATTACAGAGAAAGTCGACCCCTAAAAATGAAGTTCTTCGACTGAAGACTTTGGATTTCTGAAGACTTTCTGAAGACTTTGAAGGTGAAGAAATTGGTGTGACCTTGAAGACTTGGTATTCATTTGAGGAATATGAAGCGTGAAGACTTTTGTTTTCGTAGTTTCATTTTCTCTTTCTTGAGTCATAGGAAACACCGTACTGTTAAAGGGGGTCGAGGAAATACTAAGGAAAAATTTCCATGTGATGCTCAACTCAAAATCCTACACCTACCAATCCCTTCGAGTGAAGCCATTGGAAATCTCATACAGTTCAGTCATATTCTTCAGTGACAGAGACGAAGTTCTTCTGGTCTCTGAGGAATTTGTTCTGACTGAGGAGTTAGGAATTCGCTAGTGCGGATTGCCTACACAGTGAGGAACATGATAGCCCTGAGGAATTTGAACCTCAAATTTCCGACCGTTGCTGTGCTATGCGCTAGCTGTCCCAAAATATCTACCCACCTAACGGTCATATCATTGAAGGGCATTTATGTCTTATCATGCGGGCTGCTCCCTAGGCTATAAATAGCCGCCCCCTACAACCACTAGCTGGTTGGCTGCTCCGAGAGAAACTGACACTTGTCATTTGAGAGCATCCCATCCTCCGAGGACTTTGAGCGAAAATCATCAAGTGAGGAAAAACCCCAAACCCAAACACCTACAAACCCAAAGTGATTGAGCATCACTGAAGAGATTGATCCTGCGTGGATCCGACGCTTGTTACCTTTGAAGACTGTGCTTCTTCCAGACGGTTAGGCGTCATGGTCTAGAGCATCCAAGAGGAAATTGTGGATCGCCGAGTGATCGAGTTTGTGAAGGTTCGGAAGTCACCTGAAGACTTACCACGAGTGATTGGACGAGGTCTGTGTGACCTTAGTTCAAGGAGCATACGGTGAGGACTGTGTGTCCGGGACTGGGTGTCCTCAGGTTTAAATACCTAGCCGCTCCAACCAGACGTACAACTGAGACAGCAGTTGGAACTGGTCTACCAAATCATTGTCTTCACCAAGCTAACTGGTTCTATTTCCTCAACTCTTTCATTTCCTCATTCCTGTGTTGTGCAATTGTTCATATCTGTGTTTGAAGACTTTGACTGAAGACTTTCTCAATTTCCTCAGTTCAATTTCCTCAGTTTGTTTGTCTTCATCCTGTGTTATCCTGTGTTTACGCTTTCTGTACTCTGTGCTTGTTTTCATTTCATCATGATGACTATGCTTGTGTTCTGCTATGCATACTTTTGAGTACTTATTCCGCTGCAAGTAGTTCTGCGCTAAGGAATTTCCTCACCCACAAATTCCTCAGTGAAGAATTTATAAAAATTGCCTATTCACCCCCCTCTAGTCGATATAACGCACTTTCAATTGGTATCAGAGCTGGGTACTCCCTTGTTCTGTGTGACTTTGGTTTAACCACCTGGAGTTTTAGTTATGTCGACCGCAGGTATGATCAAGGTCTCTGCTGGGTGTCCTACCTTCGATGGGACGAACTAAGGAAGAATAAGATGCGAATGCATCTTGAGGAAATTGATAACGATCTCTGGTATGTTGTGGAAAAAGGTGTTCCCTCTGTCTCACCCTCACTGAACACTGCCGATGTGAAGAGATTCAAGAAACTCGATTCTCAAGCGAAGAATAACATATGTGGCCATCTGAGCAAAGGACGGTATGGAAGAGTGAGTGCTTTGGAAACTGCTAAGCTTATCTGGGATAGGCTGTCCAAAGTAAATGAAGGAGTCTCAACACAGCGTGACTTCGAGTTGATGTTCTTCGCAATCTCTTCAACCGCTTCAAAAGACTCGACAATGAGAATGTTCAACAAACCTTCGATCGCCTCACTGACATCTCAAATGAGCTTCAAGCACTTGGTGCCACTGACATCACCGACCACGAGGTGGTGAAGAAACTGCTCAGATCGCTTGATTCCTCATTTGATACTCTGGCCTTGATGATACAAGAGCGTGCTGATTACAAGTCACTTGATCCCGCTGATATCCTCGAAAGGCTAAACACTCATGAGTTCCAGCTTGCTGAAAAGAGAGATCTCTATGGTTCGAGCTATGGCAGATCACGTGCACTGAAGGCCAAGGCAGTTTCTGAGTCTGAAGATGAAGACTCTGAAAGCAGTCTTGGTGATCCTGAAGAACTAAGCCATGATCTAGCACTGCTTGTGCAGAAATTCTAGAAGCTCTCAAGACGTGGTCGCTTTGGAAGACCCTCAAGGAGCAATGATTCCTCATCCAGTGACTACAAGAAGAGGCTTTGTCACAAATGCAAGAAACCATGACACTACATTCAAGATTGTCCTCAGTGGGAAAAGGAATCAAAGAAGAAGAAATACAAGGATTACAGTTCTGATGATACGAAGAAAAAGAAGAAATCCTCAAAATCTTCATCATCAAAATCCTCAGTCTTCATCTCACAAGAAGAGTAGCTCCAAGAAGGCTCGGGCATTCATTGGCAAGGAAATGGACTCTGAGGCTGAATCTGAAGAAAATGAGGAAGAGGAGGCATCTGAGGATTCTGAATCCGGTGTGGCGAGCCTAGCCCTCGCTACTGCATTCGTCAGCAAGTCTATCTTCAACTCTGAAGAAAATGACCTCACCAACAAGGCTGATGAAGGCAATGATGACTACGCTCCCACCTATTGCTTCATGGCAAAGGGTGCCAAGGTACTCAAATATGCCTCATCTGAATCAAGTGAAAATGAATCTGATGAAAACCTTAAGCCTAGCTATTCTAAACTTGCTAAGATTGTTGTGAAACAACAAAGGGCCCTTGAAAAGGTTCAAAACATGCTAGACAAGAGTGATGATATGTTGGGTGAAGAAATGGATCGCACTAAAACCTTGACTGAAAATCTTCAGAGACTTCGGACTAGGTATGACAACCTTCAAGGTCATCATAACACTCTTTTGTCTGATCATGAGAAGCTTTCTTATGAATTTCTTCAAAGAAAGCAAGATCTAGAGAAGCTAAAAGTGAGTTATGAAGATCTTCAGAAGGAGCGCGATTCATTACTTGCTCAACAAAGGAGCGCTGCTCAGGAAGAATTTGTTCCTCCATGTTTGAAATGCATTGAACGTGAATCTGCTAATTCTTCACCTGAATGTTCAAATGCTCATAATGCTACAAATTCCTCAACTGTCTCTGCAATCTTTAATTCCTCATCTGAGGACATTGCTAGTATCACTAACGATGCAGGGCTGAAGGAATTGTACATGACAGGCATGTACAAAAGTCTCAAAGGGCATCAGACTCTTTGTGATGTGCTTAAAAAGCATATCCTCAACAGAAACCCTAGGAAAGAGGGTATTGCCTTTGAGAGAAAACTCAATGCTGATGGTACATATTGGAAGCCTGAGCAGTACCCCAAAACCTCATGGGTTGCTGCAAAGGGACCTCCAGTTGATCCATCTAACTTATCTGGCTTTACATGTGAATCTCCTCATTCTTCTGATGAGTCATTTGACTCCAACTATAAACTGTTCAAAAATCAGAATGGTGAAGTATTTGCTAGATATGTTGGCACTAACTGCAGGAACGGTTCTCCTATGAAGAAAATCTGGGTTCCCAAAAGATGCCTTGAAAGTCTTCAGGTGAATGTCCTCATGACACCACCTGTGAGGAATAGGAACCCCAGATCAAATTCTTCATATGGACCAAATTCTTCATATGGATCCAAGTCCTCATACGGACCAAATTCCTCACATGGATCAAATTCCTCAAGAGGATCAAAGTCCTCATATGAACATCATCGTGCTAACAACTCTGTTTCGCAGGGAGGAGCCAAGGGCTATGAATATGAGCATTATTCTTCTAATCATTATGTTCATAAGTCCTCGAAGAATTTCTCTGCTTATTCATATGCTTACCCTAACTTCTCTTATGTGAAACAAAATGGATTGGCTTCTATGCCACCTTTCTCATATGGAGCTCGCAGAGTGATGAACTCTTTGCCACCCCTTCAGATGTGGGTGGTGAAGAAAAAGAACTAATCTCTTCTGCAGGGTCAGGTCTCTAGACGTACTTGAACGTCTGAAGAATTTGCTGGAGACCTGAAGTTTGCCTGAAAGGACGCAGGCTAATCATGAAGAAATGAACTTTCATTTCTCACGTCCTCATACTGCTTTATCTGTTCTATTGCTTGATGAAATTGATCTGATGAATTGATGTCATATTCTTCACTGATGAAGTATATGAAGTTTGTAAGCTGCACTAATTCATCTGCAGGATGATCAACCCAAAGCCACTGAGTGGGTCCTCGATAGTGGATGTACAAATCACATGACTGGTGACAAGAATCTATTGATTGATGCTCCCTTATCACCATCGCATCTGAAGCATATCATCTTCGCTCACAAAGGCAAAAGTCAGGTATTGGGTCTAGGTAAGGTTGCGATCACAAAGGATCAACACATGGACAAAGTCATGCTTGTCGAGTCCTTAGGATACAACCTCATGTCTGTCTCAATGCTTTGTGATCTTGATATGGTAGTTGTCTTTGGCAAGTATCGTTGTGTTGTGGTTATGGAAGCTGACAATTCCAAAGTCTTTGAAGGCTTTAGAAGAGGAGACTTGTATATTGTTGATTTCTCTACAGGACCACAACCAGCCGTGTGCCTACTTGCAAAAGCTTCAGAAGGATGGCTATGGCATCGACGACTTGGTCATGCAGGCATGAGGAATTTGCACACGCTTGCGAAGAAGAAGCATGTCATTGGCATTGAGAATGTCAAATTCCTCAAGGATCACCTATGTGGAGCTTGTGAAGCTGGAAAGATGACCAAGGCTAAGCATCCAGCGAAGACTATCATGACCACTACTCGACCATTCGAATTGCTTCACATGGACCTCTTTGGTCCTAACCATTACACAGCTGTCACAAATGACGCATCTCTCTATGGGCTTGTTATTGTTGATGATTACTCTCGTTACACATGGGTACACATTGTTACTTACAAACTTGAAGTGCAGGAAGTCTTCAAACGATTTTCCTCGAGGGCTTCAACCAACTTTGGTGTGAAGATCAAGCACATCAGAAGTGACAATGGAACTGAGTTCAAGAATTCTGGTCTTGATGACTATCTTGATGAACTTGGTATTACTCGTGAGTTATCTGCTCCTTACACTCCTCAGCAAATTGGCGTCGTGGAGCGCAAGAACAGAACTCTTGTTGAGATGGCTCGCACTATGCTTGATGAGTACAAGACGCCTCGTCACTTCTGGATTGAGGCAATTTATACTGCGTGCCACATCATCAACAGGGTATATCTTCACCAATTCTTCAAGAAGACTGCCTATGAACTCCTCACTGACAAGAAACCCAATGTGAGTTATTTCAAAGTCTTCGGTGCTAAATGTTGGATTAGAGATCCTCATCACAATGCTAAATTTGCACCGAAAGCACATGAAGGTTTTATGCTTGGTTACGGAAAGGACTCGCACACCTACAGTCTTCAACATCGTTCTTCACAAGGTTGTTGAAACTGTAGATGTGCGGTTCGATGAAACTAATGGCTCGCAAAGAGAGCACCTACCCTCTATGATAGATGAACCAGAACCTGAGGAAACTATCAAGTTCAAGGCTACTGAGGATGTCGAGCTAATGCACCTGAAGAAATTGCTGAAGAAAATGGTGCTGAAGAAAATGCTGATCAAATTCCTCGACGACAACCTACTCATCCTCGCGTTGCAAAAAAAGTGCAAGTTGAGAAGATCATCCATGACATTCAAGCACCAGGTCCTCTCACACGCTCAAAAGCTTCACATTTATCTAACTTTTGTGGGCACTATGCTTTTATCTCTATCTCAGAGCCCACTAAGGTAGATGAAGCATTTCTGGAGCCTGAGTGGATTCAGGCCATGCAAGAAGAATTACATCAGTTCGAGCTCAACAACGTTTGGGAACTGGTCAATCGTCCAGATCCTCGCAAACACAATATCATTGGCACAAAGTGGATCTACCGCAACAAGCAAGATGAAAATGGCCTTGTGGTGAGGAATAAGGACAGCTAGTAGCTCAAGGCTACACACAGGTTAAAGGAATTGATTTCGATGAAACTTTTGCACATGTTGCTAGACTTGAAGCTATTCGCATATTACTTGCTTATGCTAACCATCATGATATCACTTTATATCAAATGGATGTGAAAAGTGCATTCCTCAATGGTAAGCTTGAGGAAGAAGTATATGTTGCTCAACCCCCAGGTTTTGAAGATCCTAAGCATCCTGACAAAGTCTTCAGACTAAATAAGGCCATCTATGGCCTCAAGCAGGCCCCTCGGGCGTGGTATGATACTTTGAAGGAATTCCTCATGAAGAAAGGCTTCAAACCCGGTTCACTCGACCCTACTCTTTTCACTAAATCATATGATGATGAATTGTTTGTATGCCAAATATATGTTGATGACATCATCTTTGGCTGTACTGACCAACGTTATAGTGATGAATTTGCCTATATGATGAGTAAAGAATATCAAATGTCTATGATGGGAGAGTTGAAATTCTTCTTAGGTCTTCAAATTCGTCAACAGCGCAATGGCATATTCATATCTCAGGAGAAATACCTCAAGGATGTACTGAGGAAATTCGGCATGCAAGATTGCAAAGGCGTCAAAATTCCTATGCCCACAAATGGCCATCTGTGCACTGATGAAAATGGTATTGACTTCGGTCAAAAGGTATACCGCTCCATGATTGGTTCTTTATTGTACTTATGTGCATCTAGGCCAGATATTATGCTTAGTGTTTGCATGTGTGCCCGATTTCAAGCTACACCGAAGGAATCACACCATAAGGCTGTGAAGCATATTCTTCGAATGTTCTTTGAAAAGGACACTCATCCTAACACTTATGCAAAATTGATGACTTAGATGTGCAACACATGAAGAAACGTTTTTCTTCAATCAATGAAGAATAACACTCTAAGTGTGAAGAAATTAATGAAGAATTTGATTCTCAGAACCCTACGACAATTGTACGCGGTGTCTGAAATCATCATTCTTATACGGTGTGTCACGCCACCACAAAAGTTGAAAATCTTCAATTTGAGTTTTTCCTCAGTTTTGAAATTCCTCAGTTGTTCATATTCTTCAACTTTGCAAAATCTTCACTGTTTCCGTCGTTTTCCTTCATTGGCTATATATATATATGAGTTTATGTCCTCTACAGCATTCACTTATGGCTAATTCTTCAAGTTGGTTTTTCTGCTAAGTGAATGTGATCGGACCCTTCCCCCTCTATGCTATACTCAACCCAATCTATTCACAAATTCTTCATGTGCGTTCTATTTGAAACTCATTCAAAATCTTCACTGCGTCCTTGTCAGCTGAAGAATTTGCGAACGGAACTTTTAACTTATCTTATCCAAATTTTCGGCTTTGCCGCTCAAACCGTTCCGCTTCCCACGATATACTTATCTATTCACCCACGATCTAACACGATCTCCACTTCTCAGTACGTGGGTGACACATGTCATGCGAATGAGAAGGGTCAGGGGCACGTTCGTCCAATTTCTTCGGGCGAACCTTTTTCACCGTGGCTATAAATACCCCCTCTCCCCTTCCTCACTTCTTTTACTCCGCTCGACCTCTCTCCAAGCTCGAGCTTCTCAAACCCTAGCGCCGCCGCTACATCATCGTCGCCGGTGAGGAAGAGCTTCACTGCCTCGACCTCGTCGCCGCCGTACTCACGCCGGCCGCGGAAATCTTCACTCCGCCGCCGCCGTAGCCGTCTTCCTCCGCCAAGTTAGGGCGTGGAAGATCTGCACAGACGAGCTTCACTTCTCCACATCCCAGTTCGTCGTGTTCTTCGTTCAGGGTAATTAAAAGTTACTTTTACTGCCCACTTTGATTCAAATGTTTACTACAAAATCTTCAAAGGTGTTTTTCTTCAAATCCTCACACACTAAACACCTCACATGTCATCTGCTCTTGATTCGTTTCTCTAAGCATCACTTTTCTTCAAGATTCCTCAATTGTGTGGATCTTCGATCTATACAACTCTGGAACCTAAGACAAAGAACGCTTAGTGAAATTCTTCAAGACTCATCTGGTCAAATTCCTCAAACTTGTTCTTATTGAAAAACCTTCTGAGAACGCATATGACCTCTCCAAATTCCTCGCAACTATACTCTGTTCACAGGTACTCATGTCCGCTGCTGAATCACTAGGTTCTCATCAACTTAACTCATTTGCAGCGTTCCTTGAAGAAAAGTTGCATACTTCTTCAGAGAGTTCAATTGTTCAAATTCCTCAACTAAAGAAAATGGCTAATGAAAAGAGGCCACAGAAAGGAGGAAAGAGGCCTGAGGTCAATACTGCCTTTGAAATCCCTGAGGACATTTATGCTGGGTACTGCACACCCCCTGAGGAAGATAAAAATCAGCGCAAGGTGCGCATTCAGAGGATAGAAAGGAGATGGGCAAAAGAGTGGAGGGAGTACAGGTATGTGACTCCAAAATACATGAAGAAATTCGCTGTTACTCCTCCATGCTCAAGACCTCCATTGGCACCTGGCCAAGAGGCAGATCCCACTAGCATCAAGCGCGGTGAGGATTTTCCTGAAGAATGGGCCAAGCGCCAGGCCAAGTTGGCCAAACAGGCAAAAGATGCAGTGAGGAAATTCAACGAAGATTCCACTGCTGCTGCTGCTGAGGCCTCTGTAAGGCCGAAGAAATCCATGGCAAAGAAGCCTGCGCACAAGCCAAGTGCCTCTTCTTCAATGCCCTCACAGCCAATTTCCTCAGCTAAGCCCTCACGGCCAATTCCTCAAGCCGCTCCTGCTCCTCCAAAGTCCTCAGCTGCTCCGACAAAATCCTCAGCACCTGTGCATCTTGCCACGTGCCAAAGGACTACAGGCATCTCCATTGCCTCAGGAGCTTCAGCTAGTTCCTCAGCTGCACCATATTCTTCAACAGGACCCTCTCTGCTGAAGACTAAGACCACTGCAGGACGAGGCTCTCGCCCAAGTCCTCAGAAGAAGCAGGTCGCCTTCCAAGTACCGTCTGAAGATGATGAAGCTGATGATGAAGAACTTGCTAAGATCATCAGAGACAGGCAAGTCAGGGCCGCTAGAGCCAAGGGCACAGAAGTGCCACTGCTTTTGGATCCAAAGCTGATCCTCGACTATATTGATCTCTGGCACAAGGACCCAAACACTCCTATGCCTGATTTCAAGTTGACACCTGGCCAAAGTCACATGCTGACCCATTTCATCAGTGAAGAAAAATGGAAATATGAGAAGGCCAGGCAACTCAAGAAAGCACAGTACAGGAAGGAGAAGTTTCTGAAGAACAACGTTGTCTCTATGACAACTGATGAACTCGTAAAGCTCCAGTCTGAAATCAAAGTCCTCAGCGATGATTTCAACGCTTACTATGCTGATTGGAAAGGAGCCAAGGTCAGGTTCGTCAATCTGACGAAGACACTCACTTCAAGTGCCGCTGCCCCTGTGCATATTGAAGTCACTCCGGCTGAAGCATCTGCTCAGCAAACTGAAGAACATGCCAGCACCGCTGATGACAATCAGGCTGCTGAAGATAATGTGAGTTCCAGGGCTGATGACTGCATTCCAGCCGCTGATGAAATTCCCAGGGCACCCACTTGTGGTGCGCCTGAAGAAAATGAAGAGGTCAGGGCAACTGCATCAGTTGTGCCTGAAGAAACTGCACCAAATTCCTCTGCTCCACCTGCGCCTACTCCAACTCCAATCCTTCCATCTGCATCAGATGTGAAGAAGACCAAGGCTGCAGAGCGTGCAGCAGTGAAGAAAAGGAAAGCATCAGCTTCTTCAGATTCTTCTGCTCCGAAGAAAATGAAGCCTATGACCAGCTCTTTTGCAAACCCGATTGATGCTGTTCCAATCTCAACCATGCCATCAAAGGACCTTGTTCCTTTTGATGAAGAATATGTGATCCCTAGCGGATCTGATGAAGAAACTCCTTCTGCTGCTACGTCAGAGCAGATGGATGAAGAAATTGAAGTGGATGAAATCCCTTCAACCCCAGTTGTTTCCTCGCCTGTGCCTCAGTTTACTGCTGAAGAGGCCGGCGTTGAAGAAATTGAAGATGAAGATGTGGACATTGGCTGTACCACACCTGTGATGAATGATGACTTTTGGGAAAGTCAGCACCCCAATTCTCCACTCTTCACTCCACTGCAGCAAATTCCTCAGTCCCCAGTCACTACAGTTCAAATGGGATCTGATGAAGCTCATGAAGACATTCCAGCCGCTAGTGCTGAAGAAACTGAAAATGAAGAATTCAAGAACCAGGCTGCCACTGAAGAGGAACCAGAAATTCCTCAGCCTGAAGAACCTGAGATTGCGATTCCTGAGGTTGTGATGCAACTCACTGACACTCCTCTGCCCAAACCAAAGGATCCATTCTCCAGGAAGCAAAAATTCAAGACTGATGCCTTCTTTGGCGAGCATGTATTCTTCACTGATTACAACCCTTATGACTCTGCTCGCATAAGGAAGAGGCGTTTCTGGACTGCCAGCCAGGCAAATTTCTATTCCTCAGTGCTGTTCGACAAAGACAAAGTCTTCGATCATGAGCACATTCCTCACGTGGACATGGAATCTCTGCCGTGCTTCGAGCCAGTCCTCAGTGTTCTTCACGACGCTGGACTGTTAAATTTCTGCACTGACATCTGTGATTGGAATGAAGAACTTATTCTTCAATTCTATGCAACGCTGCACATCACCGGAAATTCTGAAGATGTGAATTCATGGGTGCTGGACTGGATGTCTGAAAACACTCACTACAAGGCACCAGCTACTGAATTGCTTCGTGCCTTACCTCTCAGTCCGCCCCTTGAAGGTGCTTGTTGCGTCTACAATGAACCTGAGCTAACCGATCACTACATGCAAGTGCTGATGAAGCCTTTGAAGCCAGGTCAGACCTCAAGAACAAAATTCCTTGTGAAGGAATTGTTGTATGTGCCTCGGACTGTCTATCGCATTCTGACGAAGACATTGAGTCCAATCAAGGGCCACGACTCAAATGAAGAAGAAGTCGTTGGCATCATGAAGAATCTGCTTTTCAATATCATTCATGGCATTCCCATCAACTTCCATGATTTCTTCATGAGGACTCTGGCTAATGTCGCCATGTCACCATTTGAGTTGAAGCCTTATGCACCTTGGATTATGAGATTCATCAGGACAAGGTCTTCACTCAACTATAAAGCTGATACACTGAACCATTGCAGCTACTTGCCCCCAATTGAAGTCCTCAAACGGACATTTTCCTCAGCTGATGAAAAGGGCAAGGCTACTGCTGTAATTGATGAAGGCATTCGTCCATTGGATGGACAATTTCGCAAGGCTGCATCCTACTCCACCAATGATGACTCTGCCACCCATGACTCTGCCGCCAACGCACCCAAGCAAAATCCTCAAGGCACAGCACCCAGGGTGATGACTGACCGTGAGCTTCTCCTCAGTCTTCACCAGAAGGTTGATCGCAATCATAAATGGGTCAAGCGTCAGTTTGGTTCAATTCTTCACAACATGACTGCTACCCACAATGCAGTGAAGAAAAACCACTACTACCTTCATGAAATCCTCAACCGCACCTGGGCTGTTCTGTCTCAAGTCTATAGTGAAGAAGATCTGAAGACAATGGGTCTCAAGGACGATCTTGACTGGGCTGCACCTCCTCCGAAGAAGTACAAGAAGGTCAAGGTTCCTTCCTTGGTGGCCAGCTCCTATTCTTCATCACGTGACACTGATGAACATGAAGATTTGGACGACACTGCGGCAGGCCCTACTCCAACAACCGACCCCAACAACGCTGACGCTCCTTCATCACCTTGATATTCTTCAGGGGCGTTAGTCCTCATTTTCGACCCTTTTGGTCATTTGATGACAAAGGGGGAGAAATTTGAGTTAGTCTTCAAGCGGGTCTATCTTAAATGGGCGTTTTTTTAAGTTGCAACTCTCGTTCTTTTGAAGACTTTGCTGGATCGAGTTGTAAACTTAAACTCTATGGTGACCTGATACTTTTGCTGTTTCTTCTGCATTCCTCGTTAATGTTATTGCACGCATGCTGAATTACATCAGTCACCATATTTCATCATGCATTTCAAATTCTTCATATATTATGTCAAATGCGTGTATGAATTACAAGATATAGGGGGAGATCTCCATGATTCAACTCTTCAAGTGTGCATTGCTTCAAAAGCAAATTCCTCACTATGCACATCTTCAGGGGGAGTTCTTCTATATCTTGCAATCAAATTCCTCAATATCAGTATTTACACTTCATATGTTTATCCCCGTTGAAAACTTAACCTATATTGTCATCAATCACCAAAAAGGGGGAGATTGTAAGTGCATCTAGTGCCCCTTAGTGATTTTGGTGTATTGAAGACTTATAGGTTAAGGGACTAATGCGTTTGTGAGTGTACACAGATCTATAAGTCTATGAGGAGTTTGATAATTACAGAGAAAGTCGACCCCTAAAAATGAAGTTCTTCGACTGAAGACTTTGGATTTCTGAAGACTTTCTGAAGACTTTGAAGTGAAGAAATTGGTGTGACCTTGAAGACTTGGTATTCATTTG
This sequence comes from Triticum aestivum, assembly GCF_018294505.1. NCBI lineage: Eukaryota > Viridiplantae > Streptophyta > Magnoliopsida > Poales > Poaceae > Triticum > Triticum aestivum. The sequence goes on along the minus strand of NC_057811.1, from coordinate 234,520,017 downwards.
AGGAATATGAAGCGTGAAGACTTTTGTTTTCGTAGTTTCATTTTCTCTTTCTTGAGTCATAGGAAACACCGTACTGTTAAAGGGGGTCGAGGAAATACTAAGGAAAAATTTCCATGTGATGCTCAACTCAAAATCCTACACCTACCAATCCCTTCGAGTGAAGCCATTGGAAATCTCATACAGTTCAGTCATATTCTTCAGTGACAGAGACGAAGTTCTTCTGGTCTCTGAGGAATTTGTTCTGACTGAGGAGTTAGGAATTCGCCAGTGCGGATTGCCTACACAGTGAGGAACATGATAGCCCTGAGGAATTTGAACCTCAAATTTCCGACCGTTGCTGTGCTATGCGCCAGCTGTCCCAAAATATCTACCCACCTAACGGTCATATCATTGAAGGGCATTTATGTCTTATCATGCGGGCTGCTCCCTAGGCTATAAATAGCCGCCCCCTACAACCACTAGCTGGTTGGCTGCTCCGAGAGAAACTGACACTTGTCATTTGAGAGCATCCCATCCTCCGAGGACTTTGAGCGAAAATCATCAAGTGAGGAAAAACCCCAAACCCAAACACCTACAAACCCAAAGTGATTGAGCATCACTGAAGAGATTGATCCTGCGTGGATCCGACGCTTGTTACCTTTGAAGACTGTGCTTCTTCCAGACGGTTAGGCGTCATGGTCTAGAGCATCCAAGAGGAAATTGTGGATCGCCGAGTGACCGAGTTTGTGAAGGTTCGGAAGTCACCTGAAGACTTACCACGAGTGATTGGACGAGGTCTGTGTGACCTTAGTTCAAGGAGAATACGGTGAGGACTGTGTCCGGGGGTGTCCTCAGGTTTAAATACCTAGCCGCTCCAACCAGACGTACAACTGAGACAGCAGTTGGAACTGGTCTACCAAATCATTGTCTTCACCAAGCCAACTGGTTCTATTTCCTCAACTCTTTCATTTCCTCATTCCTGTGTTGTGCAATTGTTCATATCTATGTTTGAAGACTTTGACTGAAGACTTTCTCAATTTCCTCAGTTCAATTTCCTCAGTCTGTTTGTCTTCATCCTGTGTTATCCTGTGTTTACGCTTTCTGTACTCTGTGCTTGCTTTCATGTCATCATGATGACTATGCTTGTGTTCTGCTATGCATACTTTTGAGTACTTATTCCGCTGCAAGTAGTTCTTCTCTAAGGAATTTCCTCACCCACAAATTCCTCAGTGAAGAATTTATAAAAATCGCCTATTCACCCCCCCTCTAGTCGATATAACGCACTTTCATGATACGCCCCATAGAAGGCCCATGGATCGTATGACCCGTAAAAGGCCCATGGATCGTACGGCCCGTAGAAGGCCCATGGATCCTATGGCCCGTATAGAAGGCCAATGGATCCTACGGCCCGTAGAAGGCCCATGGATCATACGGCCCGCAGGAGGCCCATGGTTACAACAGTCCATGTGTTGCCATGATTATTTTGGCCTAGTTTCCAAAAATAGGTTATTGTGGCCACTAGAAAAACACAGAAAAAGAATTGCAGTGACTACAAGCAAACAACTAAACAAGACAATAAGGAAATAAATAAGCAAGCAATTAACGCTAGCCTATTACCGCTATTACACATATTACATCCACTGGGCATCAAAGTTTGCCACCAGTGCAAATATAGGGAACAAAGCAGCATATTACATGCACTGGCCTTCAAACTGGCCACGAGTGCAAATAAACACGGCAGCAAAACAAGAGCATAACTTAAACAACTTTAGAAGAGCTCAAGAAACGTGGTATCCACCATGCTGGCAATAAGCTTAGCAAGCTTATTAGCTTTGTCCTGTTTGGCGCTAAAATCCTCCCATGCTTGCTGTTGCACCAGTAAGTATGCATCTGAATGCTCCAGGGACTTCTGCAGTCCTTCCGCTTCTTGTCGCAGCACAACTGATCGATGTCTTTCAGCTTGTAGTTGAGACTCAAGAAACCGAACTGATTCAGACAATGAATTTGAATAGCTCGTGCAAGCGGTAGTGGCCAGTAACTCCAACACTAAACCAAGACAGGACTTTGGGGTTGTCTCACTGTCTTCGAGATAGTCTTCTTAGCTGTTTTATCAGCTTTGTTGGAGACCAACAAGGATGTGTCACTATCCTGAACCTTATCTGCATTACTTCCTTTACCATTGCTTAATAAGGCACTCTTCCCCAATGTTCTGTCAGCATTCTAAAAGAAGAAACAAGCAGACACATAACAGTTTAGCATGTACTAGTATATGAAACTCATTTCGTTGAACCATTTCATTAGTAAGGTGGACAGGATTAAACTACCAAGTCTTCTATTGCCAAGTACTAGTACATAATAAAAGCATCAAACAAACATATATCTATGTCCTATGGTCACTGCATTGTCTTGCCAAATCAAAATAGAGACACAGTTCAAATCATATCAGTTCAAGACAAAGCCGCAGTGAAAGAATACAAAGCGTGGGAAACTACACGGCACAACAAGATTTCAGATGGGTACCACGGGTCTACATGTACAAAATTGGCTCTGTTGTGATGCTAGTAATGTGCATGATATGAGAAGTCAACTGTATACACAATTGAAATTGAAATCAACAGAGCTATTGATAAGAGCAAGCCTGTTAAAGAAACATGCTTGAACATACCTGCTGTGCCATTGCAGTTTTGATTGGATCCTTCAATTTAAAAATAAGTTTGTATGAGTAAATACAGTGATACAAGAGCAAAGCAGTATGCACGATAGCAATCATAGTTAAAAAAGGCGCGCCTAGGCTCTAGGCGTTGGCGAAACGCATTGCGCATAACTACGCTTAATTTGTGCATAATTGCGCATGAGCATGCGCTTTCGTCAGTAAAGCGCAAGGCGGTGGCAAAACGCATAACTAACGCCTAGCGCTTTTTTGAACTATGATAGCAATGGAATCTTAAATTAGAACAGTTGTTCTTCAGGTTTAGGCACTTGTTCTACATGAACAAAGTACAGTAAGATGCAAGAATATAGTACTTAGAAATAGAAAATGAGCTCATAGACCTTACCACATTCTTGGTTCGGGACCAGTACAGAACAAGGCGTTCCCAGTCATCGTCCAGTAAATGTGTCTCAGGAGAACGTAAGGGAATTTTATGAGTTTCTTTCTCGGTGAAGTACGTTTTCTTCAGGTTATTCCGATACTGCCACCAAGCATTCTTGATAGAGGCAAAGGTGTCCCGTCTTTCGATGAGATGATGAATATCGCTTTGATGGAAGTCGACTTTGACGATCCGACTACGAACGTGCGAGGACGTCGCGCCTTAGCAATCGCTAAACCAACTCCGAGAAGTTATCGACCACGCCGAAGCACGATCAACCTGACCACGAGGGTCTGTTTCCTGCGAGCAAACAAAGAACAAGCAAGAAACTGAGATTGCAATCTGGATATTGCGAATATAAGATGAAAGCTTTATTGATCAAGGTGGAGTTCTGTGACGCCTTTGTCTGGTCGCTGAACACAAACGAAGTACGCGAAGTTGCAGCTATGGCGAACTTTTAATCTAATCAAAACCCAAAGTCTAAACAACGCCCTAAGGGCTGTATATATGGAGGAAGAGGGGGGGGGATTTCGTGGCCCTTGAGGAAGGGGTCCGAAACCAACCCTATCTCTTGTTTCCCCACACATACGGACTCTAAAAACAGCCTATACTTATGTATTTCGAAATTACATGGGCCTGGCCCAATAATAAGGTGACGCAGCACCTAGAATAGCCTCTGGACGAAAGTTATGAAGTAGCATCTTGTATATTTCGTCCAAGGCTTCATGCACGCATTATGGTGGCTTCAACGTCCTGAAATCATCACTTGTAACTCCGTTCTTGTTCCCCATGCGCATGCCATCATCTCCATGCTTGTTCTTGCTCCAATGTTCATCCTTCTCAAAGCTAGGCCCTTCATTTGTAAGCAAAACAAATGTATCCAATTTAGGCAGCATCATATTCTCATGAACATTAGAATCATTACCAAGAAACGAAAGTACCTGGTAATTTAATTGGCGTGCGCGAGCTCTAGTAATTGGTCCAGTATGTATAGCAGCAGGGGCTGTGGGTGTAACAATGGTATTGATGTCCTCATCAATTCTTGAAGATAGCAGAGGTATTAGCACAGGTTACCTCATCCCGAGTTTCCAAATCGGTCCTTCTCTATAGAGAAAAATGGGAAAATTTGTTGTATTATAACCATCATGGAGGTAGGATGTATGGGACAAAGCAAAGTAATTGCCATGAATAACATTACTTACACATAACTCCTGGACAAACACCTGCAACTGGCATTTTCCTTCATCTTCAGTATAATATTTCCAAGAAGGGAAGATACGCGCATACGATTTAACAACATCAAATGCGATAGATGCTAAACTACGACTAGCTGGTTGTGCTTCCTCCACAGGAATAGGCGTACTAACTGGTGGAGTTGGGGTTCGCCGTGGTAGTACTAGCCCTTTGGGCACTGGAGCTGCCTTACTAACTGCTCTTGTTTGGGAGCTCTGTGGTGGAGATGGTGCTGTGTCAACAGGAACTGGGTTACTATCTGCTGGGGTTGGGGTTAGATTGGGTGAAGCTGGTTCTCTGTCCATCGTAGTAGGGGTACAATCTGTGAGAGTTTGGGTTATGTGTGGTAGGGCTGGTTCTCGTCCATGTACAACCGGGGTGCTATCTCCACCAAGAGGTAGCACTGTTTTATTTGAAGACCGTGTTTTTAGTCCGCTAGATGCTGGCATCACCCGCTCCAATTCAAATGGCTGATAAACAGGAAACATAGTTGAATGTACAGACATTGTATGAGAGACAGATGCAATAGATAGTGTGGAAAAAGAGGGCATGAAATAGTTGAGATGTATATTGTTTAACTAAAACGGATAGCATGACATAATTTCACATATATGATGTCTATCTAAACTGGATAGCATAGTATAACATAATTCAAAGATATGATGAATAACTAAACAGGATCGCATGACATAATTCACCTACATGTTTCTAAGTCATGATCGCATCATTTAATTCACATATGTGATTTATATGCTAAACAGAGGGCATTAGATATGATGTCTGAACTAAGAACATGGTGTTGAATATTGTGTATATGATGTCTAATCTATGCAATGCAAGACACCATATGCATGATATGAGCAGTATAACCGTGCCAAGTTAGAGCGTACACCTCGGTGGGGGAATAGGACTGGTCATTTGTCTCTGAATCCATCTCCGAGGAGCTACCGGGACCCAACAAGAGATCTGCTTCAACAGGTAGCACTGTCTGCTCTGAAGGCCTTGTTTTCACTCGAGATTTTTCAATCTCCCACCCAAATGGCTGATTCACAGGAAGAGTAGTTTAATGTACAAACATTGTCGACAAATGGAAATGTAATGAAGAAAAGGATGGGCAAGATATCATTCAAATATATGATGTCTGGTTAAACAGGATGGCATTGCACATTTCACGTATATTATGGCTGGCTAAAAGACATGAGACTGCATAATTCCAATATATGATATAGAAACTAAACAGGTGGCATTACAGAACATGTCTAAACTAAGCAGATGACATATATGATGTCAAAAGTAGGCACTGGAAGGCAACATATGCATGATATGACTAACATCATCATGACAAGGTAGAGCAAACACCTTGGGGGGTAAATAGGAGTGGTCAGCGGCGTCTGAATCCGCCTCAGAACATATATCTTCCTCTGGATTACAATCTGGAGAGGGGTGTTGAGGGTTTGCCATTGAACCCACCATGGAGCGATGTCTGCATGACATTGTATTGCCGCGCAAAACTCTTCTCTTTTTCTCTACATGTTCAGCATGACTGTGTACAATATCTGACATGCATACGAAAAACATATGGTGAGATTATGTAAGGAGAGCATGCAGAAATTTAGAGTGATGGTAACAACCGGTGGATGGATCCAAAAATAATGATAGCAGGCTGATGATTGCTTTAATTTAATAAAAAGACAGATGATGATTGCTTTACTATTTGTTTCCCACCCAAGATGAACAACATAGGCATACCCTAGGTGAACCAGATATTAGACAGAGATACTATTCATTGCTTCCTCGATATGTCCCCACAACTAATTTAGAACTCAAGTTTGAACATTAATTTGGACCTGACTTGGAGTCCAAGAGGTGAACAGGACGATAAAGTAGCAGGTAATTTTAAGCAATGCATAACATAAGCAGAAACAAAAGAGTGCGACCTCTCTTGTGGACCCGTGTACTCCTCAGGTTCATCTGCTGAGTCGATGATGGTGATGCCGTTGCGGTGGGTGCCGGCGGCAGGGAAGGAGATCTGAGGCGGCGAAAGACGGTCAGGAGTCGTGATGTCTGGTTTGGTGGATGTTTCTGTCGATGGAGCAGCTCAGTTGAGGTGGACGACGGCGCGGCAGGAGCAGGACAAACCACACAAAGTTCCCTTCGACACCTACCTGTAACTGAAGTAATTCTGTAAGGGCTCATTTGGCTTGCATGATTCTAAAAACGCAGGGATAGGAAAAACACCGGAATAGGATAGGAATGCACATGGTAAATAGAGCATTTGTAAACACAGGATTTCTGTCAACTTGAGTGTTTGGTTTACAGGAATTGGAAGAGCAGAGGAATGCAAAGAAACATGGCCAAAATAAAGTGAAACCAGATGAAAGTGTGTACAGTTAGAATGTTATTCTGCCACTAATGCACTTGGTCTTGTCTTCATTCATAGGATTTTGAAAAGTAGGTCCAGGTGGATGTTTTGCTTCATTCCTTTCAACAAAATGCATGAATAATTGAATAGTAGAGTACCATTGGAAAATTCCCTATTGTATGTTTTTCCGTTGAACCAAAATAGCCCTAATGGATCGACATGAATGTATAGTAATAAGTGATGCAACAAGTGTACAACCTCTTTGCCGTAGCCGTGTCGACCTCAGCATCATTGGGTTGGTCGTTGAAGCAGTTGAGGCAGAGGTGGCTGTCGGAGGTGTGGAGGAAGGTCTGAGGAATCTGTAGACGGCATCCAGGGCACTGCTCTGTTGTGATGGACCGTTCTGTCGTTGGAGCAGCCCCGGTGAGCCGTAAGACGTCAAGGCTGAAGCAGCACAAGACAGACATCGTAAATCTCAAGTGGGATTCTAATAGCATCTCCAATAGATGATGTAAAATAGATGTACAATTTACATCACTAAAAACCACCTGACTACAACAGATGAGGTATGAACTTAACTGTCGAAACTGAAATTTACTGTGGAATCTAAATTTTACTGTCGAAACTGAACGCAATGGTAGCAGAGAGGCACTTGACATGTAGTTTAGGGAGGGACTGCAGTTCATCTTCAACCTGCACCTCCCTGAGCCGCCAGCCACCACCGGCTGAACCGCCGGCCCCAGCACCGCCTCGCCGCCCCGAAACAACTCCCCACCGCCGGTCCGCCGCCGCCCCGGCCAGCCCTATAGGCCCCCCGCCCCACCCTGAACCCTAAGATAGATAATGGGGTACCTCTCCGGCGAGCCCCCATCCCCGCTGCGGGTGGTTCTTCCTTAACTCCGGCGAGCCCCCCACCCCCTGAAAATTGACTGACCCAAAAGTCGATTCAGTCGATTGAAGTGTAGCTAAATCGGAGCAGAGCAGCAGCACGAGCGAGGGGGAGAGCAGCAACAGCAGCGCGAGCGAGCGAGCGAGAGCCGGAGCAGCAGCAGCAGATCAGGCTGGTATGGACGCCGCCGCCGAAGGGGCCTCGCACTGGGGGAGAGCCGCCGTGGAGATATCGCCCGTGGCGCCGGCTTCAAGGTAGCCGCTGCATGGGGGTGCGGTATGGAGCACCGTCGGTGTCGGGAGGTCGAGCTAAGGAGAAGGTGCGATGCGATGAGTGTACAACCTCTTTGGTGGCGCCGAGTAGGCCTCGGCTTCGTCCGAGGAGTCGGTGAGGATGTTGTGGTTCCGATGGAGCAGGTTAAGGTGGCGCTGTGGGGATGGAGCAGCCGCGATAGACGAGGGATCGTCGGAGCAGCTCCTTGGAGGTGGAGGACGGGGCGGCTGAACCGGCGGGACGACGGGATGGACGACGGATCCTCATCCGGGGAGGTGGACGAGGGACGTCGAGCTGTTGCGGTGGACGACATCGTCGGGGAAGAGGCTCCGGCTGGGCAGCGGTGAGGTGGCGGATGGAGGAGGGTGGGGTTTCGCGACTGGAGCGGAGAGGTTATGGCGGCCTGGGATTTCGAATGGCAAAAAGGAGGCGATGGGAGGGGGTGAACCATGACTTAGGGACGCGCTTGTCCAAAATGTAGGGTGTGTTACAAAAGTACCCCCCACCGATTTGAACTAGCGGCCCTTTCGGCTCAGGGTTAGAAGGGGGATTTCGCGTGTCGGGATTTGGCAGCTGGAGGGAGTTTTCGCGCGCGTTGTAATTTCGGAATAGCAAGGCGCGGGTTGTGAAGGCGCCAGTTTTGGGAGCACGATATCTTAATTTTCGGGATATAAGCGCGGGTTGAATTTTAGGGACAAGCCTAACGTGTAATATTGTACTTGTATGTACCAAATCAATTCGCACTTCCCTCAACCAAAAAGAAAACGAAAAAAATAAAACTATTCACACCACACAAAGAGAGAGTCTTGCCCCGTTTTACTATAAAAATGCTATTCAAAGCTACTCCCTCCTTCCATCTATATAGGGCCTAATGCGTTTTTTGATGCTAACTTTGACCAAATATTAGAGCAATAATATATGACATGCAACTTACACAAAGCACACCGTTAAATTCGTCTGTGAAAGGTTCTTTCAATGATATAATTTTCACATTGTGCATGTCATGTACTATTAATCTTGTCAATAGTCAAAGGCGGTCTTAAAAACGCATTACACCCTATATAGATGGAAGGAGGGAGTATGAATCCATGTTATGTCCAATTAAATTTTTTCGCTTGCTGTATAATGCATGTAACCTACTCATACCAACATTTTAGTGCATTCCAAATGTCTATACTACCGCTGCAATTCGAACTGAATTTGAATTCGTTTCTCTATTTCAATAAGAATCTATAATCATGATTGTTGCCAACTTCAACCATCATTCGTGTATTACCTTAATAACACACCACATGATTACTATAGAGATAGATATGAACTATGTGTACTACATGAACTCGAATTCTATTTTTTGAATACACTTGATGTTGATTCCAAATAATAGTACATTTGATGTACTAACTATATATTCATAATCTAAACCATGTTCCATACATGTACACCGTGTTCATCACACATAGTATAGTGCCCCGCCCCCTATATTATGACAAGTATTTAGACCTGAGCTGCAAAAGCCACACATTAGCCCAAATTATGATCAATGTTCTATATGTTATACGTAGTACTAGCAAGATGCGCATGCCTTCCACAGAACATCAACATGATCAAGGGGAGGCCTAATTTGCAAATATGGAGAGGGGTGTGGGTATCTTTTTTCAAAATTTCCATAGTTTCCTTCCTATCCGTCAGATATAAATCGGACGGCCTATATTGCAGGATGGCACCATCATCAACAACTCCGTTTTTTTATAACAGTAGAGATAAAATATATTATATGTAGTATAACATGTTCATAACCACACCATGTGTATCACCGTTATATATATTCACACATGCGTCGGTTTAAAACACTGATAAATTCTTCAAATATCTGAATTCGCTTTTTATAATGAAGTATGATCTCTATTCGTCTTTTACACCCACACAATCCTCTTATCTTTGTAGCTAGCTAGCGCTAACTTTCTCTCGTGCATGCAGACGCCCGCATCCCTCTCACCCTCCCTCAGCATTCTCTAGCTCCATCGCGCAAATTCGTCTTTTCACTTTAGGTCGTTCACCCACGGTGTGTGTAGGCCCCCCCAGCTCCTTCTTTACGGCACACATCGATCGATATGCCTCTCTAGCCAGGTGTGCCTAGCACAAACACAAGCTTCCCCTCTTCTCTTATCACCGTCCATGCCTCACTCCCATCACTCTTTTCATCGATCTCGTACTCGCACACTCCTTCCCCCTCGATATAGTATGACTCTCGCACCACCTCCTAGATGCATCCCTCTCTCTCTATCCTTCTCCCCGTGCCTCATTTCCTTCTAACACACATGCATGTATACCGATCGATCTCCCAACATATACCTAGGTTGACTTTAACTATTCCCCCCCCCCATCGATCGACGTACCTCACAAGTTATGTCTCTCCTTTCTCTGACAAAGGACGATAGATCTTCCTATGTAGTTATGTCTGCTTACCATAGCCATATCTCCCCCCCCCCATCATTCGTGCATGCCTCCTGACCCGTCTCTCACACGCACGTGCACAGACAGACAGCCATCCCCTCTCTTATTGATATTGCAGGCGTGCCCTCCGGTTGTCTAGCAAGCCTATCCCACCATTTGTTAGAAGCAACTCCACTACCACCCCCTCCAACACTCTAGCTCTTTCTCTCTCCCAACCTTATTCCTCTCCTACACATATGCATGGATGCTGATCGATCTCCCTTAATACATGAGGTAGGCCTCTCTCCTCCTCCACACATATACCAGCCATTGTACCTTTATAGTTAATTAGGCCTCCCTCCCCCCCCCCCACCACACACCGATAGTCGAGCGCTGTAGGTAGGTATCCATGCCACAGAGACAAATCGCACCTGTCCCCTCTCTCGTTCTAGTAGGCCAGCCACTCTATATCTTTGACGTGGGCACACACAAATTCGATGGCACTCTTTATCGACCACGCGCGCACGCACACGCACACACACACATCAGCCCTCTCTTCGATTCTATGGACACCTCAAGTCGATGATACCTCCACTCTCTTCGCGTGGATCGCCCCCTCTATATATATGATATATCCATGACTCTATTTCACACACATTGCATATGTTACATTTTTTGATTGACCCCCCCCCTAAAAAAACTCTCACGAACCCACACACTATATCTCTCTACGTTTGTATCTCTCTCACACAACCCCACGTAGGTGGTGTACGTATACAAGAAGAGAATAGGTGCACCGTGCACGTACTCACGCTTCGTGCCCAGCCACACCCGCGCGGGTACACGGTGGAGCTCATTTCTGTATGAAATGGCAGCCCACGTGCTAATTTGAACGTGTGTAGCAGTTGTTTACCTACGGATGTCGTGTACCACGTGTGCACGAAACAAAGTTCGACTTGATGCGTTGGCGCGTTATTTTTAAATAAAGTTATATCGCTCAATGGCACGTACACAGAATATAAAACGATTTTTATGGAGAAAAAGGTAGTCCCCTCTACTATATACAATGGAGCCTCCCTGCTTGGTTTGTCTCTCTTCAGAGTATCTCACACAAGGCTGCGGTGGCCTCTCTCTCTCTCACCGTTGGTCACTGATCCGGTCGCATCCCATCCGCCGGCGGAAAGGGTGGACGTGCATCGTTTCTCCGTTCGACGGCGCCGAGGCAGCACGTCCCGATCTGCGGTGCACGCCGTTCTCTTTGACCAAGCTCCGGCGCGGTAGGGCCTACGCCACCTGCTCGCTGCCGCAGTATGGGCAGATTCCGCCCGCCGCCGCTCACCTAGTTACATCCCGACGACCTCCAGGTATCCCCTTCGACCTTGCTCCACTGCCCGTCTTCCCACGTCGCTGCATGTGGATCTTCCATAGTTCTTTGCACAAAACGTAGCTCGTCCGGCGTACTTTTCATATTGCAATCTCGTCCTCACACCGTTTTAGACAAACACAACCGTGTTGTTATCTTCCCTTAGGACAAGGAATATGCTTCTTTTTTGTCGTCGCAATTGTCATCAACAATATTTGTCTTTTTACAAATTTCAAATGGGCATATTTTAGAGTGTAGATTCACTCATTTGAATCTCTAAAAAGACAAATATTTGAGTAGTCACTCGTTGAAATCTCTAGAAAGACAAATACTTCGGAGTATATTTAAGAACCGAGGGGGTAGTGCACAGCCACATGGGAGACTTAGACCGGTCATTGCGCCACATTAATAGTGAGTAATGAGCAGTCAAATCATAAGCCCCACATTTCCCACTGTAAGTTGCTCGGAAGAAGCAACCATCAATACGCTCTTCTTTGAATCCGCTCATACTACTCCATCCGTCACTGTTTATAGAGCGCGCTTCAGAAAAAGAGAAAATCTCTGCGACCAAGGCGACTAGCGATCGGCCTGAAAAATAGCATTCGTAGTTATAGCACGGTGTCTATTACTAGAGGAAATAATGCGTACACACATGCATGCAGTGCTTCCACCCCGGGTACACACATGCATGCACTTACTCCAATCCGTAGTACTACATCGAGAGAAAATTGCGGTTACCACGCCCTAATTAATTGAGCATTAAACCAAACGCGTCTAAAGTCTCTCTGGTGGTGGAAATGCATTGAGAGAAATGCATCATAATGAAGCGCTCCCTGTAAACTGTGACGGAGGGAGGAGTAGTATGAAGGTGCAAAACCAAGTATGCGTATGGCCAGTCGGTCAACGCACCTCCTCTTGGCATATGACTGACATGTGGGACCGGAGTGTGAGCAAACCGATCTCAATTGACGGCAAAATGGCCAACCCGCAGTTCCTTGAGAGAAACGAGGAGCGAGAACACACAGACGGGCTCGCACGGAGGCCAAGATATATTCAAGCATGGTTGATCGATATCATTTCCGCCCTTCTCCGGAATAAATGTGTACTTTATCAGAGATTAAGAAAAAGAAGAGCATAGAGGCTCCACCATGTGGTTCTAGTAGTAGTACTACTCGTACTACTAAACCTTGCGCTTAGCTCTTCGCCTCTTCGTGAAGTCGAACAATGATGGTACTCCGCATGTTCGGTACTACAGTGTATGCCTTTGGCAATCTGACACCGAATGAACTGATGCATGTCCACCGCCTGGGCGAGGGTACGTTGCATTAGTCAAAAGGCGTAAGTGAGCTTCACCTTGTCCTGCAAGCTTCTCCACGTTCTGCGAGTTGACGGGACACACCAACAAGTAGTGCTAGTCCATACTCCCTCCTTTCCGGTTAATTTGGCTTAATCTTTTTTGCGGGTAAATGAGAGAGCTTTATTCATATATAAGCATTCTTAGGACGATCAGCCAAGACACTGGTCACTAGGAAGCGAGGTACCCCGCAAAAAAAGAAGTAGGAAGCGAGGTGTTTCATCAAGCCAGCTCTCGGCCACATTGAAAGTGCAGCAAGCACGGTTCGCACAAAGATGCGCCGCAAGGTTTGCTGACCTGTTTACATGCTGAATAACAAAAAAAGAGGAAATATTACCGAGCGCTCCTATTTGTAATAGGATATGAGCCAGAATTAAGCGAGAATTGTGGCGGGTGTTCCATGCAATCAACTTCCATTATCACATGCAAGAACCCTCGAAGAGAACCAAATGTGTTGAAGATTGCTTTATCACATTTTAAAAATATAATAAGAGTGCAGACGCTCCTCCATCCGGTTCCTAGTACTATTATAGTAGTACATACCTCTATAGACTATAGTAGTAGTAGTACTAGTAAACTTTGCGCTTGGCTGTTCGCCTCTTCGGGAAGTGCAACAATAATAGTACTAGTATAGTGTATGCTTCTGGCAATCTGACACCGGATTAACTGTTGCACGTCCACCGCCTGAGCGAAGGACAACTTGCATTAGTCAAAAGTTTCTCCTTGTCCTGCGAGCCACCGCGCGCAAGCTTCTTCCGTCCTGCAAGCTTCTCCTCGTCCGGCAAGTTGACGGGACACAGCAAAGTAATGCTAGTCCATACTGCCTCCTCTCCGGTTAATATGGCTTAATTTCAAACGAGATAAATACACTGTCTTTCATTGTATATTTGTAAAAATACGGTCAGTGGACTTCATAATACGCTCATTGCGCTCAATATATACATTTTCCGGTGTTTATACGGTCACTAGCTCACCCTGGCTGAGTATGTGTGTGCATGCATGTGTAGGTTGAGCACTTGAGCGTGACCGTGTGTGTTCCGTCGTGTGCTCGGACATGCATGCATTAGGTGGTCGCGCGCGTTTTTGCGTTCATGTGTACGTGTGACTGTTGCATACACGTAGGGGGAGTACGTGTAGGGGCCACTAAAGGAGCAGTCAAATCACACAGTAAGTTAGTCGGAAGAAGCAACCATCATTTCACTCTTCAATGACACGTACGCAATATAAAATGGTTGATATGGAGAGAAAAAGAAAACCACTATATATACACTAGCAGGAGCCTAAGCTACAAGCCTGCTTGCTTGGGTTGCTCTCTTCACAAGCATAGAACGACGGTGGCCACACCGCTGGTCACATATCCAGCCTGAGCCTGCAGCTGGGGGAAGGGAACAAAGTTCTTTGTAGACGCGGTCGACATCGGCGAGGGAGAAAATCCACAGTCGGTGCGTCCCAATCGGGGGTCACCGCGGTATGGGCCGATGCCGCGTCCCAACCGCCCTTCTAGCTACAGCCCGACGTCCGTTTCAAAAATATTAGTGCATGTCAAAAAAATATACTAGTATCGATGTTCCGTTTTGAAAAAAAAAGCATATAAGCTGTTACTTCTTACCCAAAGGATCTTTATATCCAACAGACACAAAATATCCATTCGACTGTTCGAAATTACTTTCACTGTTGATCTGATGTCGAGGTAATTGCTGCATCGCCACCAAAACCCACCATCTCTTAAGCTAAAGTAGACCGAGCTAACCCCTATATTAGCATATTACTAAGATAAATAGAAGGCACTGTAGAATCATTTAGGACGTGAGCTTGTCAATCTGAATGTGGAGGGACACCAGCTTAGCCCCTGCCAGCAGCTTGGGCGGAACTGTGAAGAAGGTCAGCTCCTGCACGGCGACGACGCCGGGATACCTGCTGCTTGTCACCTCCATTTCCACCTTGACGGCGTCGGTCCTGCCTTTGGGCTCCCCAGGCGGGCCGTACGCCCACAGCTTGGCCACGTAGTGCGGCAGTGGGGACGCCCCCGCTCTAATGCAGACGACCGACACGGCGATAGGCACGCCAATGTCGAGCATGCCTCCGAACAAGAAAAACGTGCGGCCGTCCTCCTCCACGAACAGCAAGAGTCGTGGCTCCGATAGTGGCACTTGCAGCTGGAGCGCCTTGCCGTATTGGATCCTGTGCACGGGCATGGGATGCACGGTGCTGATGTGGTGGGAGAGCACCGGCGGCGGGCCTTCGTAGCCGCAGACGGGCACGGGGCATTTGTAGGGCGCGAGCGGACACACGCTTTGGTGATCGGCGAGCTTGTGGTAAGTGACGTAGAGCCCACAGCCTTCGTGCGGGCACTCCGCCCTCACCGAGGAGAGGACGGCGTCCACCGCCGTGTTCCGCTCGTCGAAGCCACCGCCGCCCTCGCACTTCTGGCACTGCCGCTGGTTCCCGGGGCGCTCGACGCGGCAGTCCGCGCAAGCCAGGTGCCCTCCCTTGCACTGCATAAATCAATCGAGCAACACATCAATCAAGAAACCAGCACCTTGCTCGATCAGCCGAATGGACGAGGTGTATTCGAACCTCATACACTTGAGGTTTCAAGGGGCAGAGGCACAAGGGGCAGTGGAGCAAGGTGAGGTCCATCGAGACCATAGAGAGCTCCATCGTCGGGTCCTGTTCCGTCTGCATGATCTCGCCCTCCTCGTGCACAACCATCTCTCGCTTTATTAGGGTCGGGGCATTACAAAGCTTTACCGTCACATATTCATACTACTTCAAGGTGCATTAAATCAACACATGCAAGTATCAAAAGGAGAGTTACGACATGCATGCATGCGTTGTAATTAATGCATCGGTAAACGCAAATTATTGAACTATATCGAGTGTAGTGCTTTGATGTGTCGCGTCAACTCGTACAAGACTGAGAAGTTTGATTACTACAACGCCCTCTCGCCTTAACCGCACCTGCCTTTGGCTGCATGACAGGTGGGCCACCGACCTGTTGGGCCCACCTGTCATGGACGCAAAGGCAGGAGCAGTAAGTCAATGAAGCTGCGTCCCTCCCTCGCCCATGAGCGTGGTGGCTGGCAGGACTAAGAGAAGCTTTCGTTCGCTACACGCTCTCCCTCCCGTACGCGGTGGACATGCAGCAGTTCAATCGGTGTCGATGGCACTTCCGCGAGGCAGATCCCTCCTCACTTCCTCGAAGCTTCTTGTCCTCTCCCTCCCTCCCTCTCGCACCGCCCGTGAAGGCGCCTCGCCGTATCCGCGCTCCATCTAACCCTGCTATCCAAACACCTTTTTGGTTAGAGTTAGTTCAGGGTTAGAATCTAACTCTAACCTCTAACTGAGTTAGAGTATCCAAACAGGGCCATTGTTCGACTTCCCGAAGAGGCGAAGAGCCAACCGCAGCCCGGACGCTCGTGTGGCAGTTTCATGTGTAGAGTAGTCTAGGATAGCGTGTACCGTGCCTGTAAGCTTAAAATCATTGGGGTCGGCTCCATGCTATATTTTTGGTTAAAATAATCTTCTGGCCCTACCTGTCATCCTGGTGATTCTAGTTTGCACGCTCATCTGGTCAAGACAGGAATATATATTTTAATTTGTGGTGGGGTAAATGTTAGAGGTTGCAGCAAATGGAGTATTGTACATTGCGGGTCTTTCAGCCAAGTTTAGAGGCAACCATGTGGGGCCAGTGCTATGATGTGTCGCGTCAACTCGTACAATGAGAAGCTTGATTTTACTACTACACGCCTTGTCCCTCGCCCATGCGCGCGGTGGCTCGCAGACGAGGACATGCTTTTGCTTATCCCTCCCGCTCGCGGTGGACGGACATGCAGCAGTGGATTCGAACATGCAGCAGTGGATTCGATACCTTAGAAGCAGTAGTAGTAACATCATTGTTCGTCTTCTCGAAGAGGCGAAGAGCCAAGTGCAACCCGAACGTGGCAGTTGCGAACCTTGGAGCACGCATATAGCCAGGCTCTTGCATGAGACAAAATTGCTATGTGAGCCCACTATTGTAGTACTACTTGCTAGTATAGCCCTGTAAACCAGAAACGAGTATTTGCCTTTCTAGAGATTTCAACAAGTGACTAGACTACACCGAGACGGAGTACGTATGGAGCAAAATGAGTGAATCTACACCGTAAATAAATACGTAGTTCTCTCGTTTTCCTCTCGGCCTTGATCGCGGTGCACAATATTGAGTATACTAGTACTATCATCTTGAAGTTTACGAAGTAACCATAGGCACCTCATCGTCGACGGGAACGTCTCCTGACACGCGATAGACGCGAGCGGCAGTCGCCTCCATAGATGCTTGAATGCCAAGGAGGGAGAGGGTAGCGGTTCCTGAGACGTTGAACGGTCAATGATGCATCCTCAAATTACTCTACATGCAGAGGGAATTAATTGGAGAAGCATAATAGAGCCAGCACGATGTGAATGCAACAGAGTTTGGATTCTCATATAAAGGCACCCCACCACTCCAATCCATGTACTCCTTAGTCCCTGCGCAACACTGCTCACTCCAATCCAAGACCAAGTGACCAGGACCAGAAGCACCTATGGAGGCGATGGTCGCGAGCGGCAGTCGGCTGTGCCAAATCATCCAACGCGCCGGCGTGCGGCCCCGCACCGCGCAACGTTTCCAGAAGGTGCTGGCGACCGCCGGCGTCGTAGCCCTCGCCGACGCCGGCTTCGCCTCTCGCATGGACGACATGATGGTCAACTCCATCCGCAAGTTCGCCGCCGTCAAGAAGCGTGTAGCGAAAGCTCCTACTAGTCCGGCCAGCCACCATGCTCATGCGCGAGGGAGGGACGTAGCTTCATTGACTTACTGCTCCTGCCTTTGTGTCTATGACAGGTGGGCCCAACAGGTGGTTGGCCCACCTATCATGCAGCCAAAGGCAGGTGCAGTTAAGGCACCGGAGCTCAGTCCGCGAGGAAGAGGGCGTTGTAGTAATCAAACTTCTCGGTCTTGTACGAGTTGACGCGACACATCAAAGCACTGCACTCAATATAAGTCTTTTTACACATTTCAAATGGAGTACTACATATGGATGTATGTAGACATATTTTGCTTCGTATGTAGTCACTTGTTGCAATCTCTAAAAAGACTTATATTTGGAAATGGAGGGAGTACAACGCATGCATGCATGCCGTGACTTCCCTTTTGATACTTGCATGTGTTGATTTGATGCACCTTGCCAAATTTTGACTATAAATTTAACTAACCAAATTTTCATGCATGTCACAAAAAATTACGGGGCTGTTTGGATTGTGACTATGTTTGTCTTATGTTGCCACATTATTTTTCCCACACTTGCCACACTTGCCTAACTTGAGTTGCTCAAATTGTTAGACACACTTTGGCTTGCCTAAGGGAATCTTGCCACACTTTTTGTGTTTATGACATGTGGGGTTCACTGCTAATAAAAAAATTCTTGTCTTAGGTGTGGCTAATAAAAAAGACTTATATTTAGGAACGGAGGGAGTAGAAAATATAAATAATAATGCATGTTGGGGCAACCCATGTTTCCGATAATTTTAGCCGTGGGCTTGTTCACAATTTTTACGAGGGGGTGGTTGTTCATTTAATGGAGGGACTTGTACCAAACTTGAACGATACAAAGTGCGACCTGGCACACCGTAACACCACTTGGAACAAGTAGGTAGCTATCTCAAAAAACAATCAACAACTAAAAAACGGCGACCTGGCATGTAGTACACAATTTTAAACGATTGTTTTGATGGAGTGAAAAAGGAAAACTACCCCACTACGTATATATAGGCCGGAGCCTCCGCGCTTGCTTCCTAGGGTTGCTCTATTCACACACTCTCATCCTCTCCAGATCTAAACAAGATAGGGGTGGTAACACTATCTTTCTCCCTTCAAAAAACATTGTCTTTCTATCCTCACCGCTGGTTACAGATCCGGACGTATCCACCTCCGCCGGTGAAGGGGGGAGGGGCAGCGTTTAGGCCGTCGTCGACAGCGAGGGAGGAGACCCACTGCCGGCCGCACCATTATCTCTGGCCGAGCGCCGGCGTGGGAGGTCCTCCGATCCCTTCGTCGTTGCCCTAGTGTGGGCGGATCCGGCCTCCTGCCGCCCACCTATCGACATCCCGACGACCTTCAGGTATATCTTCCTTCGAAACCGCCTTAGCTCTACTTCCCCAGCTCGCTAGATCGCTGCATGTGCATCATTTTCTACCTCTCAGCCCCTCTCGATCGGATGGTCCAACGTCACCTATTTTTTTTCTTCTATTGTTAGAGGTAAAGCTACTTCATGGAGTCGAATCTTGTACTTGGTTCAAACAAGAAATAAAGTGGGGTGGGGGAATTTAGTATGTAGTACATCAGACTTGGTACAAACAGGAAGGAAAGGGGGTGAAAGTAGTACAGACTGGTCATCCAACCGGTCTCTTGGTCGAAAAGGGAAATATAGGGGTAACGTTGTACAAAGTGGTATGACCAGGACTAGATTTGCTATCCACACATAGGAGTAGGTGGCTAGAGTGAACAAAAATGGGACCAACCCAGATATGTTTCTTGGATGTTTGTTTCTCGGGGCAACAAACTATGAATCACCACTTTATGCCCCTGTTTAGGTACATGGTGCTGGACTGCTGGTGCACCCACTGTCCCATGCCCTTATACCAAATATTTAGTTGTTCTTAATCTAATGCCCCTGCTAAAAATAAAGCCATGCCACTGTTATAAGCCATGACAAGTTTAGCCAAATGGTTTTGCCTGTAATTGTTTGAGACTCTGATTGTTTCCTTTGTAGCTTTTTGTGAAAACAGGGATATCCATTTCAACTGGTTGCTGTTGTGACCTTTTGGTGCACTGGACAAAACTCTTCTTAAAAGAAGTGACTTTTGTGTTGTTTAACTGGAATGTCAAAATCGAACAGTTGGTTCATTTCAGTGGAACTGCACAAAGGGAGATCTGTGTTCCAATCCTCATCATCCATATTGGCGCCATAACCTTCCTTTAGGTAAGAATGATATTTAATGCATGTGTTCATCTCTATTTTACGACTGCCATGAGAAAATAATGCTATTTTTTACCAGTACACTTGTACTCCCTCACTGACAAAACCAATTCTGAAATAGAAGGCCAATCATGTACTTGGTTTCACCAACTGGTGAGGAGAATGAGAAGCAGAGCATGAAGAGGAAGAAGAAGAAGAGTAAACAGTGCCAAGGCGATCTTGCTGAAGCCAGAGGCCTCAGTCGAGGCCATTCAAGGGCTCCGGCAACGACTACCTTACATGTGAGACAATCCTCCAGGTAGCCCTTCCACTTCTGCTGTCTCACTTAATTAATTAGGAGTACTTAAGTACCACTAATTTATTGTTGCCTAATTTTCCTGTCGGAGTTAAACAAATCATTAGTAGCACCCTATGCTGAATGATGTACGTGTGTATGTTTGTCTATGGAGGTGAATCATGTTGTGGAGCAGGGACGGAATGCTAACTTTACCCATTAAGATAATGAGGGTTCTTCTATTTGTTAGTGTATGTTTCATCAACTAGTCCCACTATTACAGTAATCTCACTCTCTCAATATATGTGCCAATAGGGATGCTCGATTTTGGTGGAACTGCACAAAAACTTTGGGTGCTTCATTGCCTCGACAGCTTCCTTCCTTTCCTGTTACTCGCTAATCTCGGCTTGCATTCTTCCTTTGCTGTCAGTCGCTTGGCTTATCTCGGCTTCCAGTCAAAGGAAATAGTAATTGATATGCTACCTCACACAGGTTGGTACAGGTCTTTATCCTGATTATTGTGCTTGTCATATGTATTGGTAATTTGGTATTGTGCTACTGTTTGCCGATTTCATAAACGAGTAACTTCGAGCCTGAACTCGCAGGCAAATCATTACATCGGGTGATTTCAGTAGAATTGTACAAAAAGATCAGATGGACAGGTACTTATGATGCTGCTATGTACTCCAAAGTTCACTCTGACAAGCATCGATGTTGACAAGAAGAAGTGATGAGGACATCAATACCATTGTTACACCCAACAGCCCCTGCTGCTATACATACTGGACCAATTACTAGAGCTCGCGCACGCCAATTGAATTACCAGGTACTTTTGTTTCTTGGTAATGATTCTAATGTTCATGAGAATATGATGCTGCCTAAATTGGATACATTTGTTTTGCTTATAAATGAAGGGCCTGGCATGGATAAGAGGGATGAACACTGGAGCAAGACCAAGCCTGGAGATGATGGCATGCGCAAGGGAAACAAGAACGGAGTTACAAGTGATGATTTCAGGACTTTGAAGCCACCATAAGGAGTGCATGAAGCCTTGGACGAAATATACAAGATGTCACTTCATAAATTTCGTCCAGAGGCTATTCTAGGTGCTGCGTCACCTTATTATTGGGTCAGGCCCATGTAATTTCAAAATACTTAAGTATAGGCTGTTTTTAGAGTCCGTATGTGTGGGGAAACAAGAGTTAGGGTTGGATTCGGACCCCTCCCACAAGGGCCACGAAATTCCCCCCTATTCCTCCATATATACAGCCCTTAGGGAGTCGTTTAGACTTTGGGTTTTGTTTAGATTAAAGTTCGCCATAGCTCCAACTTCGCGTACTTCGTTTGTGTTCAACGACCAGACAAAGGCGTCACAGAACCCCACCTTGATCAATAAAGCTTTCCTCTGATATTCGCAATATCCAGATTGCAATCTTAGTTTCTTGCTTGTTCTTCGTTTGCCTGCAGGAAACAGACCTTCGTGGTCAGGTTGATCGTGCTCCGGCGTGGTCAATAACCTCTCGGAGTTGGTTTAGCGATTGCTAAGGCGCGACGTCCTCGCACATTCGTAGTCAGATCGTCAAAGTCGACTTCCTCGAAAACAATAGCCACCATCTCATCGAAAGACAGGACGCCTTTGCCTCTATCGAGAAGTGCCTATATTCATTCGAGTATCAACCGGCGTCAACCAATTGTCAAACTCCAAGTAATAGGAGAGTGAACGCCAAAAATATTGCTTGGCGCATAACCTAGAAAAACGCAGTCCAGTCTTTGGTCCCAACTTGTGCCTTTTTGTTATCGGCACATATGGTAGCGAACTGTGTCTAAAGATTCCAGACAAGTTGGTTGACGCGTATATTCATCTGGCACTTAATCAGTCTGCACACCAGGGATGCTCCATTTCAGTTGAACTGCACAAAAAATTTGGGTGGTTCATTTTCTGAACCGCCTCCTTTCTTGTCTGCAATGTAGAATTTTGGCGAGATACAGGACCAAGATGAGCCAGTAAACTAGTTGGATGAAAGTAGTGGCCAAGTTGCTCAAACCTCCCCCGGCATGAGGCCACTATTTGAGGATAAACCTACAAGCAAAGTTCAGATTGTCTGTGCTACCTCTTATGTACTCGAAAGTTTACTCGTACAAGCATTAATTTTAGCAAGTACCTCCGACTGAACACCATTTACCAGTCTGCAATGTAGAATTTTGGCGAGCTACAGGACCAAGATGAGCCAGTAAACTAGTTGGATGAAAGTAGTGGCCAAGTTGCTGAAACCTCCCTCGGCACGAGGCCACTATTTGAGGATAAACCTACAAGCAAAGTTCAGATTGTCTGTGTTGCCTCTTATGTACTCGAAATTTACTCGTACAAGCATTAATTTTAGCAAGAAGTAAATCTGACTGAACAACATTTACCAGTCTGTACCCTAGGTAATTAAAGTTCGTCCATGGATCATATTGGTTGTGATCTCAATCATTTGGATGCATAAACATACTGAACATGTGTATATCCGAATATTTTTGTGAATTATCTATGAATATTGTTGTGTGATCTATCAATCATTTGGATCCATAGACATTCTGAACTTGTGTATATATGAATCTTTTGAGTTGTTGATAGTGAATGTTGGCTATGAATATGAACGTGTCCTGTGAACCTAAGTTTGATACGAATGTTTACCTTTTTTGTTGTGCTTGTGTGTGAACTCGTTAGTATGCCTACTGTGGGGTATGTGACGTGTGGGTGTCAACGGCACACCTTCTTGCCGGGAAGAATTGCACCTGCTTTGTTAGGGTAGCAACGGCGCATCAGCTCTTTTTAATCTTTTTGCTCTGTCTTGCCCCCTCCCCCGCTCAACCCCTGCCGTAATGTTTTCGGCCTCAAAACAAACATAGTACTGCGTTGTTTTTGGGGCTTGATGAAAAATCGAGTGCTGGTTTCTGTAGGTTGGCCCGCCCAGCAAATGGGCTGCCGGTCCACCACGGACTGGGAGGCTAAAAATACAAGTTGTATGGTGCAGAGGCAAGTAAAAAACGTCATCGAGAGCCATCCACTGAAGAAAAAAAATCGCTCCTGATGTGCTACTTCAGTCGTGCCGCCGACCCCCTCTATAATCCAGTTCGCTCGGGGATCTGGTATCATTTTTTTCCAGAGGGCGAACAAGTATCAGCTAGGCCTAGGTTTTGTATTTTAACATGTGTAGCCCATGACATATGGGTGACAGTGGTTTCAACTTATTTTTTGAGGTCCATACCGGCCTATGGGCTTTTTCTTAAATATCGGCAGCCCAATGTATTTTTTTAACCACGTTATATATATATTTATATTATTACTATTATCGTATATTTTATAGAGACTTATATAGACATTATGAAAACATCCCACGTGTTATTGACTTACAAAAGTAAATGTTTAACAGAAGTTGGCAAGGAAAATCCTAGTTGTTTTTTACTCAGAGGCAAGGAAAATCCTGGTGATTGCGTACAAAAGCTTGCGAAGATTTTAAGGACCAATGTAATAATAACGTGCTCATTTTTATTTTGAGCAATAACTCGCTAATTTGTTAATTATGTATATAAAAAATGTGCCTCTCCGGTTTATTTTTGATATTAATTGCTCCTTCTAACATAACATTATATATATAACGAGCCCAGCTAATTCGTGTATTTGAAGGAAGTGCAAATGGGCTGGGATTTCTTAGATAATATAAATGGGCTGCATTGACGCGAAATTATTTGTTCACCCAGCCCAGCAAATGGACCGTACATTCTAGAAAACATGGGTTAAATATATGCCACATTTTTGCAGGCTGACATGTGGGCCAATAGGTCGAAGCCTACGCAGGGCGTTGTCAACTTGGTCAGCATGCACCTTCAATCTCTCGTCTTCTTCCTCCAGCGTTGCTGGGACCGCCTGGTCCGGCCTTCGGCGGCTAGCGGCTCTCCTTAGCACGCATCGCTGTGAAGCGCTACCCCACCGCCGGCCAGGCTATCCCTCCACACCTCCTGTTATTCTCCACCGACTGCAGCCCCACGCTGCACCAGAACCAGTTAAAACCCTTCTCCTCCACTCAATCTGCGACTCCACTGCCGCGTCTTCCCATCTCCGAGTCGTTCCCGTCCGGGGCCTCGCCGTCGTCCATCGTCTCGCTGCGCTCGGTGTGGCGTGGTCAATAAACGAGAGTCATCGGAAGAGGACTATACGTGGAGAGCCTGACGGCTGGGACCCACGAGGTCCATGGTCGCACGCAAGGAAAGTTCCTCCTTATTAAGCTGGAAAAAGTGTTTCCTCCACCTGACAGCTAGGCCCCACCGGCTGTATCTTCGCACGGAAGGAAGTGCCTCCTTGTTATGCGAAAAAAATTATTCCTCCCGTTGACAGCTGGGACCCGTCAGATTTGGTGGCTGACTTGTGGGCCTACTAAGAGGACGTGTACGCAGGGATTTGTCAACTTAATCAACAAATGATTCTAGCAGCTGGGCCGTTGGGTGTTAATCCAACAGCCGTGCTCCTTCTTCAACCTCTGTTCTTGCTCCTGTCTCCCATGGGCGGCACCGCGGCTGTGCTGCCGCGCACCCGAACCAGTCAAGTTTCCCACTCCTCTCCATCTGCGACTCCACTGCACCGTCTTCCCCATCTTCGGGTCATTCCAGTCTGGGGCCTCGCCGTCGTCCACCGGCCTTTGGTGCGCTCGGCACGGTGTGGTCAACGTGGTCAACAACCGAGAGTCATCAGAAGATGACTGTACGTGAGAGGCTGACAGTGGGGACACACCATGCCCATGGACGCATGCATGCAACGGAACGCGGCGTGGTCGACGTGGTCAAGGAACGACTTCCGTCGGAAGTGTACTATACGTGGAGAGGCTTGCAGCTGGGTCCACAGCCGCAGCAAGGAAGTGCCTCCTTATTACGTGAAAAATAATGATTCCTCCACCTAACAGCAGGGACCCACCAGACGGGCCACCATATTTTGCGAAAAAAATGTTTCCCCCCTGACTGTTGGGACCCACCGGACGGGTCACCGTATTTTGTGAAAAAAACGTTCCCCCCGCTGTCAGCTCGGACCCACCGGAAGTGCCTCCTTATTACGCACAAAAAAATGAATACTCCCCCTGCTAGTTGGGACCCACCTTGGTGGGCGGCCTTGGTCGACGCGTGGCGGTTGATTGGACGTGGGCGTCTCCGCTTTCCCACGCTGCCTCGGCAACTGCCCGACTTGACAAGTCTCTGCGACATGCAAGGAAAACCATCATTACCTGTGATCGTGGGGGCGCTGGTTGGCCTTCTCCTGCTATAAATGAGGAGGGGGTAGAACCCCGTCGCCCATTTCTTCCCATTCCGCTTGCTTCTTCTTCTGCTCTACCGCCGACTCCAATGGCGCCGTCGAAGAGGTTCTCCGCCGTAGAGAAGGGAAAGGCCCCTCGCGTGGGCCCCGGCTCCCCGGCGCCCAAGCGTGGACGCGGCCGTCCCCGTAAGCACACCGCGACCCTCGCCGTGGCCCCCCGTTCCTGCGGCGCCGCCGCAGCGCGTGGCAGGGGTCGTTCCAGTCGTGGGAGCCCTGTTGATGAAGGGAGACGCGCCATGGTCGCGCGGCCTCCCCGGCCGCGCTTCCATTCTGCAGAGGTGTTGCCGGAGTTCATCGTCTGGTCGGAGAACCCGGCCGGCAACTAGCTTCAGCTTCCGCGCTTCTTCGTAGACGAGCTGCCGGCCTCTGGCCCAGGCGGGCTCTGGCTGCAGGCGGACGGCTACTGCAGCAGAGCTTCTTGGGTTGTGGTTGAGGTCTCCTCCGCGGGCAACATAGCTCTGGCCCGCGGTTGGTAGACGTTCGCCCGCGCGCGCGGCCTGGGCAGGCGGTGCACCCTCCATTTCAAGTACGACGGTGATGCGACCCTCTACATGAGGGTATTTGGAGAAGATGGTCGCCGCGCTGGGTGCTGCCCCGAGGTGAACGACGGGGAGGAGGTGCTCGGCCTTGGCGATGGTCGGGACGAGGAGGAGGGCGAACCCGCCCTTGGTGCCGACCGCATCTCGTCCAGCTACGGCGGCTCTTCTTCTGGCGACAGCTCTAGCAGCGGTGGCTACGACCAGCCGTCGCGCCCGCTTCGAAGGTGGCAGCGGGTCGTCTCGTCATTGCGTCTCCGTGAAGCGCGAGGAGGGGTCTAGCTGAGCTCAGGACGGCGCCAGGAGCCTGCCTCCGTGGACCGCCGTAGGGGCAGGCGCCGCTTTATTTTGTTCTTCCTTTCTTTTCTGCATCAAGAAGAAACCAGTATGGGCCCCGGGGGGCGTGTATCAAACTATGATTTCCCAATCATTATGTCGTGTTTGTTGTTTCTGTGTTGTGTCGTTATTTTGTGTAGAGGTAACTTAGCTTGGCATGCTTGGGGTAGCCTCCTCCTCGCGAGGGACTCGCTTCCTGGTGCCTGCGGAGGCCTTCCTTGACTTGGCGGGTGTTAGGGAACTACAAAAACTTGTTAGGAGCGTCGCCCGGAGGCTTATCGTTCACCCGAGCCTAGACCCAACGCTTCGTATCGCGATACCCGAGGGGCACGGATCAGGAGAGGTGCGCCAGCTTGTTGGCTCGAACGAGAATGCCTCGCGAAGAAACAGATGATGGACCTCGCGAAAAAACAGACGAAGGGCAGAGGAAAGGAAAAAGGCTCGCGAGGGCACCTGCCTAGCCCCCTCGCGAGGTACGCGAGAGAGAGAAAACAGGTTAAACTGTAACCGGAAACAGGAGCAAAAAGCGACGGAACCAAACCAGCAAGGAACTCCAGAAGCAAACTTTCAATTAAAAGAAGGCGAGCCAACTACGGAAAGCAAATGAAAAGCCGCGTCCGGCACCTAGCCCAGTCTTCAAGTCCTCTCACCAGCGTGGAGCTAAGTGCTGCCACTAAGACGTGGGAGGGAGCCCCCGAGGCCCGAGGGCGGCACTCCTGAGACTCCGGGGCGTGTACAGCCCCACTCATTATTACGTGAGAGTGTCACGGGTGGCGATCGTCACAGGCACTGGGCCTTCTTCACAGGCACTGGGCCTTTCTTCACAGGCGCTGGGCCTTGCTTCATGGGTAGAACTTCCGGAGGTGCTGGATGTTCTAGGCGTTCTGGATGGGCACCCCGTCCTGTATCTCCAGGCACGCGGCGCCAGGCCTGGAGACATGGATGACCTTGAACGGGCCCTCTCACATGGGTGAGAGCTTATGCAGCCCTTCCCTCGAGAGGACCCGCCTCAGGACGAGGTCACCCGCCTCGAGCGTTCTGGAGCGGATGTTGCGGCAGTGGTATCGCCGCAGCGCCTGCTGGTACCTTGCTGCCCGTAGTGTGGCTTCGCGGTGGCGTTCCTCCCCCAGCACGAGGTCCATCCCCCGCGTGGTGTCCAGTTGCGTTTCATCAAACGCCAGGACCCGTGCGGAGCGATGCGTGACCTCGTGAGGGAGGACCGCTTCTGCTCCATAAACGAGGAAGAATGGGGTCTCACCCATTGGCTTGGTGGCGGTGGTGCGGATGGACCACAACACGGACTGTAGCTCGTCGTACCAGCCCTTGCCGCAGGCCTCGAGCTTCTTCTTGAAAGTCCTGGTCTTGAGGCCCCTCAGGACCTCTGCGTTGGCGCGTTCGGCCTGACCATTGCTCCTGGGGTGTGCCACCAAAGCGTAGCAGATCTGCATTCCAAGGTTAGCACAGTATGTTCTGAAGAGATTACTAGTGAACTGCGAGCCGTTATCAGTGATGATGCAGTTGGGGACCCCGAAACGGCTCACGAGACCCTTGATGAACTTGACCGTGGAACCAGCTGGGATGGTGCGGACGGCTTCCACTTCCGCCCACTTGGTGAACTTCTCGATGGTGACGTAGAGGTAGCGGTAGCCCCCTGGCGCTCGAGGAAATGGGCCCAAGATATCCAGCCCCCAGACCGCGAACGACCATGTGAGTGGGATAGTCTGGAGGCCCTGAGCCGGCTGATGGATCTGCATGGAGTGGAACTGGCAGGCTTCACAGGACTTCACCAGCTCGACTGCATCGTTGAGCGCCG
This sequence comes from Triticum aestivum, assembly GCF_018294505.1. Taxonomy (NCBI): domain Eukaryota; kingdom Viridiplantae; phylum Streptophyta; class Magnoliopsida; order Poales; family Poaceae; genus Triticum; species Triticum aestivum. Next base: position 234,491,741 of record NC_057811.1, on the reverse strand, counting down.
TGGGCCAGTAGAATCCGCTGCGGAATGCCTTGCCGACGAGGGTTCACGACGACGAGTGGTGCCCACAGTCCCCACCGTGTATGTCGGTCAGCAACTCCTTCCCCTGGTCTCTGGAGATGCAACACAGTGAAACGTCATTTGGTCGCTTCCTGTACAACTCACCGTCCCGGATGCAGTATGTCGTGGCCTGCCGGGCCACGCGCTCCGCGTCCTCCTCCTTCCGTGGCAGCGTCCCTTGCATCAGGTATTCCTTGAATACCTTGGTCCAGCATCCCTCCTAGGGCTCGAGCGCCAAGAGTAGGCGCGCTCCCGAAGTCGGGCCATAGGATGGGGCTCCTATGGCAGGCGGCTGTGGGAGCTCCTCCCGAGGCTGAGCTGTCCTTGAAAGTGGTGGCGTTGCTGACGGCTTGAAGAGTCGCTCCTCGAAGACGCCAGGCTCTTGGGGCTGCCTCTTGGACGCCCTCTTGGCGATGTCGCCGGCTTCCTTGTTGGTGCCACGAGGCACGTGCTGCAACTCCAGGCCCAAGAACTGCTTCTCCATCTTGCGCACTTCTACGAGGTATGCCTCCATGTGCTCGTCCTTCGGCTCGTATACTTTGTTGGAGAAGTTGACGAGAAGCTGCGAGTCGCCCCTAACGGTGAGGCGTTTCACCCCCAGGGTTGCCGCAGCTTCCAAGCCAGCTATTAGGCCTTCGTATTCTGCAATGTTGTTGGAGACCTTCTCGCCCTGCTGAAAGCAGAGCTGTACTGCGTAATAGAGCTTTTCTTGAGTGGGCGAGACGAGTACTACTCCAGCCCCCGCGCCCTGGTGCGCGAAGGCCCCATCAAAATACATGACCCAGCCATCGGGCGCCTCACTTCCCGGCGAGGTGGACTGGTCCTCTCCTACTTCCAGCGTCGGGGCATCCGTCCATTCTGCCACGAAATCAGCGAGTGCAGCTCCCTTGATGACCCTGGTAGTGCTGAACTCCAACTGGAATGCTTGCAGCTCGATGTTCCACTCACCAACCCTTCTAGCAGAGTTGGGGCTCCTGAGCACTCTCTCCAATGGGTAGGCTAAGACGACCTTGATGGGGTGGCCCTGGAAGTAGTGCCGCAACTTGCGCGAGGCCACCAAGAGCGCGAGAAGGAGCTTTTGGGGCATGGGGTATCGTGCCCTTGCGTCCCGCAACACCGTGTTGACGAAATACACCGGGTTCTCGACGAGGGCTGGCGCGTTGGTGGGGTCGTGTCTTGCAAAAGCTGGGATGTCTCCTGAGGCGATGGAACCTCTGACGCTTGATCGCTTGTCGGGACCTTGGCGGCGGCGTCCTGCCGAGCTTGGTCCCCTGTTGATGCCGCTACGGCTCTTGCTCCGCCTTCCTGATCTTGCATCACCCCGGCTGTAGCTCGGCACGACGCGCCTTTGGCTTGGTGCTCTTCCCGAACCGCCACCAGTGCTAAGCTGGCGGAGTACGGAGTGGCGGGAAGGTAAAGTACTAGGGGCTCGAGAGGTCGCGGCGCCACCATCACTGGAGGGCTAGTCGGGTAGCTCTTGAGGTCTTGAAAAGCTCGGTCGGCCTCCGGGGTCCACTTGAACGGGCCCTTCTTCTTCATCAGCTTGAAGAAGGGTAGGGCGCGTTCTCCCAGTTTGGAGATGAAGCACCCCAACGCGGTCACCCGACCAGCCAGCTTCTGCATTTCCCTGAGGGTCTGCGGTGGGTTCATGTCTTCAATGGCCTTGATATTCTCCGGGTTCGCCTCGATCCCTCTGTGGGACACGAGGAATCTCAGCAGCTTGCCGGAAGGGACACCGAACACGCACTTTTCTAGGTTAAGTCGCAAGTTCACCTAGCGCAGGCTCGCGAAGGTCTCCCCCAGATCTTGGATCAAGGTTCTTGCCTCCCGAGACTTCACCACAATGTCGTCGACGTAGGCCTCCGCGTTTCTCCCGAGCGGCCGCCCTAAGGTGATGTGCATCAACCGCTGAAAGGTCGCGCCCGCGTTGTGCAGTCCGAAGGTGATAGAGGCAAAGGTGTCCCGATGTTTCGATGAGATGGTGGCTATCGTTTTCTGTGGGAGTCGACCTTGACGATCCGACTATGAACATGCGAGACGTCGCGCCTTAGCAATCGATAAACCAACTTCCGAGGGTTATAGACCACGCCGGAGCACGATCAACCTGACCACGAGGGCCTGTTTCCTGCGAGCAAACGAAGAACAAGCAAGAAACTAAGATTGCAATCTGGATATTGTGCATATAAGAGGAAAGCTTTATTAATGAAGGTGGGGTTCTGTGACGTCTTGGTCTGGTCGTTGAACACAAACGAAGTACGCGAAGTTGCAACTATGGAGAACTTTTGATCTAAACAAAACCCAAAGTCTAAACAGTGCCCTAAGGGCGGTATATATGGAGGAAGAGGGGGGGGATTTCGTGGCCCTTGGGGAAGGGGTCCGAAACCAACCCTATCTCTTGTTTCCCCACACATACGGACTCTAAAAACAGTCTATACTTATGTATTTTGAAATTACATGGGCCTGGCCCAATAATAAGGTGACGCAGCACCTAGAATAGCCTCTCGACGAAGTTGATGAAGTGGCATCTTGTATATTTCGTCCAAGGCTTCATGCACTCATTATGGTGGCTTCAAAGTCCTGAAATCATCACTTGTAACTCCGTTCTTGTTCCCCTTGCGCATGCCATCAACTCCATGCTTGTTCTTGCTCCAATGTTCATCCCTCTTATCCATGCTAGGCCCTTCATTTGTAAGCAAAACAAATGTATCCAATTTAGGCAGCATCATATTCTCATGAACATTAGAATCATTACCAAGAAACGACAGTACCTGGTAATTTAATTGGCGTGCGCGAGCTCTAATAATTGGTCCAGTATATGTAGTAGTAGGGGTTGTGGGTGTAACAATGGTATTGATGTCCTCATCATCCTCCCCTTCTTGAAATGAAGTCGTCCTCGACGGAAGCTCATCTTCCTCACCCAAATAAGGCTTCAAATCTGCAATGTTAAAACTGGGACTAACACCAAAATCTGCAGGAAGCTCAAGTTTATATGCATTATCATTTATTTTCTCTAACACCTTAAAGGACCATCAGCACGTGGCATTAGCTTTGATTTGCGTAAATTAGGAAATCTATCCTTACGCAAATGTAACCAAACAAGATCTCCAGGTGCACAGACAACATGTTTTCTACCCTTATCTCCAGCAAGTTTATATTTAGCATTCATACGCTCAATGTTGTCCTTAGTTAACTCATGCATTTTTAAGATCAATTCAGCATGTTGTTTAGCATCAAAATTAAACTTCTCCGAAGATGGAAGAGGCAACAAATCAATGGGTGCACGAGGTAGGAAACCATACACAATTTCAAAAGGGCACATCTTAGTAGTAGAATGCAACGAACGATTATAAGCAAATTCAATATGAGGCAAGCATTCTTCCCACATTTTCTTATTATTCTTCAAAACAGCCCTAAGCATAGTAGACAATGTTCTATTGACTACTTCAGTTTGACCATCAGTTTGGGGGTGACAAGTAGTACTAAAAAGCAGTTTAGTCCCCAACTTAGCCCATAAACATCTCCAAAAGTGGCTAAGAAATTTAGTATCACGATATGAAACAATAGTATTTGGCACACCATGCAAGCGAATAATTTCACGAAGGAACAAATCAGCAACATTAACAGCATCATCGCTTTTATGACATGGTATAAAGTGTGCCATTTTCGAGAATCTATCCACGACAGCAAATATGCTATCCCTCCCCTTCTTTGTTCGAGGTAAACCTAAAACAAAGTCCATAGATATATCCTCCCAAGGAACACTAGGTACAGGCAAAGGCATATATAAACAATGAGGATTGAGTCGTGACTTAGCTTTTTGACATGTAGTGTAGCGAGCAACAAAACGCTCAACATCCCGTTTCATCTCTGGCCAAAAGAAATGTGTAGCAAGTACGTCCTCCATATTCTTCACGCCAAAGTGTCCCATTAATCCTCCTCCATGCGCCTCCTACAACAACAAAAGACGAACAGAGCTAGCAGGAACGCATAGCTTGTTAGCACGAAACACAAAGCCATCATTAATAACGAACTTGATCCATGTTCTTCCTTCTTTACAATTCTGCATTACATCTTTAAAATAAGCATCATGCATATATTGATCTTTGATGGTCTCCAAACCAAATATTTTGAAGTCAAGTTGTGAAAGCATAGTATAGCGACGAGACAAAGCATCAGCAATAACATTTTCTTTACCCTTCTTGTGTTTCATCACATAAGGAAAAGTCTCAATGAATTCAACCCATTTAGCATGTCTACGATTCAATTTAGCTTGACTTTTAATATGTTTCAAAGATTCACGATCAGAATGTATAACAAATTCTTTGGGCCATAAATAATGTTGCCATGTCTCTAAATTCCGAACAAGAGCATATAATTCTTCATCATAAGTAGAATAGTTCAGACTAGGCCCACTCAATTTTTCAAAAAAGTATGCAACAGGTTTGCCATCTTGTAATAACACACCTCCTAATCCAATTCCACTAGCATCACATTCAAGCTCAAAAGTCTTATTAAAATCAGGAAGTTGGAGTAAAGGAGCATGTGTCAACATATCTTTCAATACCGTGAAGGCTTCTTCCTGTGCGGTACCACAAACAAAAGGCACATCCTTCTTTGTAAGCTCATTGAGAGGTGCAGCAATGGTGCTAAGATCTCTCACGAAACGCCTATAGAAACCAGCGAGTCTAAGAAAACTCCTCACTTGTGTGACCGTTTTCGGCTGCGGCCAACTCTCAATAGATTCAATCTTGGCTTTATCAACTTCAATTCCCTGTGGAGTAACAACATAGCCAAGAAAAGATACTCGGTTGGTGCAAAAGATGCACTTCCCAAGGTTACCAAACAAACGTGCATCACGTAGAGCAATAAAAACAGCACGTAAATGTTCCAAATGTTCTTCCAAAGATTTGCTATAAATCAGTATATCATCAAAATAGACTACCACAAATCGTCCAATGAAAGCACGTAAAACTTCGTTCATTAGTCTCATGAAAGTACTAGTGCATTAGTTAACCCAAAAGGCATGACTAACCACTCATATAAACCAAACTTAGTTTTAAATGATGTTTTCCATTCATCTCCCAATTTCATACGAATTTGATGGTATCCACTACGCAAATCAACTTTGGAGAATATTGTAGAGCCACTCAATTCATCAAGCATATCATCTAGCCTAGGAATAGGATGACGATAACGAATAGTAATATTATTAATGCCTCTACAATCAACACACATACGCGATGTACCATCCTTTTTAGGCACTAGTATAATAGGAACAGCACAAGGACTAAGAGATTCGCGTATATAACCTTTGTCGAGGAGCTCCTGTACTTGACGCATAATCTCCTTCGTCTCCTCTGGATTGGTACGGTATGGTGCATGGTTGGGTAGCGATGCACCGGGAATTAAGTCAATTTGATGCTCAATCCCTCGAATAGGTGGTAATCCCGGTGGCACGTCTTGTGGGAAGACGTCAGCGAACTCCTGCAAAATGTTAGTGACAGCAGGGGGAAAAGAGGAAGGCACGTCCTCGAATGAAAATAATGCCTCTTTGCACACAAAAGCATAGCAAACAGATTTGCTAAAATCTAGCTCATCAATATCAGATTTGGTGGCAAGTAAACATGCACTTTTCAATTTAATTTCTGAAGCAACACTAGATGGTTTATTATTAGGCTTCATTTGTTGCTCAAATTCTTTTGCCACAATCTGATTTCCACTCTTATTTTTCTGCTGTTTTGCTTTATTAGCTCTATTAATATCATCTTTCAATATGGAATCAGGAGTCATAGGAAGTAAAGTAATATTTTTATCCTTATGAACAAAAGTATACTGATTGTTTCTACCATGGTGTACAGAATTTTTATCAAATTGCCATGGTCTACCAAGTAATAAGGAACATGCTTGCATAGGTACCACATCACAATCAACATAATCAGCATATGTAGAGATACTAAAATGCACATGAACAGTATGTGTTACCTTAACCTTGCCGCTGTTGTTGAACCATAGGATGTAGTAAGGATGTGGATGTGGTCTTGTGGTGAGAGATAGCTTCTCCACCATCTCCATGCTAGCCAAGTTGTTGCAGCTCCCTCCATCTATGATGACGCGAATAGAACGTTCCTTCACAACTCCCTTTGTATGGAACAAATTATGCCTCTGATTTTGCTCAGCTTGTGTGACCTGCACACTCAAAACACGTTGAGCAACTAAACATTCATACCTGTCAGCATCTTCAGCAGCCATGTATTGCGTCTCATGATCAGAATCATCTCCACCGTGTTCTTCATGTGTAATAAGAGCCAAAGTCTCCTTATCATAGTCACTAGCGGACTCATATCCACCATCCTCAGTAGCAATCATCACACGCTAAGATTTGCATTCTCTCGCAAAATGTCCTCTTCCCTTACAACGACGACAAATAATATCACTTGTGTGCCCTTACGCCATGGAAGAAGAAGAGCTCTGCGCAGGCCCGGCAGGTGTGCTCTTGGCAGAGAGTGGTGGTTGTGCCTGCCTTCTTGTATCACGGTTGGAGGTGGCACCTGATGGAGGTGATGGTGCAGTGGAAGTAGAGGATGCACGTGGTGTCCATGATGAAGGTCAACCTGTAGAAAAGTTAGTTCGCGCCAATGCCTGTCGATCCTGCACTTCACGTTCAGCTTTACAAGCAAGATGGAATAAACGAGTGATATTATTATACTCCTTATACTCTAGAATGGTCTGAATCTCTCTATTTAATCCACCCATAAAATGTGCAAGCATAGCTTCATTCTCCTCAACAATACCACATCTAATCATGCCAGTACTGTAATTCCTGATAATATTCTTCTACAGAATTTTTTCCTTGTCCTAAACGCTGCAATTTTTGAATTAATTCACGTTGATAATATGGTGGAACCCAACGAGTACGCATAGCAGTTTTCAAAGCAGCCCAAGTAGTTGGAACAGGATATAATCTACAATGTTCAGACCACCAAACACATTGAAAGCTAGTGAAAGCACAAACAGCAGCAGGAACACGTCTCTCCTCAGGATATTGTAAACATGTAAATCATTGTTCAGTTTCTAACTCCCAAGTAAGATATATATCAGGAACATACCTACCCTCAAATGGTGGAATATTCAATTTCAGTTTAGGGAGATGGTCATGATCTCGTACCTGAGGGGGAGCCCTAACATTGCCATTATTTGCATGTGGACGACCTGGTGGTTGTGGTGCTGGTGGTTGCACGTAGTTCTAATTTTGATCAACCTCATCCTCGTAATTTCCCGCATAATCATCCTCCGCATCAGCAGCAGGAGCCACAGAAGTATCAACAGCAGCACCAACAGTTTGGCCAGGCTGAAGAAGGACACGTCTCGCTCGGCGGAGGGCTGTTTCGCGACGTGGAGGTAGTAGTAGTAGTTGTTGTTGTTGTTGTAGAGGTGCGGCAGGTGCAGCCGGTGGTGGAAGACGCGCAAGCAGTTCATTAAATCTGTTATCGAGCTTTGTTTCGAACGTCTTCTCAAGTCCAGTGATCCTCTGCCCATGTGTGTATGTGTCGACATCGGGGCTTGAACGTAGATGGAACACCCGCTGTGGCGTCCTTCTTCTTCGGAGCCATCACTGGTACGCGCCGGTGTTATACAAACGGTTTTTAACCCCTTTCCACGAGGGCATTTGGAACCGTCGCCTAGTGAGTGACAGCGATAGGGGGGTCCTTCCCACACGACCCAGAAACCGTCGGGGATAGGGAGCCTTGATGCATACAGTTGTCCCTATATAACCATTTCCGATATCTCGAATATCCCAAACGCTTCATCCTTGCTACTCCTTTGTGCTCACATTGCCATCGCAGTCGGCGTTTTGTGGTTTTACCTAAAACCAGGGAGATTCCAAGCACGGGAGCTTTCCAAGCAGATTCCAGGCACGGGAGTTTTACGATGCCTGGCACATGACAAACAGTTCATGATTATAAACCGTGTACGATAGGTAGACAATCACACACATTTAGTTTTCCCGCACCGTATGTGATAGTCTTTGACATCACACACGCTGTGCAAACAGCAACTATGCGCATTGTTACACACGTTTCCTCTCCGTGAACCGTGTCGGATTATGATGTATATCGCACATGCTGTGCTTTATTAACCGTGTGCGCCGTAATGACCTGCACACCGTAATTTCGCCCTAATTTAATTGCTGCTATTTAAAATTGTGCCTAATTTAAACTTGAAAGTAGGCTATAGCTTTATGCATATCCATCAGGTTCAAACAACCAATGCATTATTCGACTCACAGGTACATATGTTTAAGAATTACATAAGCACCAAATAAAGAATGATGAACCAGGGTTGTATACTTGTACTATTACAGTGGTAAAGAAAGAGGGGACATACATTCCGGTTGCTGAACAAGGTGAAGCGGAATGTCCCTATTGTGCTTCTGCATCCAGGACTCTAGTCCAACTCCTTGTGATGGTCGGTCACCAATCATGTAGTTTGAGAGGTAATCTTGAGTGCAAAAGAAAAAAGATTCAGACATTGTCATCTTTATGGGCAGTAAAAAGAAGGCTACATGGTTCTTATTTACCATCCTGCAGTTCACTGTTGTCTTGCATAAAGTGTAAACAAATAGTTCGATTGAAGTCTTTGGACCATTTTAATAACAATCTTATCAGTTTCCTCACTTGATGTTGGTTCATGAATATGTCATTGCCCCAGAAAGGGTCGAAGTGTGGAACTTTGGCAATGATATATGTACCTAAAAGCACCAAGTTAATATTAGATGCTAAACAACAATTGAAAAATGATGTAGTACAACACTCCCTCCATCCCATTATATAAGATTTTATTACATGTATATTTAGATATCATCAGAACATTAAGGTAACACTCATCCTTGTTGCTATGTAGCCTGGGATTGCATATTTAGTCATTCAGTACAATGCATGTTGCTATGTAGCCTGAGATATATTAAATATGGCCCTAGTTAACCTACTGATAAATGGGTTACAGATATATTCAGTGAAATGTCTGATTCGACGAATAATCCCTTATCAGCCCCAAGCTATATGGTACCAGCTATCAATATCCTGAACAGTGAGTACATATAAGCAATGCGATGAAACTAACCTCGATGGAAAACAACACTTTTCTCAATATTGTGTTGCATGAGTACATATAAAGGCATGTTAAGCACAACAGGCTAAACATCAACCAAATATATCCATGGTAGACAACATAATCTACAAATGATAGCTTTAGTGTGCAGGCTTAAGCATGCTAGTTAAGCAAGACAAGAAGTGGAAAGGTGTGTTAACTGCATCAGTCATAACATTTAAAAACAAGCAAATAGTCATTCAAACTGGTATTGTGCAGGTCTAAAGTACACTAGTTATTGTTAAAAAAAAGAAAAGGCATCCTCACTGCAATATCCTTAACAACAACCAAATATCATAATTCATAGTGGTATTGTTGAAACTGTTATTGATGAAATTGAACTGCACGGCAAATAGTTGCACATATATAGCATCACATTGTGAAGAACTGAAATAAACAAGTCATAAGGCCATCTCTAACTGATCCTTAAAAAGTTAAAGGACTATATATATATATATATATATATATATATATATATATATATATATATATATATATATATATAAACACTATTCTGATCACGGGATCAGAATATTATTCTGATCACAACATGAACTTCCGGAGTTACACGCCTGAACTTCCCTCTGTACGAACCCGACCTTCGGCCTATCTTCGCAACCGTGTCTCTCCGCGCGTATTATTCTGGTTAGTCGTGTTTTATGTGATGTAAGTATAATCTGCAAACGATTTTTAGCAACTAAATGCCCGTTTTAAATAGGAATCTCGCACATACGCGGATTTTGCTCTCGGGTCGTGATGAACTCGAGTTTTTTGCAATTTTACTGCCTGAGTTGTTCGACCTGAACTGCCCCCTGTGCTAGGTTGAACTTCCGCCAACATTGCCCAGATGGGGCTTGCTATATACCGTTGGAAAGCTATGGACACAACTATCATGACCCAAGTTAAATTTTTGGCAAAATGTAAGCGGTTTAAGAGCAGGTTTGAAAACCATTTTTTCCTCATATAAAAAACGTGAATCGTATTTTCAATCGCATTTCTAAACCATTTATCGGAATGAGGCAAATAATATGGCATTGGAAAGCTACTGCAAAACCGCTCTTTCCACATGTTGAAAGTTTTCTCTAAATCCCTATGGATAAAGAGTAATTTGGAAAATCGTACAATTTCGCAAACCGAACAGCCGAGTTCGTATTTTCGACATCATTTCTAAACGGCTAATCTAATTGAGGCAAATGATATGGCGTTGGAAAGCTTATGAAAGTGCGCTAGTTTTTCATGTTAAAAGTTTTTTCTAATTTTGAACGGTTTAAAAGTAATTTAGAAAACAATACAAGTTCCACCGAGTTAGTATTTTCAAGCTAATTTTTTAACCGTACGTCTGAATGTAGCAAATGATATGGCATTGGAAACCTTGAGGAAATGCGAAAAATTTTGGTATATATTGTTTCTCCCAATTTAATAGAGGCAAAGGTGTCTCGTCTTTCGATGAGATGGAGGCTATCATTTTGGAGGAAGTCGACTTTGACGATCCGACTACGAACGTGCGAGGACGTCGCGCCTTAGCAATCGCTAAACCAACTCCGAGAGGTTATTGACCACGCCGGAGCATGATCAACCTGACCACGAAGGTCTGATTCCTGTAGGCAAACGAAGAACAAGCAAGAAACTAAGATTGCAATTTGGATATTGCGAATATAAGAGGAAAGCTTTATTGATCAAGGTGGGGTTCTGTGACGCCTTTATCTAGTCGTTGAACACAAACGAAGTACGCGAAGTTTCGGCTATGGCGAACTTTTAATCTAAACAAAACCCAAAGTCTAAACGATGCCCTAGGGGCTGTATATATGGAGGAAGAGGGGGGAATTTTGTGGCCCTTGGAGGAGGGGTCCGAAACCCATCCTAAGTCTTGTTTCCCCACACATACGGACTCTAAAAACAGCCTATATTGAAGTATTTCGAAATTACATGGGCCTGGCCCAAAATAAGGTGACGCAGCACCTAGAATAGCCTCTGGACGAAAATTATGAAGTGGCATCTTGTATATTTCGTCCAAGGCTTCATGCACTCATTATGGTGGCTTCAAAGTCCAGAAATCATCACTTGAAACTCTGTTCTTGTCTCCCTTGCGCATGCCATCAACTCCATGTTTGTTCTTGCTCCAATGTTCATCCTTCTCCAAGCTAGGCCCTTCATTTGTAAGCAAAACAAATGTATCCAATTTAGGCAGCATCATATTCTCATGAAAATTAGAATCATTACCAAGAAACGAAAGTACCTGGTAATTTAATTGGCGTGCGCGAGCTCTAGTAATCGGTCCAGTATGTATAGTAGCAGGGGTTGTGGGTGTAACAATGGTATTGCTGTCCTCATCATCCTCCCCTTCTTGAAATGAAGTCGTCCTCGACGGAAGCTCATCTTCCTCACCCAAATAAGGCTTCAAATCTGCAATGTTAAAAGTGGGACTAACCCCAAAATCTGCAGGCACCTCAAGTTTATATGCATTATCATTTATTTTCTCTAACACCTTAAAAGGACCATCAGCACGTGGCATTAGCTTTGATTTGCGCAAATTAGGAAACCTATCCTTACGCAAATGTAACCAAACAAGATCTCCAGGTGCAAAGACAACATTTTTTCTACCCTTATCTCCAGCAAGTTTATATTTAGCATTCATACGCTCAATGTTTTCCTTAGTTAACTCGTGCATTTTTAAGATCAATTCAGCACATTGTTTAGCATCAAAATTAACCTTCTCCGAAGATGGAAGAGGCAACAAATCAATGGGTGGACGAGGTAGGAAACCATACACAATTTCAAAAGCGCACATCTTAGTAGTAGAATGCAACGAACAATTATAAGCAAAATCAATATGAGGCAAGCATTCTTCCCACATTTTCTAATTATTCTTCAAAACAACCCTAAGCATAGTAGACAATGTTCTATTGACTACTTCAGTTTGACCATCAGTTTGGGGGTGATAAGTAGTACTAAAAGCAGTTTAGTCCCCAACTTAGCCCATAAACATCTCCAAAAGTGACTAAGAAATTTAGTATCACGATCTGAAACAATAGTATTTGGCACACCATGCAAGCGAATAATTTCACGAAAGAACAAATCAGCAACACTAACAGCATCATCGCTTTTATGACATGGTATAAAGTGTGCCATTTTCGAGAACCTATCCACGACAACAAATATGCTATCCCTCCCCTTCTTTGTTCGAGGTAAACCTAAAACAAAGTCCATAGATATATCCTCCCAAGGAACACTAGGTACAGGCAATAAACCATGAGGATTGAGTCGTGACTTAGCTTTTTGACATGTAGTGCAGCGAGCAACAAAACGCTCAACATCCCGTCTCATCTTTGGCCAAACGAACTATGTAGCAAGTATATACTCCGTCTTCTTCACGCCAAAGTGTCCCATTAGTCCTCCTCCATGCGCCTCCTTCAACAACAAAAGACGAACGGAGCTAGCTGGAATGCATAGCTTGTTAGCACGAAACACAAATCCATCGTTAACGACGAACTTGTTCCATGTTCTACCTTCTTTACAATTTTGCAATACATCTTTAAATTCAGCATCATGCACATATTGATCTTTGATGGTCTCCAAACCAAATATTTTAAAGTCAAGTTGTGAAAGCATAGTATAACGACGAGACTATGCATCAGCAATAACATTTTCTTTACCCTTCTTGTGTTTAATGACATATGGGAAAGTCTCAATGAATTCAACCCATTTAGCATGTCTACGGTTTAGTTTTGCTTGACTTTTAATGTGTTTCAGAGATTCACGATCAGAATGTATAACAAATTCTTTGGGCCATAAATAATGTTGCCATGTTTCTAAAGTCCGAACAAGAGCATATAATTCTTTATCATAAGTAGAATAGTTCAGACTAGGCCCACTCAATTTTTCAGAAAAGTATGCAACAGGTTTGCCATCTTGTAATAACACACCTCCTAATCCAATTCCACTAGCATCACATTCAAGCTCAAAAGTCTTATTAAAATCAGGAAGTTGGAGTAAAGGAGCATGTGTCAACTTATCTTTCAATACCGTGAAGGCTTCTTCCTGTGCGGTACCCCAAACAAAAGGCACATCCTTCTTTGTAAGCTCGTTGAGAGGTGCAGCAATGGTGCTAAAATCTCTCACAAAACGCCTATAGAAACCAGCGAGTCCAAGAAAACTCCGCACTTGTGTGACCGTTTTGGGCTGCGGCCAACTCTCAATAGCTTCAATCTTGGCTTTATCAACTTCAATTCCCTGTGGAGTAACAACATAGCCAAGAAAAGATACTCGGTCGGTGCAAAAGGTGCACTTCCCAAGGTTACCAAACAAACGTGCATCACGTAGAGCAATAAAAACAGCACGTAAATGTTCCAAATGTTCTTCCAAAGATTTGCTATAAATCGGTATATCATCAAAATAGACTACCACAAATCGTCCAATGAAAGCACGTAAAACTTCGTTCATTAGTCTCATGAAAGTACTAGGTGCATTAGTTAACCCAAAAGGCATGACTAACCACTCATATAAACCAAACTTAGTTTTAAATGATGTTTTCCATTCATCTCCCAATTTCATACTAATTTGATGGTATCCACTACGCAAATCAACTTTGGAGAATATTGTAGAGCCACTCAATTCATCAAGCATATCATCTAGCCTAGGAATAGGATGACGATCACGAATAGTAATATTATTAATGCCTCTACAATCAACACACATACGCGACGTACCATCCTTTTTAGGCACTAGTATAATAGGAATAGCACAAGGACTAAGAGATTCGCGTATATAACCTTTGTCGAGCAGCTCCTGTACTTGACGCATTCAATCAACACACATACGCGACGTACCATCCTTTTTAGGCACTAGTATAATAGGAATAGCACAAGGACTAAGAGATTCGCGTATATAACCTTTGTCGAGCAGCTCCTGTACTTGACGCATAATCTCCTTCGTCTCCTCTGGATTGGTACGGCATGGTGCACGGTTGGGTAGCGATGCACCGGGAATTAAGTCAATTTGATGTTCAATCCCTCGAATAGGTGGTAATCCCGGTGGCACGTCTTGTGGGAAGACGTCAGCGAACTCCTGCAAAATGTTAGTGACTGCAGGGGGTAAAGAGGAAGGCACGTCCTCGAACGAAAATAATGCCTCTTTGCACACAAAAGCATAGCAAACAGATTTGCTAAAAACTAGCTCATCAATATCAGATTTGGTGGCAAGTAAACATGCACTTTTCAATTTAATTTCAGAAGCAACACTAGATGGTTTATTATTAGGCTTCATTTGTTGCTCAAATTCTTTTGCCACAATCTGATTTTCACTCTTAATTTTCTCCTGTTTTGCTTTATTAGCTCTATGAATATCATCTTTCAAAATGGAATCACGAGTCATAGGAAGCAAAGTAATATTTGTATCCTTATGAACAAGAGTATACTGATTGTTTCTACCATGGTGTACAGAATTTTTATCAAATTGCCATGGTCTACCAAGTAGTAAGGAACATGCTTGCATAGGTACCACATCACAATCAACATAATCAGCATATGTAGAGATACTAAAATGCACCCGAACAGTATGTGTTACCTTAACCTTGCCGCTGTTGTTGAACCATTGGATATAGTAAGGATGTGGATGTGGTCTTGTGGTGAGAGATAGCTTCTCCACCATCTCCATGCTAGCCAAGTTCTTGCAGCTCCCTCCATCCATGATGACGCGAATAGAATGTTCCTTCACAACTCCCTTTGTATGGAACAAATTATGCCTCTGATTTTGCTCAGCTTGTGTAACCTGCACACTCAAAACACGTTGAGCAACTAAACATTCATACCTGTCAGCATCTTCAGCAGCCATGTATTGCGTCTCATGATCAGAATCATCTCCACCGTGTTCTTCATGTGTAATAAGAGCCAAAGTCTCCTCATCATAGTCACTAGCAGACTCATACCCACCATCCTCAGTAGCAATCATCACACGCTGAGATTTGCATTCTCTCGCAAAATGTCCTCTTCCCTTACAACGACGACAAATAATATCACTTGTGTGCCCTGTTGACGCCATGGAAGAAGAGCTCTGTCCAGGCCCGGCAGGTGTGCTCTTGGCAGATAGTGGTGGTTGTGTCTGCTTTCTTGTATCACGGTTGGAGGTGGCACCTGAAGGAGGTGATGGTGCAGTGGAAGTAGATGATGCACGTGGTGTCCATGATGAAAGTCGACCTGTAGAAAAGTTAGTTCGCGCCAATGCCTGTCGATCCTGCACTTCACGTTCAGCTTTACAAGCAAGATGGAATAAACGAGTGATATTATTATAATCCTTATACTCTAGAATGGTCTGAATCTCTCTATTTAATCCACCCATAAAACGTGCAAGCATAGCTTCATTCTCCTCAACAATACCACATCTAATCAAGCCAGTTTGTAATTCCTGATAATATTCTTCTACATAATTTTTTCCTTGTCTTAAGCGCTGCAATTCTTGAATTAATTCACGTTGATAATATGGTGGAACCCAACGAGTACGCATAGCAGTTTTCAAAGCAGCCCAAGTAGCTAGAACAGGATATAATCTACAATGTTCAGACCACCAAACACATGCAAAGCTAGTGAAAGCACAGACAGCAGCAGGAACACGTCTCTCCTCAGGATATTGTAAACATGTAAATCGTTGTTGAGTTTCTAACTCCCAAGTAAGATATATATCAGGAACATATCTACCCTCAAATGGTGGAATATTCAATTTCAGTTTAGGGAGATGGTCATGATCTCGTACCTGAGGGGGAGCCCTAACATTGCCATTATTTGCGTGTGGACGACCTGGTGGTTGTGGTGCTAGTGGTTGCACGTAGTTCTGATTTTGATCAACCTCATCCTCGTAATCTCCCGCATAATCATCCTCCTCCACATCAGCAGCAGGAGCCACAGAAGTATCAACAGCAGCACCAGCTGTTTGGCCAGGCTGAAGAGGGACACGACTCGCTCGGCGGAGGGCTGTTTCCCGACATGAAGGTAGTCGTTGTTGTTGTTGTTGCAGATGTGCGGCAGGTGCAGCCGGTGGTGGAAGACGCGCAAGCAGTTCATTAAATCTGTTATCGAGCTTTGTTTCGAACATCTTCTCAAGGCCAGTGATCTTCTCCATGGCCTCTTCAAAATTGTTCAGCACATCTTGCACCTGTTGAGTCATCATTTGCTGAAACTTATCATGAAGCTCCTTGTACGTTAAGTTCTCCCAGTCAATCTTGTCGGCTTGTTATCCTGGCATGGTTAGCAGTACTAGAAACACACAAAAATATGATCCTATAGACTACTAACAAGTGGTGGTGGTGGTGGGTGCCACAAATCCGTCAAGCAAATCTCAAATTCTTACCAGTTCTTACCCAGCAGCAGGCGGTGATCGGCAACCGATGTAGTCAAAACACTCAAAGCTTGGATAGAGCGATTACCTGGGAGAGTCAAACGCACGATGTAGATGTATGTGGAGCTGGGAAGGCATATAATATGGTAGCAAAAAGGGTCAGCAATAATCAATTTAGAGATGCAAAGTTGAATAAATGCTCAACAACGGTACTGTGCTGGTCCTAGGCTACACCGTACTAGAGACGCGAGCCAAGAACACTAACAAAATCACGGCGCTGCACGTAAACAAGGGAGGAGCACACTCTGAATTTTTTTTCTTTTTTCACTTTTTTTTGCACTTTTTTTCCTCTTTTTTTTTGCTCCGCAACAATTTTTTTTCAAAAAAGTCTACAAATGTCCTAAAAACTGCCTAGCTAGATTTTTCCAGACTTAGTTTTTTTTTTAAACTGGAACTATTTTTCTTCTGCGGATGGCTCGGAAGTTGGGGAGTCCTACTCTGTCACGACTCGGAGTATTGCGTGATCTGGAAATCGAGCGCAAAGCAATAATTACTGGACTCGGACTAGGACTGGTGGCAGAGATGAATCTGGTGGAAACTCGGACTGGTGGCGGATATTTGCAGGGCAATGGAACACGGACTGGTGGCGAATCTGTGATGGAGGTGGACTTGGATTAGCGTGATGGCGGTGGATATGTGGTATCTTGTAGCGGCGATGACGATGGTGGTATATGGCAGCGGTGATGACGATGGTGGTATATGGTAGCGGTGATGATGATGGTGGTATATGGCAACGGTGATGACAATGGTGGTATATGGCAGCGGTGATGACGATGGTGCGGCGGCGGCGAGACAACTTGTGAACAGAACTCGAAACTCTAAAGTACTAGACGCTAGAACCAGCAACTTGACACGACGATGCAACCGCAAATTCAACAAAGCAAATACAGAAAATATTATGCAAAGGCTCAGATTGGTTCGGATAAGATGAACTAACCCTAATATTTTTTTTGGCTTTTTCATGGACTATAGGTATGAAGAACAGACTCGATCTAAACTACGAAAAACTGTAAAATATCACCGAGCAACCTGGAAATCTGATACCACTTGATAGAGGCAAAGGTGTCCCGTCTTTCGATGAGATGGAGGCTATCGTTTTGGAGGAAGTCGACTTTGACGATCCGACTACGAACGTGCGAGGACGTCGCGCCTTAGCAATCGCTAAACCAACTCCGAGAGGTTATTGACCACGACGGAGCACGATCAACCTGACCACGAAGGTCTGATTCCTGTAGGCAAACGAAGAACAAGCAAGAAACTAAGATTGCAATCTGGATATTGCAAATATAAGAGGAAAGCTTTATTGATCAAGGTGGGGTTCTGTGACACCTTTATCTAGTCGTTGAACACAAACGAAGTACGCGAAGTTGCGGCTATGGCGAACTTTTAATCTAAACAAAACCCAAAGTCTAAATGATGCCCTAGGGGCTGTATATATGGAGGAAGAGGGGGGGAATTTCGTGGCCCTTGGAGGAGGGGTCCGAAACCCACCCTAACTTTTGTTTCCCCACACATACGGACTCTAAAAACAGCCTATATTGAAGTATTTCGAAATTACATGGGCCTGGCCCAAAATAAGGTGACGCAGCACCTAGAATAGCCTCTGGACGAAAATTATGAAGTGGCATCTTGTATATTTCGTCCAAGGCTTCATGCACTCATTATGGTGGCTTCAAAGTCCTGAAATCATCACTTGAAACTCTGTTCTTGTCTCCCTTGCGCATGCCATCAACTCCATGCTTGTTCTTGCTCCAATGTTCATCCTTCTCCAAGCTAGGCCCTTCATTATAAGCAAAACAAATGTATCCAATTTAGGCAGCATCATATTCTCATGAACATTAGAATCATTACCAAGAAACGAAAGTACCTGGTAATTTAATTGGCGTGCGTGAGCTCTAGTAATCGGTCCAGTATGTATAATAGCAGGGGTTGTGGGTGTAACAATGGTATTGATGTCCTCATCACAATTCGTTACGGTTTTAAGTCTTTTGAAAATGGCCAAAAACGTATTTTCACCGTAATTTCTACAAACTTTATCGCAATGGGGCAAATAATATACCGTTGAAAAGCTACAGAAAATGCAAAACTTTTTCATGTTGACGGTTTTGTCTAATTCCTAGCCATTTTCAAGTAATTTCGAAAACGGCGAGATCATTTGTTCTGCCTCTAGCGCGAAAGAGATTCTCTGAAAATGCACCGCGTGAAGAATTGAACTTCTCGGCATGTCTACCTTAACTTCACTCTATTTTCCATGTGCTTTTTTTTGCTCGTAGCTCTCCATTAACTCACCGAAATTGAGCAAGTGATATACCAATGGAAAGCTGTTGTAAACACGCAACTTTCCCGTGTTGATCATTTTTTCATACTCGCGATGATTTTAAAAGTTTTTTCATCTGAAATTCATTCAGTGTAGTAGGTGAACTTCTTGCTGTTTTCACGTTGAACTTCTGTGACGTATTTTCGTTTCTAATTTTCTAATCCATTCGTCAGTGTTGCACAAATGATATTCCTTTTGTACAAACCTCTCTCACAATAATTTTTTTAACTATCTCCGACCGAGGACTTGAACTTATAAAAACAAAAGTTTTAGTCTTTGTCTCTTTATTCTTTTTTAATACAAAATGCACACCGTGTAGTACGTGAACTTCTGCAGTTATCAATCTGAACTTCTCTCGGTTTCGCGAAAATATCTGAGTTTTTTATGAATATTAATCTGAATTTCTTAATCCTTTTTTTATGAATTCTGA
This sequence comes from Triticum aestivum, assembly GCF_018294505.1. Taxonomy (NCBI): domain Eukaryota; kingdom Viridiplantae; phylum Streptophyta; class Magnoliopsida; order Poales; family Poaceae; genus Triticum; species Triticum aestivum. Next base: position 234,472,404 of record NC_057811.1, on the reverse strand, counting down.
AGCGCTCTATTTTTAAAAGTTGAACTTCTTGTTATTTTATTTTTGAACTTCTTGTTTCCATTCTTTACTAACGAGGGAAATATGAGTTTTCTATAATAATCGAACTTCTCCATCTTTTTAATATGGACTTTCTGGTTTTTTTCTTAATCTTTTTTATGAAATTTTGAATCGCTATATTTTTTAAAGTTGAACTTCTTGTTAATTAATTTTTGAACTTCTTATTTCCATTCTTTAATAACGAGGAAAATCTGAGTTTTCTATAATCATCGAACTTCTCCATCTTTTTAAATTGGACTTCCTGGTTTTATTTCTTTTAGTAACGGAAAAAATCCTACTTTCTGATAGACATCGAGCCGCTCTGTTTTTAAATTTTAACTTCTAGGTTTATTTTATGAGAGAAAATCTTTTTTATAAAATTGTTTGAGATGCTTTTTAATGACCTTCTTTGGGTTTATAACAAGCATTGAACCAGTTGCGCCGCACCAATGACATTGAAACTCAGATTTTACTGACGATTTTAAAAGTTTTTCATCTAAAATTCATTCAGCGTAGTAGTTGAACTTCCTGCTGTTTTCACGTTGAACTTCTATGACGTATTTTTGTTTGTAATTTCCTCATTCATTCGTCAGTGTTACACAAATAATATTCCTTTTGTACAAACCTCTCTCACAATATATTTTTTAACTTTCTCCGACCGAGGACTTGAACTTACACAAATGATATTCCTGCCGTTTTGAAGTAAATTAAAAAATGGCGAGATCATGATTTCCGCGTTCATCACGAACGGAAATGCACTGCGTGAAGTAGTTGAATTTCTGGGGCATGTCTGTTTGAACTTCACTCTATTTTTGACGTGTTGTTTTTTGCCCGTAGCTCCAAACCACTTACCGGAATTGTGGAATGATATACCGATGGAAAGCTATTGAAAACTCGCAACTTTCCTGTGTTAATCAATTTTTCATAAAAACTTTTAAACCATTCGTCGGAATATAGCATATAATATACCATTGGAAAGCTTATGAATAGGAGCAACTTTTTCATGTAGACACGTGTTACAAATTTGTTGCCGTTTGAGAGCAGTTTTAAAAATGGCAAACACAATGTTGTTTTTGCCTCTTTTTTTAAACATGTAATTGAAGGTCGGAGTCTCGTAATATAATTTCCAAACCGTTCAGGGTGGAGCACGTGAACTTCTTGCAACAAACCTTTTAGGCTTTTACTTTTTTATTCTTCTATTCTCTTCCGAAACGCATAGCGTATAGTAATTGAACTGCTCGTTGTTTTCACCTTGAACTTCTGTCACATATTTTTGTTCGCGATTACTCATCCGTTTCGTCAGTGTTGCACAAATGATATACCATCAGAAACCTGTTGAAAAGATGTAACTTTTTCTAACACGGTTTAACTTTTGTTTCGAACAAGATACACCAATTTGTATTAACCCTTTATTTGGAATAAGAATATTATATACCCTTGGAAAGTTGTTGAATAGGAGGAACTTTTTGAACTTTCTCGGGCTTAGCACTTGAACTTCTAGCAACAAAATTTTTAGACTTCGTTTTTATTCATTTTTTCTCATACAAACACACACACATGCAGTACATGAACTTCGGGCTATTATCAATTTGAACTTCTCTCTGTTTCGCTTTAGTAATGGAAAAATTTGAACTTTGAGAGTTAACATTTTCTAGGCGAGGCCTTTTGTTTTCTTCATGAATTATAAAAATCGCACTGCTCTATTATTTGAATTTGAACTTCTTAGTTTATTTTTTATTAATGAGGAATTTTGAGTTTTGTAATCGCTTCATTATTTAAATTTGGATTGCTTCTTTATTTAAAGTTAAACATCTAGGTTTTTCCTAGAAATGGAGAAAATGTATTTTTAATCCATAATTTTAACTATTCTGTTATTTTAATCTCAACTTCTTGAGATTTAATTAAAAACACGAAAATTTATGTATTCTAGAAACGGTGAAATACTTGCTTCAAAGTTTTGTGTTATTTTTTAAATACTTTGTCATTTTGGTTTGAACTTCTTATGAAATTCTCGTCAAAAAGTTTTGAACTTCTCTATCTTTTTAATTTAAACTTCTTGGTTTATTATTTAGTAATGGAGGAAGCCCTTGTGTTCTAATAAACATCAAACCGCCCCTTTATTGAAACTTGAACTTCTATGTTTTTTAGAAACAAGGACAATCCTTTTTGTTTATTTTTTTTAATTATTTCTATTTTGTTTTAATCTCACCTTGTTTTTTTAGAAATCAGAAAATATATTTTTGTACAAAGATCAATCATCTTTGTGTTTTTAATTTAAATTCTGTAAATTGTTTATAAACAATTTTTTTGATCGGCGCACTACTTTTTCACAATGATTGATTTTGTCCATAGGCTTTAATATAGTGCATGTTTGTTTCATAACTACAAGGGAGGCTTTTTTGCACATGTACTATTTGAATTTCGTGTGTTCTCATAGCTGAACTTGTTTTAGGTTCAGAGTTGCCAGTATTTTTAACACATGAGAGGAAGTGAATATTATTTAACATATGTACAAACGAGTAGCCATTTAACAAGTATTCCTAAAAAGGGGGAACAAATAAATGATGGGCCTAGTGCGGCATGGTAAACACATATGCTTACACTTTTTTTTGCAACCTATTTAATGAAAAAATGATTTGTAACAAGTTGCATGAGCTTGCTTCCTTTTTTGCATAGGCTGAACAGAGCAAAATAAATGACTACAAAAGTTGAGAATGGTTCTTTTAAACTGAAAAACTGTGGAATTTTTACCACCACATGTTTTCATCCCAATCATTTCCTTGTCTTCTCAAGTGCCCAGAACATGCGCTGTGCTTCCATTTTTTTATATGTTCAATAAAATCAGAGCAGTCCAATGTCGTAAACATCCATAGTCCAACGACCAAAATAACCAGAGTATATATGAAGAAAATACAAGTTTCGTGGACCCTTTTTTCTACCACACACACACACCTTTGTTCTCATCCATCTCCAAAGCCACCACCACTAAGCTACTCACGCAATAGGAAAAAGATCAGCACTTTTTGCAGAAGCGAATGACTAGAGTTGACAACAACAACTACAAGTTAAAGGGACTACTCAAGTGAATTGCTTGTTGTATTAACCTGTAGCAAATTCATGTTGGCCGATTCCACCAAGAGCACGCCATGTATGGATATGAACTCCACAGACAGCTATACTAACCCCTCCTCGCGTTGGCTACAATTGACTCGGCTTCCATCGGATGCTGTGCCCGCGTGGACGGCTCACTGCAGTCAAGCACCACCGGATCCGCGACCGCCGGACATTCTGAACTAACAACAAACAGCGACCTGAACTTCTGTTTGTGGGAGAATCGTTTCTGAACTTTTTAGTAATCAGTAGTACAAATCCACAGTAATTTTGATGAAACAACATATGAGTTCAGTTAGTTTTTCTGAAATTTTCTGAAGACAACGAAGCAAGAACAGGCCAGGGGGCGAATGGCCGCTAGCTGCTGGCACAGCGGGGAGGGAAGTAGCCGCTCTGCCACGAGTGGTAGCCGACGTCGCACAAGGGAAGCTTGGCGTTGGAAGGGCAGGCCAAGGCAGTGTGCTGGAAGCTCTATGCGGTGGCAGCGCACTGGTGACAGAGGGCGGAGACGTGCAACGAGCCAGGCACGACGCGGCGGTGGAGTGGCGGGAGCGTCCACTCCCTGGATGAACCTTCATTGGGAAGGTCAAGGTGGCCCTCACGAGAAGGTCAATGTGGTCGGAGACGCAGGAGCGGCAGTGCTAGTGTGGTGGCCGGGGACAGCGGCGGTTGGGTTGACGGCCAGCGGCGGGTTGTGGGGATGGAATGCCATGGTTACTGGATCATGCCTATCGTGCACTATGAAACTGAACTAACGCATCAGGCGAAGCTAACCTACATGGTATAGAAAAAGAAGTCAGCGGAGTAGACAATAAGGTATAATGCTCTTCTGTTTTTTCAACTGAACTGATGCATCAGGCGAAACTGACCTGCAACAATGCCATTTTTCAGAGGATAACGACAAACAAATGTGACATACTGGGGTTTTCTACAGACAAAGAAGAGAACTTCTGTTATTCAAAAATCAAATAACAAAAGTACGAAGCCATCAAAATCTCACATGGCCAGCGTCCAGGGGCACGAGCATTATCCACTTCACAAGATTATTATAGTTTAGTAGTACGTACTAGTTAGCACAACCAGAGAAGGTTTTCCTAGTTAGCAACCTAGTTGCCTGAACTTATGAAGAACAAAAACAAATACGGTGTCAAGTTAGATTATCAGAGTAGCTAGTTCCTCAAAATTAACAGCTGAAGGTCGGGGCCTCCTCCAGCTGCAGGTCGACGTCTCCTACAGCTGAAGGTCGCGGCCTCCTCCAGCTGCAGGTCAGGGCCAATCCACGCGTGGGTTGGTGGTCAACCATTTGGCTTGCTAGACTGAATGTCTTTCTTTTGGACTTGCCGTGGCTGTAGGATGGAGGAGCTGGATCGGGGCATCACTCGTCAACGCGTACGCAACCAGGACGATAAACGACATGGGCCGCCATCGCGCACACAGCCTTGGGCAGCAGCGGAGCAGAGGTAGACGAAGGCCAGCGTGTCGTGGAGGCGGTCGGGGAGGAAGGCTACAGCGGCAGGTGGAGGATGGCCGCGGCGGTCGCTTGCTGTGGTAGGAGGCCGGTGGCTGCATCGTCATGCTCCTCGTCCACCGAGACGCTCCAGCTCAACTCCTGTGGACGCGACAAGAACGCCGCTTGAGGGAGAAACTTTTTTTGCGGAGGTCAAGTCAGCTGTAGCGAGAATGTCACCTCCCTGGAGATCCACCAGAGTCGCGGGGTGGGGCAGCGGCGCCGCTAGGGGATGGCGGGGTGGGGCGGCGGCGTC